>NC_087214.1:64260797-64283297 GCF_015104395.2 Macrobrachium nipponense | reverse complement strand
CTCTCTCTGTCTGGGAGAGCGGAAGAGAATACTGAGACTTGAGAAAGATTGATGTTTGAATGGATGGGGATAAAAGGAATATAAAAAAAAATTACGAAGAATACTCTTGTATTATTTATAATTTTATTGAAGACTGTCCATAATTAAAACTACCTAGAACTCAAATTTATGCGTACGGGGGTGTAGTTTTCGCTTACTCGGGGAGTAAGCCTACAAACTACCTTGTTTGTTGTTGTTGTTGTTGTTTTGTTTTGCGTTAGAGTTTAAGATACAGGAATTTTATTTAGAATAGGATATTTATGATTTATTTATTAGAATAAAAATGAAAAAAAATAAATAATGTGGATGTTGCACAGTACAGAATAACGATTTCTTATTCATTTTATTGTGAAAATGTAGAAGATAAATATTGTGCTTGTTAAGCAGGACAGAATAACGATTTCTCATTTATTTTGATATTCGTTGGTGGAACGGAGCGCTATTTAACCGCAGATTTTAAAAGCACGCGTCCAGTGTAAGCTGGGGATCGGATTACGCCTTGTTTCCGTCCTCATGGTCTAATTTCTCCTATTTTTTTTAAATTGTTAAAACTCCTGATTCTTATAGTGATAGTATGTCTATAATGACATAGTTTATAGATAGATAGATAGATAGATAAGAAATCTGTAATATAGTCAAGTGTAAATGTCAAAGATTGCCGACGGGGAGGCATAGGCCGGCTTCATTCTTTAGGAAGATTCAGTGGGGCATCCGTTACTTTAAAGTCTCTTGTTGTTGTTGTTATATATATATATAATATATATATTATATATATAATAATATATATATATATATATAATATATATATATACACGCAGAAGATCTCCTGTAACGGAAAATATATTGAACTACGAGAAATGAAAAGGAGAAAAACAAAGGATGAGAAAATAAACGGAGAGAGAGAGAGAGAAGGACGAGAGAGAGAGAGAGAGAGAGAGAGAGAGAGAGAGAGAGAGAGCCTCTCGCAGTTGTTATTTCTGTTTTAATATATAGGTTGAAGTTTCTTCGACTCGCGAACACCATTTAATTCGCCCCCCACCCCCTAACCCCCCACCAGCCCCCCTACCTGCGGCTCTGCAGCAGTAGACGCGGGTCGTCTGTCTGTCTGTAATGTTTCTCATTTAAAGCAGAATTCAGGGTTGCCTTTTCATGGTTCTCTTATAATTAATTTTTTATATATATTTTTCTGCCTTTATTCCATTTTTCCCTACATATCTTAATTTTCGCTTACTCGGGGAGGAAGCCTACAATCAACTTTGTTGTTGTTGTTGCTGTTTTTGTTCTTGGGGGGTAGGAAAGGTCTATGGAAGAGCCTAAAAGGTTCTAAAAAAGATGTTTCGCGCCGAGTTCCAGATACAGGAATTTGAGGTTATGATATTTATGATTTATTCATTACAATGAAAATGTTTAAAATAAAAATAAATAATGTGCTTGTTAAACATTACAGAAACAAATTTTTTCTGATAAAAATACAGCGTATTTCTTTTAATTTTCTTTGGCGAAACAAGGCTCTATCTGACCATGGATTTTAGCGCGTCTTGAACTTAATTTACGTCAAGTTAGAAACATAATGTTTACGACTTGTGCGTGACGGTAAAACCTTGCACACGGCCCAAGTAAGCTGGAGATAGGACCAAGCCTTGTTATAAAAGGACAAAAAGTGCAGGTCACAGGTCGATCTACCCCATTCAAGTTTATGTTTACATTAGATAGATAGTTATGAGAGGTCACGGGTCGATTTACCCTGTTAAATAGTCGATGAGGATGATGATTGTATTAGAAGTAATGATGATAGTAATATTAATAAATGAAATAATATTTATAAATCTATTCACATTAATAATGATAATTGTTCCTGCCCATAAATAATAATAACAATAATAATAATAATAATAATAATAATGTTAATAATAACAATAATAATAAGAAATCCATTAATATTAATTAAGGTAATTGTATCTGCCTTTAAATAATAATAATAATAATAATAATAACAAATCCAATAACATTAAATATGATCATTGTTCCTACCCTTGAATAATAATAATAATAATAATAATAACATCAATTTTGGAAATTATTAATCCCCTTAGATAGTTAAGATATTGCAAAATGAATTAATTAATTTATTTATTTCTGTTTTTCCCACAGCGCCCGTCAACCATTTGTCTCTATCGCCGAAGATGAGATGAAGGATCCGCTTTTGTGGGTTTTTCTTGTTTTATTTTATTTGGTTCCCCCCCCCCCCCCCCCCTCAATTAACGAAAAGGGTTGCGTTTTTTTTCGATAATTATTAATCATTAAATTGGATGTTTTTTTTTATTCCCTATTAATGAAGGAAGGTGATTGGTTTTTCCGCCCTTATTTTATTGAAGAATTGTGTTATTTTATTGAAGAATTGTGTTGGTTTTTTCCCCTAAATTAATAAAAGGAGATGGTTTTTTCCCGCCCTTATGTTATTGAAGAATTGTATTGGTTTTACCTTAATTAATGAAGGAAAGTGTGGTTTTTTCGCCCTTAATGAAGAATTGTGTTGGTTTTAAGCCTTTATTAATGAAGAAAGTTGTTTGGTTTTGTGTCTCCTTTATTAATGAAGAACTGTGTGTTGGTGTTTTTTTATTGTGACGTTTCCTTCTAATGGATTACGGAAATATATATATCCACTCATTCACATCTTTATCAACCCCTGGTGAATGAGTATGTTGCTTCATTTCATTTTTCCATAACTTTTATATGAAATACTAATACATATACATATATATATATATATATATATATATATATAGATATATAATATATATATCTATTATATATATATATATATATAAGATAGATAGATAGATATATCTATATAGATACTGATATATAATAATATATATTGATATATAGTATTAAGATTATTAATATATATAGATATAGATATATATATCTATATATATATGTATATATATATATATATAGATATCTATATATCTATATATATATATATATATATATCTATATAATATATATATATATATATGTGTGTGTGTGTGTGTGTGTGTGTATGTGGCAAACTTCGTCAGTTTAAAAAAATATTTTTGACACTTACTTTTTACATTTTGTAAAATTTTCCTGAAAAAAAAATTCTAAGATTTTTTTAATCGACTTCTTATTCCGATTTCGAAAAATATTTAAGAAAAAATTATATTGACATTTTTTTTAGTATTCGGAATTTTTAACCATTCTTTTGACTGACTTATTTATTCCTGAAAATGAGGTGGTCCTGGAGTTTACCGATATTTCATTGTTTTTTTCCCACTTTTTTTTTATTTTTTGTTAAACTGGTCATAAATTGATTTATCGTGAATAGTTATCCTTAACAAGTTTTATTGGTTTATTGAGTTTCCTTCCCACTTGTTTACTTACATGTTTGTTGATCTCGCAACTGTTAAATGAAGGTTAAAAGAGCAAGACTTCTGGCTTTGTAACATGTTTCATAGAATGTTACATGTCTTCTCCGTATGTCCGTTCTTATCAATATTTTATATTTGTCTTATGTTTTAAGGTTTATTGTTATCGTCTGCTCATATTCCCTTTTGTGTTTTTTCATCCAAATTGAATAAGTTCCCCGTTGGACGAGTGGATTTCGCGCTCGGCTATCAATCCGATGGTCCAAAGTTCGATTCTCGGCTCAGCCAACGCGGAACCCGAGGAATTTGTTTCTGGTGATGGAAATTAATTTCTCGATGTAATGTGGTTCGGATCCCACAATAAGCTGTAGGTCCCGTTGCTAGGTAGCCAACTGGTTCCTAGCCACGTAAAAATATCTAATCCTTCGGGTCAGCCCTAGGAGAGCTGTTAATCAGCTCAGTGGTCTGGTAAAACTAAGATATACTTAACCTCTAAATTGAATAATGTATGTTTTATGTTCTCCCTTTATGAGATCTCTCTCTCTCTCTCTCTCTCTCTCTCTCTCTCTCTCTCTCTCTCTCTCTCTCTGTTTTCCCAACATGCATTACGTTTGCTACTGAATTATTCTCTCTCTCTCTCTCTCTCTCTCTCTCTCTCTCTCTCTCTCTCTCTCTCTCTCTCTGTTTTCCCTTTTCCCAACATACGTTATATTATTATTATTATATTGGCAACTTTATATTTTTTCATAATTCTGTTATTATTTTTATTGTTCATTATTCCTTTTCTTTCCTGTCATTTCTTGGGAGTTTTTTTTTTCTTTTTTTCTATAGCCGTGTATGTGTTTGTGTGTGTGTGTGCATTTTTACTGGGTGACTATTTTGAGCTTTGGTTTGCAGTGTGTTTTATCTCCCTCCAGTGTGTGTTTTTTTCTGTGGCGATTATACTGAAGATATATACTGCTTGTGAGTTTTACTCTCGTGAGATGTAGTAGCTGACGATTTATTTATTTTTTTTTTTTTTTTTCTTTTTGCTGAGTATCAGTGGCGGGTTTTTTTCTATGTGGGTTTTTATGCTGCAATAATACTGACGTGTTTTAGTGCTTGTGAGTATTTTTTAAGCTTATATTTGACTTAAAAGGATTCAGCTTACGAGTTTTTCTTATTTTAATAATTAATATTTTGACTTGACAAATTAGTGTGTTTTATACTGAGGCTTTCATTGTTCGATTGATCATGCTCTAAGGTGAGTTTTCGAGCAAGAGTTTTTATTTTTTGTGATTATATTGTATATATATACAGGGTGTCCATAAAGTCCCAGTACCATTCTTAGCAATGAATGCTGGTAATGGTACTGGGACTTTATGGACACCCTGTATATATGTATATAGTATATGTGTGTGTGTGCGTGTATCAGTTCTGTGTGTATTCAGCCCCCAAGCAAGGGCGAATTGCGCATTCCGTCGGCCTTAGCCAAAAGAATGATGAGTCAATGAATTTGCATTTGGCGTCTGTGTATTTCAGATGGTCTGTAGCAACTCTGCTTATTTGAATATTCATCATATTCATAGCTTCAGGCATAACTATACTCTCGCACTGGATGTATATTCAGCAGGCGTACAGTGTATATTTAATGATGCACTTAGGTTGTTAAAGTGTGTCTGTCAGTACATGCGTCCGTAATGGGGCTATATGAAATGGTTGTTATATTATTATTTAGTTATGTAAGAGGGCTTTGAAGGTAGTAAATAATCCACGTCCCTCTCTCTCTCTCTGTGGCAGGCCGAATAGAAAATAATTCTTTGCAACTTTTCCCTCATCACCATAACTCCGGGAAAAGGTTTGATGGTGCCATATGGTGGCTTATGGTGTATGACTGTATAATAGATGGGGAGGGAGGGGAAGGGGTACGGTGGGCTTCATTCCATAGGGGCCGAATGAAATGAGTGTGACCCAGCGATTGTGTCTGGGCCTCTTGTTTATTTGCGAGTACAGCCTTTGTTTGTGTGTGTGTGTGTGTTGTTTATTGTTTATGGGGCCAAGAGAAAGGTCCAGTTTGTATTTATATCCCATAAATACTCGACATTGCTCTTAAATATATTTGGTGTGACTTCGTTTTGGCTGTAAATACTTTTTTTTTTTTTTTTTTTTTTTTTGTGTCGACTGGATTCGCTTTTACTTGAGAAATGAAATAGATTGTATTATAGCAATATTAATTGTCATGTTTAATTAGCAACATAGGGTTAGTATAATGTATGAAATATGGCAACAGATGTACGAAAGCAGAGGTGCGTTGCTATCGTGAACTTTGTATGTGTCTATTTTTGTACTGATATGTATTTGTCAAGTTCCTGATATAGTATAGTTGAGAGAGAGAGAGAGAGAGAGAGAGAGAGAGAGAGAGAGAGCTAGTTAGCGTTTCTATGCATTATGGAAAGAGATAAACAGTGATGGACGACCTTTGTGAATGTGGAAGAGAATAGAGAAAGCATTGGAGAGTGGTGTTCGTTCGTGTGTTCGCTTGTGTGTGTGTTTGCCTGAGAGAGAGAGAGAGAGAGAGAGAGAGAGAGGTAGATTAGGAGAGAGATGTACGATAAATGTTCCCGTGTCTTTGTTTGGGTTAGAGAGAAAGAAAGGGAGAGATTAGGAACGAAAAATTTTGATGTGTGTATGTGTCTGTGTGTGTGTGTCTGAGTTTAAGAGAGAGAGAGAGAGAGAGAGAGAGAGAGAGAGAGGAGAAGGAATTAAATGTGCCATGCGTTTGTGTGTGCCTGTGTATGAGAAAGAGAGAGAGAGAGAGAGTAGGGCGGGGGCGGGGGGGTGGCAAACTCCGAAACAAATTTGGGCAGTAAAAACACTCAAAAACCTCGCTGCCCTGTTTCATTCGGACCAAGGATGGGAGGGGGGGGGGGGGGGGGGGGGGGGGGGGGGGGGGGGTGGGGGGGGGGGGGGGGTGGGGGGGGGGGGGGGGGGGGGGGGGGGGGGGGGGGGGGGGGGGGGGGGGGGGGGGGGGGGGGGGGGGGGGGGGGGGGGGGGGGGGGGAGGGCAAGCAAGGGGAAGCGGGATATGAGGAGGAGGAGGAGGAGGAAGGGGAGAGAGAGGGAAGGACGGGGTTGGGGTTGAGGAAAGAATTTAATAAAGTTTTTCTGGTCTCGTGAACATGTGTCTGTGATGAAGAAATGGAGAGGTGGCCGACCATTCTTTTCATAGAAGGTTGGGATGGGGTGGCCCTGTATTTTTTTCGGGGTTGGGGGGGGGGGGGGGGGCGTTGGACCTGGATATGGTAGGTAGGTAGGAAACTACAGCAACCCTGAGGTAGAAATCTTTCGGAATGAAGGGCCCCTATGTTCTTTGGAAGGGGCGACGGTGACGTTGCGACTAATACCAGATGTCAGAATGGGAAGACTTGAAGAGTTACAAGGAACTTGGCTGATATTGAATTGAAATTAAACCTTTCCCCCGTCCTCTCGCTGTTCTGCATTCTTGTCCTCTGTCCCTCTGTCTTCTGTCTGTGAGGTGGTTCTATGGGGGTGGAATGGAAGGTAGTGGAAGAAAGTATTGTGCCTGCCTGCATCCATGCTTTAAAAAATTTGATACCCAACTTTGAGATATATTCCCGTTATTTATTTATTTTTTTTTTTAATTTTGTCAGACGTGTAATTATGCGCGGCCCATATTCTGGTCTAAGTCGAAGCCCAGTCAATTGTTCTTGCAGAGTAATTGTTTTTAAAAAATGAAAATAATTCTTTTTAAGCGTTTCTGTAATCTTCAAATATTTATAAGAATATATATAATATATAAAATCTTTTTCTTATTTTACAGTCAACGATATTAAGAAACCCGCCACAATGAGGAGGTATGAGAGTTTAAAAAATAAATCAAAATCTTTCAACTTTCATTCATCTAAATTCGCTCAAATGACAGTATTTATTTTTTTTTATTTGTTTCCAGCATAATCTAGTCACTTCTAGTGTCATGTTGCTGTGAACGCAATCTGTGGACGTTCTCTTTTTAAGATTACGTCGAAAAGGTTCTCATTCAAACGCTTACTTAGTATAGTATAGTAGATGTTTTAGAAGGCTTCCTTAGCGAACGCTTTGCTGCTGTGACAATACCGAGCGTTTTTGTCTATAATAATGTCTGGAATCGTTTCTCTCTCTCTCTCTCTCTCTCTCTCTCTCTCTCTCTCTCTTCTCTCTCTGGCAGGTTTCTTCTGACATGGTGTTCTCTGGAATGTGTCTAGAAACGTGTGCAGCTTTTCTAGGAGGTTTCTGAGGTTTTTGTTCTCTGGAACGTTTCTGAAAACGATTTTTTATCTGGAACGTTTGTGTAAATGTTTTTCTCTGGAATGTTTCAGAAAACGTTTTTTTAGTAACGTTTCTGGAAACTTTTTCTCTGGAACATTTCAAAAAACATTTTTCTCTGGAACGGTTCTGGAATATTTTTCTCTGGAACATTCCAGAAATCGTTTTCTTCTCTGGAACGTTTCTAGATACTTTTTCTCTGGAACGTTTTTAGGTACTTTTTCTCTGGAACATTTCTGGAATATTTTTCTCTGGAACATTCCAGAAACCCCTTTCTTCTCTGGAACGTTTCTGGATACTTTCTCTCTTGAACATTTCTGGAAACTTTTTTCTCTGTAACGTTTCTGATACTCTTTGTTCTCTGGAACATTTCAGAAAACGTTTTCACCCTGGAATGTTTTTGGAAACTTTTCTCTAGAACATTCCAGAAACCCATTTTCACTGGAATGTTTCAGAATACGTTTTTTCCCTGGAACCCTTCTTGAAACCTTTTCTCTGGGTCTTTTCAGAAAACGTCTTTGCAAAATGCTCCTGGGAGCTTTTTTCAGGAACATTTCAGAAACAGTTTTTTCTCTGGAACGTTTTCTGGAACATTTCATAAAAAGTTTTTTCTCTGGGACATTTCCTGGAACATTTCGGAAAACTTTTTTTTCTCTGGAACGTTTTCTGGAACTTTTCAGAAAAAGTTTTTTCTCTGGAACATTTTCTGGAACATTCCAGAAAGAGTGTTTTCTTTGGAACGTTTTCTGGAACAATCAGAAAGCGTTTTTTCTCTGGAACGATTTCTGGAACATTTCAGAAAACTTTTTCTCTGGAACGTTTTCTAGAACATTCCAGAAAATGTATCATCTCTAGAACGTTTTCTGGAACAGTCCAGAAACAGTTTTTCTCTGGAACGTTTCCTGGAACATTCCAGAAACAGTTTTTTCTCTGGAACGTTTTCTGGAACATTCCAGAAAACGTATTTTCTCTAGAACATTTCAGAAAGGTTTTTCTTCGTATCGTTATAACTACAACTTCAGTTTGATTTTCTGACGCTCTATTCATCAATCTATAATGAATTTCTTTTAACTGCTTTTTTTTAAGAAAATTTCTTGTAAAAGTTATAAATATTTCAAGGACAGTGATTTACAATATTTAACTCCGTCAGTCTATAATAAATTTCTTTTAACTGCTTTATGAGAAAAAAAATTTCTTGCAAAAATTAAAAATATAAATATTTCAAGGACAATCATTTACGATATTTGAGTATATAACTCTTAACAAGTTTTTTCCATCAGGCTTTATAAAAAAAAACGCTTTTCAGGCTCCGAGAGAACGTTGTGGATCCTTCCGAAAACGTTTACAAACGCTATTCTCAACACTGCTTTTGAGGAATTCTTCAAGAACTTTCTCTCAAGAGCTATTTGCAAAGTTTCTCTCAGTATCGGTTCAGGACATTCCTGTCAGATATTTTATTACGATCGTTTCAGGAATTTCCTCATAACAAAATCTTTCTCAGCAACGTTTTAGGACATTTTTCCACAAAAAAATGTATGCGAGTAATTCTCTGAATAGTGTTTTAGAGCATTTTTTTTTTGGTATATTGATCATCCGCCTTCCAGTCATGAGACATACCAAGTTACACCCCTCTAGCCTCCTCGGTAGTTTTGATTTTTATTTCAAGGTTAAAGTTACCTGAAAGATTCATGGGCCCGACTCATACAGCATTATGCGCTGTACACAAAACTCGATTGCGCAGGAGAATTTTCAGGCCATTTTACTTGGTTACTCGTGAAGTTTCCTAGCCGGCAAACGTAGAGTAATGGAGTAGAAGGAAATGTAGTAGGTACCTTTTTTTAAATCTCGAATTGATTATCATTTCTGAAAAAAAAAAAGTCAGGGTAATATATTTTGTAAATCTGTCGAAAACTCTAGTTTATTTACATTATAAGATTATTATTATACATTTTATTACCATTCAAACCTAGGAATAATTCGATTCGCGTGTAAAAATAATAATATCAAGACTTTACATATTAGTCAGAAAAATCACGTTTATTGATGTTGATTAAAAACTAGAGATATATTGAGTAAACATAGAACATATTTTTCATGCACACCTGCCCGTCTGCAACCGACGTCACCAATAAAGACTTAAAAAACAATTTTTTTTAAAGGAATGAATTAACGTAACAACAGAAAGATGGCGGAGACAAAAGTTAGAATCATTTCAGGACAGAAAACCTCACAAGAGGAAGCTTGGAAGAAAGTGGCGGCTGGCTAAAAATAACATGGACAATTAGCAGTCCAGTTCTTGAGAGGAGCTAAAAAACACTTTTATTTTTTTCACTTAGTTGTATCTGCAGAGAGAGAGAGAGAGAGAGAGAGAGAGAGAGAGAGAGAGGGTGGAGAGAGTGGTATGAGAGACGTGTGTTGAGGTGCAGGTCCTATTCTTGCAAAGAGCTCAAACTTTTCATTTTTCTTTTAGATGTATCTGCCTAGAGAGAGAGAGAGAGAGAAAAGGGGAGGGGTAGGAGGCTTGTAGTGTGTGTGTGTGGTTTGGGATTGGGGCGTGGGTAAGAGGTACAGGTAAGAGGAGGGCAGAGGTAGGAGGAGGAGGAGGAGGAGGAGGAGGTATGAGGTAGAGGCAGGACGAGTGTTGACCTCTGAAGCCCAACTTTTTTTTCTCTCTCTCTCTCATTTTATTTTTTCTCAACTCTGGAAATAAAATTTACACCAGGCAGTATTGTCGAAGTTCCTACTCCTCCCCCCAACCCACTCCCTTGTTAGCGCTCCCCACCCCCCCACTCTCCCTCCTCTCTCCACTCTCCCTCGAGCAAGTCTTGGAACCCAAAACAACAACAACAACAACAAACAAACAAAAAGCAAACATACTTCCACTTGACTTCCCCTGAGAATGACTTGTTCTCTCTCTCTCTCTCTCTCTCTCTCTCTCTCTCTCTCTCTCTCTCTCTCTCTCTGTGTGTGTCTTTGGCTGTCTGCTCGTGCGTTCGTTTGTGCGTTCCTGGACGAATGTCAACTTTCGTGAAGGGTCACTTACTACATGATCCTCCATTATTTTTAATTTTTCGGTTTTGAATTCGCTAAAATAAAATTTTTTTTTTAAATCATTGATTTGGACACCTCATTGTATCACCGTTATTCCAGGTGTTTAAATACGTCTTGTATGAAAGAATGAGGTGTTGTTATTATTATTATTATTATTATTATTATTATTATTATTATTATTATTATTATATTCCAAACAGACACTTCTTTCGGTTTTCTTCTGAAGCTTCTAAAGAATATTAAGGTGTTCGTTAGAAAGAATAACAGAAGACCATAGGAAATACAGAAAGGAGAGATCACATACTATAAAATAATCTTTAGAAATTGAATTAACATGTTAATAGATAAATGAATAAAAAATATAATGAGTAAATTACAAGAACAAGAAATGTAGTTAAGAGGAAAAATAAAGTGAAAATAAATGTAGAAACTGGTCATCATCTTCAATCACTTGAGAATAAAAGTGACAACAAATTGTAAAAATAAGTATCTACTACATAGATACCACCTAAGTCCCACCAACATGACAAAGGTGGCTGCTTTCAATTTCAAAACATCTGAAAAACTGTTGTGTGTGTGTGTGTTTTTTTTTTTAGAAAGATTAAAGTATGTGTTTTTATTTGTAACTGTTTATACATACTTATAAATACACTGTAATTCATACACACACACACACAATAAACTGCCAGTTCTACTCGATCTGGAATCAGTTAGGTGGAGTTGTTCAAATAGATTCCTTCCTCAAAGTCCCATTTAATTTCTTCTGAGAACTTTTTAGACTCGGAAGGACTCCCAATTCGGGCTAGAGGGTCAGTTGCGAGAATCCCACACCCCCTTCCCCCATCCCCCCCCCCCTCCCCCCCCCCCTCTCCCTCAAATCTCTCTCTCTCTCTCTCTCTCTCTCTCTCTCTCTCTCTCTCTCTCTCTCTCTCTCTCTCCAACAACCGCCTACTACTCGTAGATATACTAATGCCATTTACCAAGTGATAGTCATGTTGTTTTATGAGGAATGGCTGCAGGAGTCTGAGAAAGGTTTATTTAACATTTTATCAACTGTTAGTTTACAGCTGATTAATTCTTCCCGAGGTGATAACTTCCTGCATATAATTTAATCTCATTTCCAGTTAAATATTTTCACGAGCAGAACCTGCTCCATTTCAAGGAATCCCTTCTCACCCCACCCACCCCTTCGGAGGCGGGGGGGGGCCATGGAGAGGTAGGATGAAACCGCATTATAAACCATCTTGGGGGTCCCCACTATAACCCTGCCAAGTTTCATCCCCATCGGATCAGCCGTTTGGTCGTGATTGAATGACAGACGGACGGATAGACAGACATTACGCCAACAATAGCAATATATATATATATATATATATATATATATATATATATATATATATATATATATATATATATATATATACATTCGTTTGCGTCATGAGTAAAACTTAAACTCTCTCTCTAGCTCCATAATTTCCCCTAAGCAGAGGTGGAGAGAAAGTCTACGGATGGTAATTGAATCTTTTGATGGAGGCTCATGAGATTCGGAGGCCGTAATCCAATTTGCAGGGAATAATTTTCGCGAGAGCGAAGACGGCGTCATCCCAAACGTGTACTGAAGCTTTCGTTTTCGTCATTAATTTCACTGCTTCTGTTTGAGTTTGGTCGGCCGCATTCTTAGTACCTCTTTGACAGATTGTATCTCGCAGCTCCAACTGTAGCAGTAGAGAGTAGTATTCGCGAAAACAAAAACCTTTGTAAAAGCAAAAAAAGAGTAGGGGGGACCTAGGCTAGTTGGCTACAGGGGTAAGTTAGCACACTCAAAATAACTTTAAAGTTTACCAAAAGATGACTCTAATACATATACTGTGTAACTGCCACGTAATTCCTTAGTTACCAGCAAAGTTCTATAGAGATAGAACGTAGGAGCTCGAATTTATGAGACAAATTTTGATTTTGATGGTAGTAAGTAAAGTTTTTTATCTTTCTATTATTTGTTATAACATCTATGCATTCATGAAAGATTATTTTTCAGTTATAGCATAGTTTTCCTTATGGTTTAAAGATTCTATACCATTAAAATGAATCATTCAAGGCTTCTTGGTATTGACTATAAGTGATTCACTTAAGGTAGATTCTCGGATGAGCCTTATTCTTACGAGACGTTTGTTTGGTGGCTGCTGATTGGCTGGTACTGGGAGGTAGGCAGCTCCCAGCCAATCAGCGGCCGCCAAACTAACGTCTCGTAGGCATAGGGCTCAACCAAGAATCTACCTTAAGTGAACCAGTTATAGTAAGTGTTTTTATACGATAAGGATGGGGCAAGTTTGCTCAAAACAAGTGGGGTAAGTTGGCACACGTGCAGACTTGCCTCACGTGATTTGATAACAATAGTAAGCCTATTGATTTATGTAATTTACGTTTTGTTTCTGGATTTTTTGGAGGATAATGAGATTAGTGTCCTATCAATTCCTCCCAATTGCGGGCCCTGGATGTCAGTGTTTATAGACCTCTGAAGAAATGCGCTAACAGGGGATGTGATTCGTGGATGACTTGTAATCCAGGATCAAGGATGCCCATCTGTGACATTCCTTGTCATGTTTCCTCGGCTTGACCTCTAACTGTCACTTATCCTGATGTTTTCATTGGGTTTAGGGTTGCTGGAATTTCACCTTTGAATACAGACTATTTTAAGATTTTGGTTTTACGGGTGCGTATGTAACAGATCGAGAGATGCTCGAAAAGACGCGGGCTTTTCAGATCAGTCATCAGCGTGATACAGAGTTTAAGAACTGCTCCTATTGATTCAGAAGAAAGCTCAGCTGAAGACAGCCTGTTTGGTAAGCCAGGAGAGGTGTGGGTCCAGTGAAGGGCATGTAATATGTGGGAGCATGTAAACTACTGATGAAGATTTATTTGACACCTGCCACAATTAAAACTAGATGATGATCTGAAGTAATGTTATTGCCTTATGTTTTATATTTTAGAAATTCAAGAGGTATTCTTGCTATTTAATTTCCATGCAATGTAGTAATTTTCTTTTAATTATCAATGTGCCAACTTATCCCGTATACGGGGCAAGTTGGCACGAAAAAGTTCTTTTTTCCTAAAGCTTATTGTTACCTTATGCTGAAAGCAAACAACAATTATTTTGCTCTGTGATAAAGACGAATGTTAACTTTTTTCAATGATGGTAAGAATATTGCAAAAAAATGTTTGTTTTATATTCACAATAACCAAAATTGTAAAAAGTGTGCCAACTAGTCCCGGTCTCCCCTAATTTCGGCGCAGTAGAGTTTCGCGTACAGCCAGTACATTGTATATAATCAAGACCACCGAAAACAGATCTCTCTTCCGGTGGTCTCGGTGTAATCCTGCATGAGCCGCGGCCCACGAAAGTAACCACCGACCAGTGGTGGCCTGGCCTATGTCGTTGCCAGATGCACGATTAAGGCTGAACTTTAACCTTCAATAAAATATAAACTACTGAGGCTAGAGGGCTGCAATTTGGTATGTATGATGATTGGAGGGTGGATGATCAACATACCAATTTGCAGCCCTCTAGCCTCAGTAGTTTTTGAAGATCTGAGGGCGGACAGAAAAAGGGCAGACGGACGGAGAGACAAAATAGCCATCTCAAGAGTTGAATTTTCAGGAAACTGAAATCGTTGTAAAAAGCGCTCTGTAAGTCTGAAGAATAGTGGTATATATATTTGTATTTCACAGTTTTTTATCATAAATTTATTTGTATTTCATTTTTCTGGTATACATATATTTGTATTTCAAAGTTTTTTATTATAATTTTTTAAGACGAGGCAATGAGAAACGCAAAAAAAGAAAAAAAGTTTTAGGTGATATTCACTCTAAGCTTTTAATTTTTTGATTCGTGTATTTAGGCTTTCAATACTTCAATGTAATTCCACTGTCGCTCAGTGATTCACTTTCGCTTCTTAAGTGCTTTCAATTTTTGTTTAGTTTAATTTTTTTATTTGTTTTTTACTTTTGCATTTTAGCCTCAGAAAAATTTACTTAATTTATAAGCTAGAATTTTCTAGTTCATTATCATAAAGTGTCTTCATCGGTACAAAACTTGAACGTCATGAAGCTGAATTATATATATATATATATATATCAATATATATATATATATATATATATATATATATTAATCTCTATAATATATATTATCATTATCTATATATATATCGATATATATCTATATATATAGATAATATATATATATAATATATATATATATATTATAATATATATGTGTGTGTGTGTGTGTGTGTGTATTAACGTAGCAACGTTGGTGACATGAAACGACAGAAAAACTTATTAATAAATATTTGTTGACATAAATTGCCTAAATAAATCCGTGTAAGACACAGAAACTAATGATAATAGAACAGAAAAATAAACAAAACTCACTTAGTAACAGAGAGGAAAACAGAAACAAGAGCAAAACATTAGTACAGACCTTTGCCAATATTTCCTGGGCAGAAGAAAACGGGTGAAATCTAAGGAGCAGATTCCTTCCTAACCTTCGTCGTGTTGAGAAGGTCACCAAATTATTTCACTGGTGCTAGAAAGTTCACTCTCGACGTGGTTCGGAAGTCACGTAAAAGCCGTTGGTCCCGTTGCTGAATAACCACTGGTTCCATGCAACGTAAAAACACCATACAATCAAACAATTTATTTCATCTGCTGAATTTGGTTGAAATCTGCTCATTGGACCTTCAGATGTTGCGTTGAGACGTTCGTGGACGGATTAAGAAGATTTTAACACCTTGGAAATGTCATACTAAAGCTCTCTCTCTCTCTCTCTCTCTCTCTCTCTCTCTCTCTCTCTCTCTCTCTCTCTCTCTGAATAAAGTTCCTGAAAACATTGCTTTCTTGAAGTATGTAAAATTTGTGATAGAACTTTTTAGGAAAATTACTCGTCGTAGCAGAGAGAGAGAGAGAGAGAGAGAGAGAGAGATTGCATAATTAATCAAACTAAAAGTTAAGGAAAATCATTATTTTGTGAGAAAACGTACAAATACAATGGTTATTGTATTTGTAACAAGAACATAAGTAGAAGAAAATATAGGCATATGAATAAACAAACTTATAACACTTTCAAGTATTGTAACAAGAATGTAATTTAGTAAACAATCGCACATGAATGAACAAAAAATAAATAAATAAATAAATACAGTAACACCTCGAAACAAAATCAAAAAAGCTCCTATGTGAGATACCATTATTCCTGAAATCTAAATATAAAACTTAAAGAAACAGTTGCATCTATAAGAAATTAATAATAAGCAATAAACTATAAAGCCTTAACATGAAACTATAACAAAAACATCAGCATCTATTAAAATAAAAAATATAAAATAACCTGCTATAACGACACCCTTTACCCCTAAAACCTCATAAAACTAAAAAAAAACTATTTATTAAAATATATATATATATATATATATATATATATATATATATATATATATATATCTATATATATATATATATATATATATATATATAAAAAACCTCTCTATACGACAACCTATACCCCTAAAACCTCATAGAACTAAAAAAACGGTATTTATTATACAAATATATATTTTAAAACCTCATAAAACAAAAAAAAACCCAAAAAAATGGTATTTGTTAAAACAAAAAAATATAAAAGAACCCTCTATATACAAACTTTTACCCTTGAAACCTAAACATAAAATTGAATAAATGAAAAAAAAAAAAAAAAGTCTTGTTTGTAAAAAAAAAAATAAAAAAAAAAAAAAACTAAACACAATAAACAGATAAAACCATGGACATATCAAACTTTGAAAAAAAAAATACAATAGCATTTATAAAAACAAAACAAACCGAAATAAAACAATATAAAACAAAACAATCTCCTTTATAAGATACCCTTAAGCAATTGACTCCGAAATCAGGGCCTCGGCCTCGTCTCTCTCCTCCTCTCTCTATCTCCTCTACTCTCTCTATCTCTCTCTCTCTCTCTCTCTCTCTCTCTCTCTCTCTGCATTGCGCTGCACGTACCTCCACTGCCTGCTGCTGCAAGATCTCTCTCAATCTCTCTCTCTCTCTCTCTCTCTCTCTCTCCTTCGCTTTTGCGGTATCACGTGCGTGGTCACCGGAACGGTGCTGAAGCGACTGGCCCGGGGAAAGGGGTTGGGGGGGGGGGGGGGCGGGGGGGGGCTGTTAGAGTAGAGGGGGGAATAATCTATGAGATTCTATGAGGGAGGGAGAGAGGGTGGAGGGGGTGTTAGAATCCCTCCCTTCAGAAGCGAGATTCTTTTTATGAGATCATTTTTTTAATAAGTGAAAATCTTGTTTAGATTATTATTATTATTATTATTATTATTATTATTATTATTATTATTATTATTATTATTATTATTATTATTTTTTTTTTATGGTTCAGTAGATGAAACCTATTCGTATGGAATGAGCCCACCATCGGTGCCAAAGAATAAAAAATAAAAAAAAACGTATCAAAATATATCAAAAGTCAAGAAGCATAATATTAAGGCAGTAAATCTCTCTTTAATACCTATTCGTTCTGTGACCGGTTTATTCGAAGCTGGCCTTATGCCAGCGAAGGTCTCTTGCTTCAAGGCGGCTGCTTGTCGGTATGTTAAATGTATTGAAATGGAACAAAGAGGGAATGGGAGTCCTCGTGTGGCCCACTGGACTCTGGGCAGCCAACCTATACGCCGATTGCGTCAAATATAAGCCGCTCTGTTTACCCTAAACATGGGTTTTCAATTGATGATAACTAAATTAATTGCGACGCGAGTTTTAGTAACCGGAAGTCAATCAATCACTAGTTATGATTGGCAGCTGATGGTTGTCCAGGTTATCCAGGGTAATTTTGATGTATACAAGGTTATTCACTTATGAATAAATTATGAAATTAACTAAATGTAAATTAATTATCATATGGTGATTTTTGTCATTAAATGTATATAAATATATATATATATATATATATATATTATACATACATACATACATACATACATACATACATACCTATATACACTAGCAAACATATGTATACAGAAATCATGTATGACAAATTCGTAGAGTAATTAAGTCTACGGGCAGAACCAGCCCCGTTTCAGTGAATCCCTTCTCACCCCCACCCCCTTCGAAGTTGGGGGAGGGGGAGAGGTAGGCTGAAGCCCCATTATATAAACCATCTTGGGGGTCCCCACTATAACCCTGCCAAGTTTCATGCCTATCTGACCAGCCGTCTGGCCGTGATTGAATGACAGATGCACGGACAGACATAACACCCATTATAGTAAGATATATATATATATATATATATATATATATTATATATATATATATACTTATGGGCTTTTTGATTGGTCATTTTATGATTCAGACCATAGACATACTCCACCTATATAACATTTTAACGATTAACTAAACAAAAACTTCTTTCAGTTTTCTTCTGAAGATTGAAAAAGAAACCCACAAAATCACTGTGTATAACGTGTTTACTTATAAGCATTTACATTTAATTAAAATGTAAATACTTACAAAATGTAAATACTTATAAAATGTAAATACTTATAAGTTAACACGTTATACACAGTGATTTTGTGGGTTTCTTAATCAATTTTAACGATTATATACCTATAAGGAATTTTTAATATCGAAAATTTCGACTAAAAAAAAAAGAAAGAAAAAAAAAAAAATAAAAAAAAAAAAAAAAAAAAAAAAAAAAAAAACCTTTGCTGTTAAACCAGAGCATATTTCATTTTCTATCTTGAATCTTATCGTGACTCCGCTGTGTCTAGATAAATGGGCCCCGTCCTGCGGCAGAGAGAGAGAGAGAGAGAGAGAGAGAGAGGTGGAGTCCATTAAACGAAACAAGAGGGCTATCAGATAACTTTAAACATATCATTGAGAGACTGGGGAAAAGGGAAACTGGTAAATGGCTCGAACCGGTGGAGAGAGAGAGAGAGAGAGAGAGAGAGAGAGAGAGAGAGAGAGAGATTCTCAAGTAATTCAAAACATTGAGAAAGTGAAGAGAAAGCAAATCAGTCAATAGGAAAAAAACGGAAAGAATTATTAACAGATAAACATCAAGAACTGGTAAATGACTCCAACCATTGGAGAGAGAGAGACAGAGAGGGGGGGGGGGGGGGGGTTGGGGGGGTGGGGGCCGCCGTACCTCAGGGTCACGGCCTCATTCGACCTTGTTAAACGCCATAAAAGTTGAGAGAGACGGCGACGATTGGTGAGAGAATTCGAAGAAGACAAGGGGGAAAAAATCCGCATTTTATATCTCAATCAGCCTTGTTCGGTGTCTTAATCTTAACTATCTTGTGCGCGTCTGTCATGGTAAATGAACTTTTAACTATATTAAAAAAAATTTATTCCTCTGACCCCCGCCCTATTTCTTCGGAACTTTTCCTCCTTCCAGCCATACCTTACAAGCCCGGGTCAGCCACTCGATTAAGCTGTCGCCGCTATACGGCAACATTTCTCCCGCATTCCTCCCTCCCAACCCCCTACCTCCATACCCCCACCCCCTCCAAATGTCTTGGCGCCTTTTGCATTGCAGTTGTGACCTCCAGACATTTTCGAAATAAGGCAGCAGTAGCTTTTTTCGTTTTTTTCTTTATTATTTATTATTATTATTATTATTATTATTATTATTATTATTATTATTATTATTTCGCTTTATTATTATTATTATAATTATTATTATTATATTATTATTCATAATATGAAGTAACTTCTTCTAAGAAGGCGATTAAGATCGTATGGTAATCGAGTCTCTCTCTCTCTCTCTCTCTCTCTTTTCATTTTTATTATTTTATCTTTTAAAGTCTGATAATAGGATGGGATTGTCTCTCTTTCTCTCTTTCTTTAAATTCTGATCAAAGAATGTGATAGCTCTCTCTCTCTCTCTCTCTCTCTCTCTCTCTCTCTCTCTCTCTCTCTCTCTGAATGATCTCACAGGTCCCAGCTCTTTGCCTTAGGTGTCAATTTTATTTTCCAATTTTATAGAAGCACAATAATCCCGTTTTCTACAGGTATTTCTTTGGCTATTGTTCCGAGACGCATAGCTTGCATAGCTTGACTGTAGATGACTGTTAGTCTTGTTTTCATAGCTATGCGACGTGGTGGTTACCTGCCTTTTTTGTAGCACCCGCCAAGGTACCTTTTCTCATATTCGTCCCATATTGGTAGATAAAATCTTGTAATATTTCAGGCATACATTGAATTTTCACCATTTCCCTTTTGTCTACAGTCTGCTCTCTTTCTAGCGACGTGTCTGTACAGGGTGGCTCTTGCCGAAGAGTATAGTAGATTCACATCAGCCTTGCATCTGATGTCTAGGCCAGTCCTTTACGACCCGCCTGATTGGCTGTTGATAAGCCAATGACAGGGCTGGAAACTCACAGTTTCTCTTGAGAGTTCACATATGCAGGATGTATGTTCCACCTCTCCTGAGGTATACTTTTGAAAGACGTATCCCTCAGGAGAGGTGGAACATACCACATCCTGCCTATGTGAACTCTCTCGAGAGAGAGACTGAGGAGAGTTTCCAGCCCTGTGATTGGCTTATCAACAGCCAATCAGGCGCGTCGTAAGGAACTGGCCTAGACATCAGATGCACGGGTGATGTGAATCTACTAACTATAGGAATCTAGGAATAAAGTAACTTCAATTCATTTCCGTCTGATATTAAATAGGGCGAGAATGAATACCATTCGCCCGGAACGACAGGCAAGTAATTTCGTGCCCTATTGGATGGCATCATTAGCGTCCGGGGAAATGAGATGCCGATTATGGCCAGAAATTTAGATGTACTTGTGCCATTCGTTTTGGGAATGAATTGCCAATTCGGTAGAAACAATTAAAGAATCGATGCTCTTTCTTTTGGGGAAACATGAGTTGCTGGAAATTAAGGATGAAAATTTACACTTGTTTGGAGATGGGGGGGGGGGGGGGATGAATTGCCTGTTAGGGCGAAATTGGTTCTGGTTCTTTTTTTTTTTTTTTTTTTTCGTGTATGGAAGATTTTTCATAAATTCTTAAATTTCTTTCTTTCTAGAAGTGTGTTGCCTATTAGAATCAAACTTATAACAGTACTGAAGATTGTTTTATAAAGTGTCTTTTACGTTTGTTTTATATATATATATATATATTATATATATATATATATAATATATATTATATATATATATGATATATATATATATATATATAATCATCATATATGTTCATATATATATATGATATTTATATATATTGATAATTATTTATGATATTTATATATACATATATATATATATATGATTAACTGGAATTCAAAAAAAAAAACATCTGGAAGGAGCGCCCAAGTGCTTTGTAATGTCAAGCCTTCTGCCTTCCAGACCGACCTGGAAATTCCAGGACCAGATAAGAAGAATTCACCGAAGGGGAGAAATCAAACGAGAAAATATATAAATTAATACACAAAGGTATCTGGGCCACTTTTCCGATCCGGTGATGCCTGCCCCCCTCCCTTTCTGGCCTCCATCCCCCCCCCACCCTCAAACCCCCCCCCCTCCCCCTTCCCTCCCTAAAAAAAATGGAAAGACGTCTAACCAGATGAAATGGAACCGCATATAAGCAATTCACTGAAGTTCTCTTGAGGTGAATTTGACCGTGGAATCAAAACTTACTTTGAAGCGCTGAGCGAGAGAGAGAGAGAGAGAGAGAGAGAGAGAGAGAGAGAGAGAGAGAGAGATTGCTCTAATGTAATGCTTCTTGTGATTGGTTGATTAGTGACTTTTTTTTTTTTTACTGTACAGATGTATTTGGAACTCTTTCCGTACGTTGAGACGTACACAACCACCATCTGTGTGTATACATACATATATCATACATACGTATACAAACTTACATACATACATACATACATACATATATATATATATATATATATATATATATATATATATATATATATATATACATACATACACATACTTGTACAGAAAAAACATTGAGTAATCATGACATTACAAGAAGCAAATAATAGCTTCTCTCTCTCTCTCTCTCACATTTGAAAGTGGAGAGACACTAAAGAGATACATTAAAGAGAGAGAGAGAGGGGGGGGGAGAAGGAGGAGGGGGAATTACTCCACTTCCCCTGTCAGCGACGAATGTCATGTTTACGTAGGTATCGCAAAAGCCCAGATGTTTAATTGCGAACCTTGCGTGTCATTCCAAAGGATTTCATGAGCTTCCCAGCAAAGGACAAAGATAAACATCCTCCATCTTTCTTTTAGCCGTCTGGAAAAGCTTTGAAAACGAGGACAATTTCCATATTGAACGGTGTAGAGATGTTTTTGATGAGAGGGAGATGCTGAAATGGGTAGGTATCGACGTCATTACTTTTGTGATTGACTTCGACTGTCTGGAAATCAGCTTCACATCCGAGATGTGAGAATGTCTACGGTATTTGCACATATGATTTCATTATTATTATTATTTCTTTTTTTTATATAGATCATTCGAGATTGAGAGATAAATTACAGTATTGGAACCAACTACGATTCAATTCGTTGATGGATGATTTTTACAAAACAGGTTGAATTACCCTTGACATTATTGTAGTAGAAGTGGACAGGAATTAACAATATTTTTGACATTTGTGATAGGTCTGTGCTCAGACTTCAGGAAAATGA
>NC_087214.1:64253297-64255797 GCF_015104395.2 Macrobrachium nipponense | reverse complement strand
GTTTCCCTCTGTCCTGGGCTACAAAGAGACATGAGATCAGAAATAATTTATATTTCTGACCAGATAGTAACCCATTGCGTGTTGCATGTTTCCAAGATTAGGCTGTGAAGTGAGGTTGCTAGCCTCAGGCCCTGCCCAGCGCGATCTCGGAAGGTTTTGGGGGTGGTCACCCATCCAGGCTGTGATCGAGCCCAACGGTAGTTCACCTGTATGAACAGAATTATTACTGGACGAGGCTGAAATTGGTGAAAGTAAATTGTGGACCACAAAAAAAAAAAAAAAAAAAAAAAATCCCACGAAATGATTTTGTTAGATAATGACTCGGTTGGTTGATCTCATCTGTTTTAATTACTTGACGGGAAATGTAATAATGAAGGTGTTGCTCGTTTATTTTCATCTCTCTCTCTCTCTCTCTCTCTCTCTCTCTCTCTCTCTCTCTCTCTCTCTCTACTGTTGAGCCGAAATGATTGAAATTGAACATTAGTAATTCCCAGGAGCAACTTAGAATGATAATTCCTTTTCCGAAAATCGGTAGGAATCTAGAAACTCTCTCTCTCTCTCTCTCTCTCTCTCTCTCTCTCTCTCTCTCTCTCTCTCTTAAACGTGCTACCTTTACCTGTTGTGGAAGGAATTTCGGGAGGGAAAAGTAGAAACGTTTCTCCTTTAATCTCCCCTCCCAAGCCCTATGGCGCGAGAGGGAGAGAGAAGAGAGAAGAGAGAAGACGAGAGAGAGAGAGAGAGAGAGAGAGAGAGGGCCTAAGCGAAAACGTGGTAACCGCGACCCGTGAAACCAAGGTAGGACGTTTGTAGTGGCCTGGCTCTCGTATTGCAAGTTTGTAAACACAAACTAGAATTCTGTATTGTCCTTCGTTCGTCCGTCTCTTTGTGTCGTGAGATTTTGTGCGAGGAGAGAATAATGATGCCAGCTTTGTGTGAGTAGTCTGAGGGGGGGTGGGAGGGTTTGGGAGAGCATGAGAGAGAGAGAGAGAGAGGGGGGGGGGGAAGGGGTTTGGATAAGGAGATAAGCAAGTCAGTCTTTCTGGTATCAAGTGTAATATCCTCTCTCTCTCTCTCTCTCTCTCTCTCTCTCTCTCTCTCTCTCTGACAAATAGGCATTCGTTCTGGTTTGAAGTAGAATTCAGATATGCAGCAGTCTTTCTGGTTTTAAGGGGACCTAACCTAATGTCTCTCTCTCTCTCTCTCTCTCTCTCTCTCTCTCTCTCTCTCTCTCTCTCTTTTCTAAGGCATCCTGTCGAATTGATGTTTCTTGGGAGCCTTCCCAAAGGAGCTAATCATTTCCCCTGAGGTGGCGAGACACTTTAGAATTTAGACGAAAAATAATATTTTTGTAAGGTTCTCTTGATCTTTGTGAGATATTTTTTTACGGTTTTTTTTATCTCTGTGTCTTGTTTTGAGAAACGGAGGATCGAGTAATCCGGGTCCTCTCTCTCTCTCTCTCTCTCTCTCTCTCTCTCTCTCTCTCTGAGAGGTGCGTAGTAGAAAAAGAGACATAAAGAGAGAGCTCGATGCATCAGCAAAGACAGGAACGCCAAGAAGTAATGGCTGAGATCGGTATTATTTTTATTATAATAATAATTGTGATAATCATTTTATTATTATTATTATTATTATTATTATTATTATTATTATTATTATTATTATTATTATTAATTTTGGGACCAGAGAGACAGCAATTTGGAGAATGAGACACCGATAATGTTAAGATTAAAAATGACACAAAATATCTTACTATACTATAATGGGTGTAATGTCTCTCCGTCTGTCTGTCATTCAATCAGGGCCAAATGGGAGGTCCGATGAGCATGAAACTTGGCAGGGTTTATAGTGGGGACCTCTCAGATGGTTTATAATGGGGTTTCATTCTGCCTCCCCCCACCCCTCTCCGAAGGTAGTGGGGCTGAGAAGGGATTCCCTGAAACGCGGCTGGTTACGCCCGTAGACTTCATTACTTTACGAATTTATCATACATAATTTTTTGTATACATATTAAGGATTATTGTAATCTGTGCACATCTTCTGGAGCTACAGAGAGCCAAGTGTGGCGGTGACGCAGAGATTTAACAAATGAATAAGTAAAACATAAAACGGAAGATTATTGTGTTTTGTGGCTACAAAAACTCATTTATCACTCGGCGCACAATCCGAGGTGCGTCGGGTTAAAGCGGGTAGTCTGTAGTTGTAATACCACTACGGAACTCTGTAGCTAACATCGGTCTTGTACTTACAATGTACGGTGCACTGTAGGCATGACGTAAGGTTCTTTGCCTCGTCCCTTTGGCCCCTAGCTGCCACTGCTTTCATTGCTTTTTACTGTCCCTCCGTTCATATTATCTTTATCCATCCTGATCATTGTTTTATGGTCCAACTGCTTTTGAGGTTTTCCTCCTGTTACACCTTTCAAACCTCCTACTCCCAATTTTCATTACAGCGCTGAATGGCCTCGTAGGTCCCAGCTAGACTAGGCCTTTGGCTTAAACTC
>NC_087214.1:64193297-64248297 GCF_015104395.2 Macrobrachium nipponense | reverse complement strand
AGAAGAAAGTTACGTTTAAAAAAAACAACCTTGGCATTGTGTGTGTATGTATGTGTGTGTGTGTGTGTGTGTCAATTACAGTTACATCCTTTGATCTCGCAGGAGAGAAAAAAGGCAAAGAATAAAAAACGAAAACAAAAAAAAAAAGTCGAAATTTGTTTTGAGAAACTGTCACGAGTTGTCGGGAGGCCTCCTGACTTGAGTGTTCGAAAGTCATCGCTCGAAACCCCGATCGAAGCGAGCGATTCTAAATATTACGGACATCCCGTTTATTTTGGGTTATGGAGGAGGAAGGGGGGGGGGGGGCGTTGGTTTTCTTCAAAGGAGTCGTGTGATACGAGCTAGACATCTGGAGAGAGAGAGTGAGTGAGTGAGAGAGATGACATGCGCCTTCGAGGTCCGGAAGTGGACGAAACGTACACTGCAACGGACGTTACTTTACGAAATCTGTTAACGTTTTCTTGCGGACGCTTCGCTCGAGACCTTTTTTTTTTTTTGGTGTAGTTCTCTCTCTCTCATAATATATATATATATATAATATATATATATATATATATATATATATATATAAAGGCCAGTGGCTTATGACATTTTCACCCTAGTTCCCCTTTCTTGCCCAGGCCCGAAGAGAAGGGATGAAAAGTCGCCAAACAGAGAATTCATTCCTGTGTAAAAAAAAATAAAAAAAAAATAAAATCGCTGAGGAGGCCGACGGCGCCGGCGACTTAATCCACCTCGGTATACTAGTCCTACGCCGAAGGATAAGAGGTCGAAACAAAATCTCAGAATCGCGTGGAACCTCAACAGGAATCACAGAAACCCAAAATGGGAACACAGAGGCAGGGGCTGAGTCCCGGAGCCCTGAGGATAATAATAGGGAAGTAGACACACTTGATCCCCGTGAATGTGTAACAAGGTTGCCTGGCGGGTTTAAGCCGTATTTTGAGACTTTACTTTGTTTTGTTGTCCTAATTTGGGGGGTAGGAAAGGTCTATGAAAGAGCCTAAAAAGATCTGAAAAGGTGTTTCGCGTTGAGTTGAAGATACAGGAATTTGAGGATGGGATATTTATGATTTATTTATTAAAATGAAAATGTAAACAAATAAATAATGCCTATGTTAAACAGGACATGACAACTATTCCAATTTAAATTTTCTTCGGGTAAACAACGTGCTATTTGACCGCAGATTCTAGCGCTGCGCCCCGATAAGCTGGAGGTCGGATCACACCTTGTTTATTCAGTAAGTTGTTAGACAGTGCAGTATAATCAGACTGACGTTAATTACCTTTGAACTAATTACACAAGCAAATTTGTAAGGAATGTTTACCCGTATATTCATCTCGAATTATATTTGATAACATTAGGGTAATGTAGTTACATATCCACAAGTCTATTATTATATTAGCAGATGATGGCAACCATTTTCTAGTATATCAAGAATGAGATATATTTATTGATATGTTTATGTTTCTACAGTTTCAATGACTTATATTGCCAGATGACAGTAAGCATTTTATAGTGACATATATCAAGAATAATATTTATCAAGGATAAGCCCGATATTAATAAAATATATCAAAAAGTATATATCAAGAATATGGTGATCTAAAATTTATCAAGAAAATTGTTCATGGAGAGTAACCCAGTGTAAAAAAAAGAAAAGTCTCAAAAGTATTTTTTAAGAATGAGCCAACGTACGAAAATATATATAAAAAAATGTATTTATCAAGAATAAGTCCAACACAATAAGATATATGCAAATAATATTCATCAAGAATAAGCCAAATATGAAAATATATTTTAAAAAGTATTTATCAAGAATGACATTAATTAAGACTAACCCAATGTAATAAAATATATCAATAAAGTATATATATATATCACAAGCTGAAATAATAGAATTTATCAAAAAGGGATCAAGAATAATATTTTATTAAGACTGACTCAGTATAAAAAAAATATATAAATATATATATATATATATATATATATATATATATATATATATATATATAATCAGAGTATTTATCAAGAATAACATTTATCAAGACCAAACAAACATATTGAATTACATAAAAAAAAAGTATTGTCAACAGTAAACTCACGTGATAGACGTCAACTGGGTAGTTTCTCACCCGACATTTAAATAGAGTTCTATCAATAATTACAACGATAGAAAGTGGCGGCGAAAAAAGGCCGGGGGGGGGGGGGGTGGGGGAGGGGGTGAGGGTCTTAATTAAACACCCTTCTTTGCGTAAGTTATTATATATAGATATATATATATATATATATATGATATGTGTGTGTGTGTGTGTATATATATATATATATATATCTATATATATATATAGAGAGAGAGAGAGAGAGAGAGAGAGAGAGAGAGAGAGAGAATATTCGTACATCTATAATATTCGTCCATTGTTCTTTCTTCACATCTCCGTTATTCGTTTTTCCCTCTGCCTCTCCCTTCCTTTCCAGAAGCACGTGTTCTTTTTCCCTTTTATGTTCCAGCAATACATTTCTCTGACATATCTCTGTGCCAGTAATTATCTCTCTCTCTCTCTCTCTCTCTCTCTCTCTCTCTCTCTCTCTCTCTCTCTCTCGTTTCATATCACTCCCCTTCGCTCATTCAATTTTTTTTTTCTACATTCCAGAGGCGACGAGCGAGGTCTGTCTCGCAAGCATATCATAGAATCTGTCAAAATGTCCCTGGAACGACTTCAGCTGGATTACGTGGACGTGATCATCATACACAGAGCGGACGACATGTGCCCTATGGAAGGTGAGAATTCCTGGAAGCTCTTGGGTCGTTAGGGGTAGTACGGTAAGGTCTTAGGTGTTGGCAGTTGTGGTTAACAGTGTTCCAGGCAGCTCTTTACAGTTGGTGATACTGGAAGAGAATGTGTTCCATACAGCTCTTTATTAGGTGGTGATACTGGAAGAGTAAGTGTTCCAGGCAGCTCTTTATTAGGTGGTGATACTGGAAGAGTATGTGTTCCAGGCAGCTCTTTATTAGGTGGTGATACTGGAAGAGTATGTGTTCCAGGCAGCTCTTTATTAGGTGGTGATACTGGAAGAGTATGTGTTCCAGGCAGCTCTTTATTAGGTGGTGATACTGGAAGAGTATGTGTTCCAGGCAGCTCTTTATTAGTGGTGATACTGGAAGAGTATGTGTTCCAGGCAGCTCTTTATTAGGTGGTGATACTGGAAGAGTAAGTGTTCCAGGCAGCTCTTTATTAGGTGGTGATACTGGAAGAGAATGTGTTCCAGGCAGCTCTTTATTAGGTGGTCATACTGGAAGAGTAAGTGTTCCAGGCAGCTCTTTATCAGGTGGTAACAGTGACACAAAGTCTGTTCCAGAAAGCTCTTCATATAAGCGGTCGCAATGACTGTGCGTTCCAGCACCTCTTTGCTGGTGGTGACAATGACTGAGTGAATGTTCCAGGCAGCTCCTCATACAGGTGGGGACAGTGACAAAGAAGTTTGTTCCAGAAAGCTCTTCATTTAGGTTGCGATAAGTGACAAAGTCTGTTCAGGAGATTCTTCATTAGGTATTTGTAGCGGATATGCGTTCGGGTACCTCTGCTTGTGCCGGGAACAGCTGGAAGAGAGAGAGAGAGAGAGAGAGAGAGAGAGAGAGAGAGAGAGAGAGAGAGAGGATGGGAAAGAGCGTAAAGAACCGATTACGCTAATTGAATGTATTTACTCGTGAAAGAAAAAATTCCTCCAAACAGTTCATTTTGATAGTGGTGCAAAAAAATCTCTGAAAAGTCTTGATTGAAATCGCGAACAGAAGAAGAAGAAGAAAGAAGAAGAAGAAGAGAAGAAGAAGAAGAAGAAGAAGAAGAAGAAGAAATAAATTTGCATCGTTCAAGCCAGAGAAAAAGATTAGGGAGATGATTAGATTCTTTATGAAAGAAAAGAACTTGAGTGGAAATTTCGACTTCAAAGAGAGCTAGCGCTCACTCTCTCTCTCTCTCTCTCGGGCCTCATCGGGGGGTCTCTCTCTCCTCTTCTCTCTCTCTCTCTCTCTCCTTCCAGATTTTGATGCTTCAGAAGAAATGTAATTTGCCTTAAACTGAAAATACAATGAGAAATTTCTCTCTCTCTCTCTCTCTCTCTCTCTCTCTCTCTCTCTCTCTCTCTCTCTCTCTCTCTGAACATATGTACTCAAAATGAAATTCATATTAACCAAGAGTTAATGGGTAAACTTGTCCAAAAATAAAACAATAAAAAAAAATAGTGTTATAAAATTCAGTTGTTGTTGTAGCTATATTTATGTTGTTGTGGTTGTGGTGGTTGTTGTTCCGGAATGGTGGTTGGTTGGCCCGCGCAGTCAATAGTAGTGGTCCCGGTTATATAGGAAGGAGAAAGGGAGGAAGGGGGAAGGGGAGGGGAGGGGGAAGGAGAGTGAGGTATGTAGGAGAAGTGGGCTGAGCGTTTAAAGAGAGATACTCTCGTAATGAAGACTTTCATATGCTTTCGAATTCCTGGAATCCCAAAGTGGGGGTGGGGGGGGGGATGAGTGGTAATGGTAGGGGAAGGAAGGGGGGCGGGTGGGAGGGGGGGTTTCGATGCTCGGTTCATGAGGCGAAAGAGAGAGAGAGATGGAGGGGAAAGTAATTGAAGGGGAGAGCAGAGAAAGAAGAGAGAAAGTTGTAGGAGGGAAATGAAGAGAATAAGTTGCAGAAAGAGAAAGCAGATGAAGGTAAAGAAAGTAGTGGAAAGAGAAAGCAGGTACAAAGGAGAAGGCTAAGTTGTGGAAAAAGAAAGCAGATGAAGATGCCAAGTAGAAAAGAAAGGACAAGGAATGAATTGTAGAGGAAAGTAGAGAGAGAAGAGAGAGAGAGTAGAAGGGAATGAATTGTAGAGGAAAGTAGAGAGAGAAAGAGAGAGAGAGTGAGAAGGGAATGAATTGTAGAGGAAAGTAGAGAGAGAAAGAGAGAGAGAGTGAGAAGGGAATGAATTGTAGAGGAAAGTATAGAGAGAAAGAGAGAGAGAGTAAGAAGGGAATGAATTGTAGGGGAAAGTATAGAGAGAAAGAGAGAGAGAGTGAGAAGGGAATGAATTGTAGGGGAAAGTATAGATTGAAAGAGAGAGAGAGAGGGAATGATGTAAGGGAATGAATTGTAGTGAAAGTAGAGATTGAGAGAGAGAGAGTGAGAAGGGAATGAATTGTAGGGAAGAAAGTAGATAGATAGAAAGAGAGAGAGAGTGAGAAGGGAATGAATTGTAGGGGAAAGTAGAGAGAGAAAGAGAGAGAGAGTGAGAAGGAATGAATTGTGGGAGTGAGAAGAGAGAAAGAGAGAGAGAGTGAGAAGGGAATGAAATGTAAGGGAAAGTGGGAGGGAGAGAGAAGAAAGAGAGAGTGAGAAGGGAATGAAAGTAGAGGTTGAAAGTAGAGAGAGAAAGAGAGAGAGAGTGAGAAGGGAAGTAATATGTAAGAGGAAAGTAGAGAGAGAAAGAGAGAGAGAGTGAGAAGGGAATGATTGTAGAAGAAAGTATAGAAGAAAGAAAGAGAGGGAGAGTGAGAAGGGAATTAATAGAGGAAAGTATAGAGAGAAAGAGAGAGTGAGAAGGGAATGAATTGTAGATGAAAGTATAGAGAGAGAGAGAAAGAGAGAGAGAGTGAGAAGGGAATGAATTGTTGGGGAAAGTAGAGAGAGAAAGAGAGAGAGAGTGAGAAGGGAATGAATTGTAGGGGAAAGTAGAGAGAGAAAGAGAGAGAGAGTGAGAAGGGAATGAATTGTAGGGGAAAGTAGAGAGAGAAAGAGAGAGAGAGTGAGAAGGGAATGAATTGTAGAGGCAGTATATAGAGAAAGAAAGAGAGAGAGTGAGAAGGGAATGAATTGTAGAGGAAAGTATAGAGAGAAAGATAGAGAGAGTGAGAAGAATGAATTGTAGGGGAAAGAGAGAGAGAGTGAGAAGGGAATGAATTGTAGGGGAAAGTAAAAGAGAGAGAGAGTGAGAAGGGAAATGATTGTATGGGGAGAAAGTAGAGAGAGAAAGAGAGAGTGAGTGAATCAAGGGAATGAATTGTAGGGGAAAGTAGAGAGAGAAAGAGAGAGAGAGTGAGAAGGGAATGAACTTGTAGGGGAAAGTAGAGAGAGAAAGAGAGAGAGAGTGAGAAGGAATGAATTGTAGGGGAAAGAAAAGTAGAGAGAGAAAGAGAGAGAGAGTGAGAAGGGAATGAATTGTAAGGGAAAGTAGAGAGAGAAAGAGAGAGAGAGTGAGAAGGGAATGAATGTATGGGGAAAGTAGAGAGAGAAAGAGAGAGAGAGTGAGAAGGGAATGAATTGTAGGGGAAAGTAGAGTGAGAAAGAGAGAGAGAGTGAAAAGGGAAGGGGATGAATTGTAGGGGAAAGTAGTAGAGAGAAAGAGAGAGAGAGTGAAAAAGGGAATGAATTGTAGGGGAAGAGAGAGAGAAAGAGAGAGAGAGTGAAAAGGGAATGAATTGTAGGGGAAAGTAGAGAGAGAAAGAGAGAGAGAGTGAGAAGGGAATGAATTGTAGGGGAAAGTAGAGAGAGAAAGAGAGAGAGAGTGAGAAGGGAATGAATTGTAGGGGAAAGTAGAGAGAGAAAGAGAGAGAGAGTGAGAAGGGAATGAATTGTAGGGGAAAGTAAAAGAGAGAGAGAGGGAGAAGGGAATGAATTGTAGGGGAAAGTAAAAGAGAGAAGAGAGAGAGAGAGTGAGAAGGAATGAATTGTAGGGGAAAGTAGAGAGAGAAAGAGAGAGAGAGTGAGAAGGGAATGAATTGTAGGGGTAAAGATAGAGAGAGAAAGAGAGAGAGAGTGAGAAGGGAATGAATTGTAGAGAAAGTAGAGAGAGAAAGAGAGAGAGAGTGAGAAGGGATGAATTGTAGGGGAAAGAAAGTAGAGAGAGAAAGAGAGAGAGAGTGGAGGGAATGAATTGTAGGGGAAAAGTAGAGAGAGAAAGAGAGAGAGAGTGAGAAGGGAATGAATTGTAGGGGAAAGTAGAGAGAGAGAGAGAGAGAGTGAGAAGGGAATGAATTGTAGGGGAAAGTAGAGAGAGAAAGAGAGAGAGAGTGAAAAGGGAATGAATTGTAGAGGAAAGTAGAGAGAGAAAGAGAGAGAGTGAGAAGGGAATGAATTGTAGGGGAAAGTAAAAGAGAGAAAGAGAGAGAGAGTGAGAAGGGAATGAATTGTAGGGGAAAGTAGAGAGAGAAAGAGAGAGAGAGTGAGAAGGGAATGAATTGTAGGGGAAAGTAGAGAGAGAAAGAGAGAGAGAGTGAGAAGGGAATGAATTGTAGGGGAAAGTAAAAGAGAGAAAGAGAGAGAGAGTGAGAAGGAAAAGAATTGTAGGGAAAGTAAAAGAGAGAAAGAGAGAGAGAGTGAGAAGGGAATGAATTGTAGAGGAAAGTAGAGAGAGAAAGAGAGAGTGAGAAGGGAATGAATTGTAGGGGAAAGTAGAGAGAGAAAGAGAGAGAGATGAGAAGGGAATGAATTGTAGAGGAAAGTAGAGAGAGAGAGTGAGAAGGGAATGAATTGTAGGGGAAAGTAGAGAGAGAAAGAGAGAGAGAGTGAGAAGGGAATGAATTGTAGGGGAAAGTAGAGAGAAAGAGAGAGAGAGAGTGAGAAGGGAATGAATTGTAGAGGAAAGTAGAGAGAGAAAGAGAGAGAGAGTGAGAAGGGAATGAATTGTAGGGGAAAGTAGAGAGAGAAAGAGAGAGAGAGTGAAAAGGGAATGAATTGTAGGGGAAAGTAGAGAGAGAGAGTGAGAAGGGAATGAATTGTAGGGGAAAGTAAAAGAGAGAAAGAGAGAGAGAGTGAGAAAGGAATGAATTGTAGGGGAAAGTAGAGAGAGAAAGAGAGAGAGAGTGAGAAGGGAATGAATTGTAGGGGAAAGTAGAGAGAGAAAGAGAGAGAGAGTGAGAAGGGAATGAATTGTAGGGGAAAGTAGAGAGAGAAAGAGAGAGAGAGTGAGAAGGGAATGAATTGTAGGGGAAAGTAAAAGAGAGAAAGAGAGAGAGAGTGAGAAGGGAATGAATTGTAGGGGAAAGTAAAAGAGAGAAAGAGAGAGAGAGTGAGAAGGGAATGAATTGTAGAGGAAAGTAGAGAGAGAAAGAGAGAGAGAGTGAGAAGGGAATGAATTGTAGGGGAAAGTAGAGAGAGAAAGAGAGAGAGAGTGAGAAGAATGAATAATTGTAGGGGAAAGTAGAGAGAGAAAGAGAGAGAGGAGTGAGAAGGGAATGAATTGTAGGGGAAAGTAAAAGAGAGAAAGAGAGAGAGAGTGAGAAGGGAATGAATTGTAGGAGAAAGTAAAAGAGAGAAGAGAGAGAGAGTGAGAAGGGAATGAATTGTAGAGGAAAGTAGAGAGAGAAAGAGAGAGAGAGTGAGAAGGGAATGAATTGTAGGGGAAAGTAAAAAGAGAGAGAGAGTGAGAAGGGAATGAATTGTAGAGGAGTAGAGAGAGAAAGAGAGAGAGTGAGAAGGGAATGAATTGTAGGGAAAGTAAGAGAGAGAAAGAGAGAGAGAGTGAGAAGGGAATGAATTGTAGGGGAAAGTAAAAGAGAGATAGAGTGCCAAGGGAATGAATTGTAGGGGAAAGTAGAGAGAGAAAGAGAGAGAGGTGAGAAGGGAATGAATTGTAGGGAAAGTAAAAGAGAGAGAGATGAGAAGGGAATGAATTGTAGGGGAAAGTAGAGAGAGAAAGAGAGAGAGAGAGTGAGAAGGGAATGAATTGTAGAGGAAAGTAGAGAGAGAAAGAGAGAGAGAGAGTGAGAAGGGAATGAATTGTAGGGGAAAGTAGAGAGAGAAAGAGAGAGAGAGAGTGAGAAGGGAATGAATTGTAGGGGAAAGAAAAGAGAGAAAGAGAGAGAGAGAGTGAGAAGGGAATGAATTGTAGGGGAAAGTAAGAGAGAGAGAGAGAGAGAGAGTGAGAAGGGAATGAATTGTAGAGGAAAGTAGAGAGAGAAAAGAGAGAGAGAGTGAGAAGGGAATGAATTGTAGAGGAAAGTAGAGAGAGAAGAGAGAGGAGAGTGAGAAGGGAATGTAATTGTAGGGGAAAGTAGAGAGAGAGAGAGAGAGAGTGAGAAGGGAATGAATTGTAGGGGAAAGTAGAGAGAGAAAGAGAGAGAGAGAGAGAGTGAGAAGGGAATGAATTGTAGGGGAAAGTAGAGAGAGAAAGAGAGAGAGAGAGTGAGAAGGGAATGAATTGTAGAGGAAAGTAGAGAGAGAAAGAGAGAGAGAGTGAGAAGGGAATGAATTGTAGGGGAAAGTAGAGAGAGAAAGAGAGAGAGAGAGTGAGAAGGGAATGAATTGTAGGGGAAAGTAGAGAGAGAAAGAGAGAGAGAGAGTGAGAAGGGAATGAATTGTAGGGGAAAGTAGAGAGAGAAAGAGAGAGAGAGAGTGAGAAGGGAATGAATTGTAGAGGAAAGTCCTTACAGACCTTACAGACCTTACAGTTCGTTCGGGTTGCCCCAGGTCCCTCAGTGTGAGGCGCCTCTAATGTCTACCAGAGAGTTGCTAGTACATCTTCCGGTATATTTTGCATCTTCCAATCTTGGATGGTCTGGGATGCAGTTTAGATATTTGTCGAGCTTATTCTTAAACACATCTACGCTCACTCCTGATATATTCCTCAGATGAGCTGGCAACGCATTGAATAGACGCTGCATTATCGATGCTGGTGCGTAGTGGATTAATGTCCTGTGTGCTTTCCTTATTTTTCCTGGTATATTTTTGGGCACTATTAATCTACCTCTGCTTGCTCTTTCTGATATTTTTAGTTCCATGATATTTTCTGCTATTCCTTCTATCTGTTTCCATGCCTGAATTATCATGTAGCGTTCTCTTCTTCTTTCCAGACTATATAATTTTAAGAATTGTAGTCTTTCCCAGTAGTCTAGGTCCTTAACTTCTTCTATTCTAGCTGTAAAGGACCTTTGTACACTCTCTATTTGTGCAATATCCTTTTGATAGTGTGGGTACCATATCATATTGCAATATTCAAGTGGACTACGAACATATGTTTTATAAAGCATAATCATGTGTTCAGCTTTTCTTGTTTTGAAGTGCCGTAACAACATTCCCATTTTTGCTTTACATTTTGCCAACAGAATGGCTATTTGATCATTGCATAACATGTTCCTATTCATCATCACACCAAGGTCTTTAACTGCTTCCTTATTTGTGATTGTCTCATTATTAGGTCCCCTACTATATATATCTTTCTTCTTCTGTCTCCATAATTATTGATTCAAATTTATCAGAGTTAAAATACCATCCTATTTACCTCTGCCCAAACATATACCTTGTTAAGGTCTCTTTGTAGAGCGTTCCTATCTCATCACAAGTAATTTCTCTAACTTATTCTTGTGTCATCGTCGAAACTACTCACTACCGAATCCTTAACATTACTGTCTATGTCTTCAATCATAATAACAAACAATATTGCAGCTAGCACCGTACCTTGTGGCACACCGGATATTACCTTGGTTTCATCCGATTTCTCATCGTTTGCAATAACTATCTGTCTGTTGTGTAAAAATTCTTTTAACCAACCATCTTCCTACTTATCTACGATATTGTGTTTTCTAATTTTCTTTGCTAATATATTATGGTCTACTTTGTCAAAAGCTTTTGCAAAGTCTAGATAAACCACATCTGTTTCATTTCCGCTTTTCATATTTTGAATATGTTCTCACGGTGGACTAACAGTTGGGTTTGTGTCTTTTTCTTTTTTTCCGGGTACGAAACCGTGTTGTCCTATATTAAACAAATTATTTTTATTAAATGTTTCATAATATTTTTCTTCATTACCTTTCATACACTTTCATAATATGTGATGTTAGACTCACAGGCCTATAGTTACTTGCCTCTAGTCTTGATCCACTTTTGAAAGTAGGGGTGATATATGCTAATTTGTGCTCATCATAAATCTTGCCTGTATCTACACTTTGTCTTAATAATATGTTCAAGTGGCTTTGCGATAGAATGAACTACTTTCTTTAACAAAATAGCAGGGACTCCATCCGGCCCTGCAGCAGCTCCATTTTTAATTGTTTTTCATTAATTGCCTGCACAATATCAGCTTCATTAATTTCTATGTCAGCTAAATATTCACTATTTTCGTCCCTTACTTCTATATCATTATCTTCATTATCTATTCTACGGGTGAATTCTCTCTTATATCGTTCTGCCAGTATGTTGCAAATTTCCGTTTTTTTCATTCGTTAATCTCCCTTCAATTCTCAGAGGGCCTATTTCTATTCTTCTTTTATCATCTTCTTCGCATATGAGTATAATAGTTTGGGGTTTGCTTGATATTTAATAGGGTTTTTTCTTCCAAGTCCCGTTTTTCATTTCTTTTGATTGTATAATCTTTTGTTCTGCATTTTCTATCTTACTTTTTAGTTTCTATAACTTTCCATGCATTTTTTTTCTTTTGCAAGACCTTTTTTTCCACTTTCTGATTTTCTGGAACAAGATCCTTCTGTCTCTTGGTATGCATGAATGATGTTTACTTTTCTTCTTCGGTATATATATCCACTATTTTCTCCAATATTTTTATATAATATCTCCGTATTTACCCTTATGTCATCACTTACGAAAATGTTATCCCAATCTTTGTTTAATTCTTCATTAATTTCTGACCATTTTTATATTTTTACTGTAGAAGTTGTATTTTCCATATCCTTTCCACTTTTTCATTTCTTGCTTATCTCTATTTTCACTTGCTTTGGAATGAACTGTTAATTCTATGACATTATGATCTGAAATACTCGCATTATAAACTATTATTTCTTTAAACATAATTCATCTCGTTCATAAACTACTAGGTCTAAAGTATTTTCCTTTCTTGTTGGCAGGTGATTTATTTTTGAATGTGTATTCTAGTAGCATATCTAATAGCTTTTCAAATTGCCTCTATCTTCTGCACTACTATTACTCTCTTTTTTATATGTATAAGTACAACCACAGTCTCCTATTCGTTCTTTCCATTCTACGAAAGGAAAGTTGAAGTCACCAGATAAGGAGAATAGTCCAGTCCTTGTGATTTTCTACATATATCATCCAATTTTTCTATTATTAAGTCAAACTCTTTAGTATTAGGAGGTCTATATATTACTATGTTCATCAATTTTTCAGATTCAAATTCTACCGCTATTAGTTCACATTCTGAGATTACTATATTTCTCATATATTTTTCCTTGTTTTTTTTCTTTCCCGCCCATATATTGCGGTTCCCCCTTGATTCCTATTTTTTCTATCTGATCTATAAGTTTGGAACCCTTTTATTTGATCATCATTCCCAGTCTCTTGGGAATACCAGGTTTCACTTATATTTCATTATATCTATTTTCTTTTCATTTTGGGTTAGTTCTTCTAAGTACTCTATTTTTTTTTTTGAGTTTACTCGTAACTAAACCCTGCGCATTCATCACTATGATGGTTTGCGTGTTTTCTCCTTCATTTAATATTGGTAGTAATAAGGATTTTCCCATGTCTCTTTCCTGTTCTGGTATGTTGTTCTTTTTTTCATTTCCAGAAATTCTGACATTAAAAAATCCAACTTTTCCATAATATTTGATCTTCCTTCATCATAATTATTCATTTTGTGTCTGAATCTGCAAATTTTCTCCGTTTCTGCCAATATCTCTTGGCAATAATAAATACAGTTATTAATCTTCCTTGAGTCGAATTTCGGAGACTGATGCTTTGAAAATTTTTGTGCTGACACCTACGGCCATATCTCAATTGGCTGTTTGCTTTTTCTCTTTCACCTGAATTATCTTGAGTTCTCTCTTTATTTGTTTTGTTCTTATTTTGGATTTTATTCTACTTGGGTTGGCTTATTTATTTGTATTATGATTCATGGCTACAGGGAGAGGAGGAAAGAGCGAGAGAGTGAGAACGGGCTAAATCGAAATGTAGGGGAAAGTAGAGAGAGAAAGAGAGAGAGAAGAGAGTGAAGAAGGGAATGAATTTTGTAGGAGGAAAGTAGAGAGAGAAAGCTGAGAGAGGAGAGTGAGAAAGGGAATGAATTGTAGGGGAAAAGTAGAGCAGAGGAAATAAAGAGAGAGAGCGAGAGTGTGCAAGGGGAACTGAATTGTAGGGGAAAGTTAGAGAGGAGGAAAGAGAGGAGAGAAGAGAGTTGAAGGGCAAGGGAAATGAATTGTAGGAGGGAAAGTTAGAGAGAGAAAGGAGAGAGAGGAGTGAAGGGAAGGGAATCGAATTGTAGAGGAAAGATATAGAGGAAAGAAAGAGAGAGAGAGAGGAGGGGATAGAGAGAAGGAAGGGAATGAATTGTAGGGGAAAAGTAGAGAGAGAAACGATAGACGAGAGGTGAGAAGGGAATGAATTGTAGGGGAAAGTAGAGAGAATAAATCGGGAGAGAGATGAGAGTGAGAAGGGAATGAATTGTAGGGGGGAAAGATAGAGAGAGAAAGAGGATCGAGAGAGAGAGAGAGAAAGGGATTGAATTGTAGAGGAAAGCTAGAGATGGAAAGACAAGAGGAGAAGAGAGAGTGAGAAGGGAAGGGATATGGAATTGTAGGGGAAACAGTAGAGAGAGGAAAGAATGATGGATGAGAGACATTGGAGAGAAGAGAGGGGAGAGAGAGAAGGGCGAAGAATTTGAATTATGTAGAGGAAAGTCAGATGAGAGAAAGAGAGAGACGAGAGCAGAGAGAGGAGTAAGGGAATGAATTGTAGTGGAAAGGTAGGAATGAGAGAAAGATTGAGAGAGAAGAGGGAGGAAGGGAAGGGAATTGAAATTGTAGAGGAAAGTATGAGAGAGAAGGGTATATGCAATTGTAGAGGAAAGTAGAGAGAGGAAACGAACGAGAGAGAGATGAGAGAAGGTGGGAATGAATTGTAGGGGAAAGTTAGTGAGAGAGAGAAAGAAGGAAGATTGAGGGAGAGAGAGAGAAGGGAATGAATTGTAGAGGAAAGTAGAGAGAGAAAGACGAGAGGAGAGAAGGGAAGGAATGAAATTGTAGGGGCAAAAGTTAGATAGAGAGGAAAGAGGAGAGACAGAGAGAGTGAGAGAAAGGGAATGAATTGTAGGGGAAAGTAGAGAGGAAAGGAAGAGAGAAGAGAAGAGATCGAGAAGGGAAGGGAATGGAATTGTAAGGGGAAAGTAGAGGAGAGAAATCAAGAAGAGAGACGAGAGAGTGAGAAGGGAATGATGAAAAGTTGTAGGGGCAACGTAAGAGAGAGAAAAGATAGGAGAGGAGAGAGATGGACGAGAGAGAAGGGGAATGGAATTGTTAACTTGTTCTAAAGAGGAAAAGTATATGAGAGAAAGAGGGGACGAGAGACAGGTGAGAATGGGAATGAATTGCTAGAGGAACGTTAGAGGATGAGAAAGAAGAGAGAGAGGTGAGAAGGGGAATGAATTGTAGGGGAAAAGCTAGAGAGAGAAAAGAGAGGAAGCGAGAGAGAGAAGGGAATGAATTTTTTGTAGAGGGAAAAGTAGAGTAGAGAAAGAGAGAAGACGGAGGTGAGGAGGGGAGGTGGAATGACATTGTAGAGGAAAGTTAGAGGACGAGAAAGAGTTGAGAAGGAGTCGAGAAGGGATATGGAATTGTAGGGGAAAGTTAGCAGAGAGAAAGATGAGAGCGATGTGAGAAGGGGAATGGAATTATTGTTAGAGGAAAGTACGACGAAGAGAAAAGGACGAAGAGGAGACCTTACCTTTACCTTACAGGACCTGACATCTTGTTCGGGTTGTTGCCCCAGGTCCCTCAGGTGGTGAGGCACCTCTAATGTCTTACCAGAGAGTTGCTAGTATATCTTACCGGTATATTTTGCATCTTCCTAAATCTTTGGTTTTTTTTTTTTTTTTGGATGGTCTGGGGTATGCAGTTTAGATATTTTTGTTCGAGCTTATTTCTTAAACCACATCTACGCTCACTCCTGATATAATTCCTCAGATGAAGGCTTGGCAACGCACTTGAAGAATAGGACGGCTGCATTATACGATGCTGTGGTGCGTAGTGGATAATGTCCTGTGTGCTTTCCTTATTTTGCCTGGCGTATAGTTTTGCGGGCATATTAATTCATTACCTCTGCTTGCTCTTTCTGAGATATTTTTAGTTCCAATGATTATTTCTTTTTCTGCTATTCCTTTCTATCTGTTTCCATGCCTGAATTATCATGTAGCGTTCTCTTCTCCTTTCTAGACTATATAATTTTAAGAATTGTAGTCTTTCCCAGTAGTCTAGGTCTTAACTTCTTCTATTCTAGCTGTAAAGGACCTTTGTACACTCTCTATTTGTGCAATATCCTTTTGATAGTGTGGGTACCATATCATATTGCATATTCAAGTGGACTACGAACATATGTTTTATAAAGCATAATCATGTGTTCAGCTTTTCTTGTTTTGAAGTGCCGTAACAACTCCCTTCCCATTTTGCTTTACATTTTGCCAACAGAGTTGCTATTTGATCATTGCATAACATGTTCCTATTCATCATCACACCAAGGTCTTTAACTGCTTCCTTATTTGTGATGGTCTCATTATTAGGTCCCTTATATGCATATAGCTTTCTTTCTCTGTCTCCATAATTTATTGATTCAAATTTATCAGAGTTAAATACCATCCTATTTACCTCTGCCCAATCATATACTTTGTTAAGGTCTCTTTGTAGAGCGTTCCTATCTTCATCACAAGTATTTCTCTACTTATTCTTGTGTCATCTGACGAAACTACTCACTACCGAATCCTTCACATTATTGTCTATGTCTTCAATCATAATAACAAACAGTATTGCAGCTAACACCGTACCTTGCGGCACACCGGATATTACCTTGACTTCATCCGATTTCTCGTCGTTTGCAATACTATCTGTTTTCTGTTGTGTAAAAATTCTTTTAACCAACTTCCTACTTTATCCACGATATTGTGTTTTCTAATTTTCTTCGCTAATATATTATGGTCCTACTTTATCAAAACTTTTGCAAAGTCTAAATAAACCACATCTGTTTCATTTCCGCTTTTCAATATTTTTTGAATATGTTCTCACGGTGGACTAACAGTTGGGTTTGTGTGTCTTTTTCCGGGTACGAAACCATGTTGTCCTTTATTAAACAAATTATTTTTTATTAAATGTTTCATAATATTTTTCTTCATTACCCCACCCTTTCATACACTTTCATAATATGTGATGTTAGACTCACAGGCCTATAATTACTTGCCTCTAGTCTTGATCCACTTTTTGAAAGTAGGGGTAATATATGCTAATTTATGCTCATCATAAATCTTGCCTGTATCTACACTTTTGTCTTAATAATATTGCAAGTGGCTTTGCGATAGAATGAACTACTTTCTTTAACAAAATAGCAGGAATTATCAGGCCCTGCAGCTGCAGCAGCTCCATTTTTAATTTCATTAATAGCCTGCATATCAGCTTCATTAATATCTATGTCAGCAAATATTCACCTATTTTCATCCCTTACTTCTATATCATTATCTTCATTATCTATTCTAGGGGTGAATTCTCTCTTATATCGTTCTGCCAGTATGTTGCAAATTTCCTTTCATTCGTTAATCTCCCTTCAATTCTCAGAGGGCCTATTTCTATTCTTCTTTTATTCATCTTCTTCGCATATGAGTATATAGTTTGGGGTTTTGCTTGATATTTAATAGGTTTTTTCTTCCAAGTCCCGTTTTTCATTTTCTTTTGATTGTATATCTTTTGTTCTGCATTTTCTATCTTACTTTTTAGTTCTATAACTTTCCATGCATTTTTTTGCTTTTGCAAGACCTTTTTTCCACTTTCTGATTTTCTGGAACAAGATCCTTCTGTCTCTTGGTATGCATGAATGAATGTTTACTTTTCTTCTTCGGTATATATTGTTCCACTATTTTCTCCAATATTTTATATAATATCTCCGAATGTTTACCCTTAATGTCAGTCACTTACGATAAAATGTTAGCCCATCTTTGTTTAATTTCTTCATTAAGGGTTTTCTGACCATTTTAATATTTTTACTGTAGAAGTTGTATTTTCCATCCCATCCTTCCCACTTTTCATTTCTTGCTTATCTCTATTTTCACTTGCTTTGGAATGAACTGTTAATTCTATGACATTATGGTCTGAAATATTCGCATTATAAACTATTAATTTCTTAACATAATTCATCTCGTTCACAAATACTAGGTCTAAAGTATTTTTCCTTTCCTTGTTGGCAGGTGATTTATTTGTTGAATGTTGTATTCTAGTAGCATATCTAATAGCTTTTCAAATTGCCTCTTATCTTCTGCACTACTATTACTCTCTTTGTTTATATATGTATAAGTAACACACAATCTCCTATTCGTTCTTTCCATTCTACGTAAAGAGGAAAGTTGAAGTCACCAGATAGGAGAATATTGTCCAGTCCTTGTGATTTCTACATATATCAATCCAATTTTTCAATTATTAAGTCAAACTCTTTAGTATTAGGAGGTCTATATTACTATGTTCATCAATTTTTCAGATTCAATTCTACCGCTATTAGTTCACATTCTGAGTTACTATATTTCTCATATATTTTTCCTTGTTTTTTTGTCTTTCCCATATATTGCGGTTCCTCCCTTGATTCTAATTTTTTCTCTATCTGATCTATAAGTTTGGAACCCTTTTATTTGATAATCATTCCCAGTCTCTTGGGAATACCATGTTTCACATTATATTCATTATATCTATTTTTTTCTTTTCATTTTGGGTTAGTTCTTCTAAGTACTCTATTTTTCTTTTTGAGTTACTCGTAACTAAAACCCTGCGCATTCTCATCACTATGATGGTTTGCGTGTTTTCTCCTTCATTTAATACTGGTAGTATAAGGATTTTCCCATGTCTCTTTCCTGTTCTGGTATGTTGTTCTTTTTTTTTCTTTTTTTCATTTCCAGAAATTCTGACATTAGAAATTGACGTAATTTGTCGAAAAATTATTTTTCCTTTTTTTCCTATATCAAACCTAGGTTGTCTAACAAAGGATATCCGCGGGAACGCGCCGCCGCTACCGCATACAAAGAGTTCAAACTTGAATCGCTGTACCAATGGGTCTGGGGTAACTGCGCGGGTGAGCCCGGGCCAGCTTGGGTAGGTCATTGTGATACCATTCTTTTGAGCCGTTAGAATACTTAGTCTAAACAGACACACTTTCAAAAGGGGGGCCATAACTCAAAGAGGGTGGATGGGAGGAGGGCCATTATCTGTTAGACAACCTAGGTTTGTATATAGGAAAAAATAATTTTTCGACAAAATTACTTTTGTTCCGACTAAGTACAAACGTCGGTTGTCTAACAAAGGAGACTCGAACTGAGGATGGGAAGGTGAGTGACCTGAATGTACCCTTTGAAGAGCCGCCAATAACTTCACACGACACCTGATGTTAACCCAGACCCCCTACTCCTCATGACACTTTACACGGTAAGGATTCAATAGGGGAGAACCCAAGGGGCTCCGGCTGTTGTCCTAACCTATGGTACTAATACTCACTCAGAGAGCTGTTCCTGAAGGATTCTTAGCCATCATTCTACTCTCCAGGTAAGTCAGTAGTGGCCAAGTCGTGTCATGGACAGTAACAGTCATACGTAGGATATTACCAGGAAAACTCACTCATACCCCTTACATTCGGCCAGACTTAGGCGGGAATTGCTGGGAGTGTGTGTGTGTGTATTTCCAAATTGAGGTACGCAGTGCGGGTGACCCACGCCTAGAGGATCTCTTGGGCTGCGACAATGGGGCCCAGAGAGAACACTTCTAGAGATTTGAACGTAACTTCTCGTAGGTAGAAGGAGGTGAAGGTGGTTTGACTCTTCCAGGTGCCTGCTCTCAATACCTGACCCACTGAGAGGTTCTTCCTGAAGAGCATAGAGGAGCCTATGCCCCTAACTTCGTGAGCCCTCACCTTTGGCATTGGTACTTCCTTGTTTTCGTAGGCCCTTCTTATAACCCTGTCCTGATCCAGAAGGAGATGGTATTCTTAGCCACCTCTTTCGGATGCTTGCCCGTGGCCACGAACAGCCGTTTCTTTTTGATAGCCGGTCTGAACTGTCTCGTCCTCTTGAGGTAGGCTTTCATGGCTCTGACCGGGCATAGAATCAGTTTCCTCTTTGTCAAAACCGGTAAAATCCCCCAAGGAAGAAGGTGGTAAAAGAGGAAAACATCTCCTCTGGCTTGTATGGGTCTTGAGTCTTGGCTACAAAGCCAGGGACAAACGAGAACCCCATCTCCCTCCAACGCCTGGTGTGTGACACTTCGTAGGACAGCGCGTGTAGTTCGCTGACCCTCTTCGAAGATGCCAGGGCTAAGAGGAAAAGGGTCTTCAAGGTGAGGTTCTTCAAGGAAGCTGAATGTAAGGGCTCATAGGGAGGACCTCTCAAGGATTCCAGGACTAGGCTACATCCCAGTGGGGAGTCCGTAGCTCTCTCGGGGGACAGGTCTTCCTAAAGTGCTTGAAGAGCAACAAATTTTCTGGAGATGCAGCGAGGTCCATGCCTTTCAACGCGAATACTTGATTTAAAGCCGCTCATATAACCCTCCATGCCGATATGGATAGTCGTTTATCCTTCCTGAGGTGGTGGAAAAAAAACTCCGCTAGTTGGATGGTGGCCTCGTTCTGGGGCAATGCCTTATCTTGACCACCAATCTTGAAACCGTCGCCACTTTCCCTGGTACAATCTGCCTGAGGAAGGTTTCACAGGATTGGCCATGGCCTCAGCTAACTGCCTGGAAAAACCTCTATCGCGGAGGATTTTGATGACAGTCTGAACCGTGAAGCGGAGGCCGACGGATTTGTGTAGCATCCTTTGTTGTTGGGTTGGGCGAGGAGATCTATTCTGTCTGGTAGGCTTACCGGGTCCTCTAACTGAAGATCCAGCACTTCTGGGAACCAGGGGGCTTCCGGCCACCAAGGAGCTACTAAGGTTACTCGCAGGTTCTGCGAGTAGCGAATCTTCTGAAGGATCTTCTGGAGGAGGGGGAAAGGCGGAAACGGCGTGGGTAAGCGTCCAGGTTCTTCCAATCTTTGCAGAGGGCATCCTGCATCCTCCCCCGCTGCCTGCGCGTCTGGAGTGGGGAGAAGAACACTGGCAGTTTCCTGTTCCAAGCGGTGGCAAGAGGTCTATCGACGGAGAGCCCCACCTCTTTATCAGGCCATCTGCTACTTCTTGATGGAGGGACCACTCTGTGTGATTATCGTCCCCTCCTGCTCAGATGGTCCGCCCAAAACATTTTTCTTGCCTGGAATATATCTTGCTTGAGGGTGATGTCCATTTCCTCTGCTAACTCCTGGATTTGTACTGCCAGGCGACAGAGATCCAGTGAGACTGTGCCCCCCCTGTTTGTTTAGATATGCCACCACCGTGGAGTTGTCTGACATTAGGCCCACCGTTTTTCCCTTGGCGAGTTGAGACAGGAAGTGCTGAAGGGAGAGGAAGACTGCCTTCAATTCCAAGACATTGATGTGAGCTGCTTTCTCTTCTTCCGACCACAGGCCGCTCACTTCTTCCTCCGTCAGGGTGCGCCCCCCACCCTTCTTTTGATGCATCCGTGAAGAGAAGAATCTCATGGGGTGGGGTTCTCGGACTGATGAGAGATGCCCCCTGGAGGTGGGAAGGCACCATCCACCACTCCAGGGACTTCCTTACTTCTTGGGAGAGAAGAATTTTGCTGGGTTGGGGTCCCCTTCCTGAGGAGACCATTGTTTCTTGAACAGCCACTGAACGCGGCCTCATACGCCTTCTGCTGTGAGGCACTAGTCTCTCTATTGAGGCCATGTGTCCTAAGATGGACTGGCAGAGTTTTGTCCGTGGGAGGGCTGGGCCCCAAAGCTCTCCGCACTTGAGAATACTAGGCCGGAGACCCTGTTCTCCGAGGGAAGGCCTTCATGAGGGATGAATCTAGTGTTCATTCCGAGGTACACCATCCTTTGTCTGGGAGTGAAATCCGACTTTGTCGACATTCACCACCACTCCCAGTTCCTGAACGAATGACAAAACTAGCTGAAGGTGCTCCGCACACTGCGCAGCCGTCTCGGCTAAGATGAGCCAATCGTCCAGGTAGCGGAGGAGACGGATGCCTCTTGCGTGTGCCCAAACTGACACTATCTTGAAGACCCTGGTGAACACCTGTGGGGCTGTGGCGAGGCCGAAGCACAGGCAGGTGAACTGCAGAGTCTTTCCCTTGCTGACAATCCTGAGGAATTTTCTGGAGGAGGGGTGAACAGGGACTTGGAGTAGGCATCTTGAAGGTCTATTGAGGCCATGAAGTCTCCCTCCCTGACACAAGCTCGAACGGAGTCTGCCGTTTCCATCCGAAACTTTGTCAGAGAAAAGGAACTTGTTGAGGGGTGAAAGGTCTATGACCGGCCTCCAACCCCCTGTTGCCTTTTCTACCAGGAAGAGTCTGAGTAGAACCCTGGACCTGGATTCCTGAACCTCTTCCAACGCCCCTTTCTGAAGTAGCTTGGATATTTCCTCCTCCAGGGCCCACGTCCGCGGTCCGAGTCCGGTCGATAGGAAGGACTTGGATGGGGTAGGGGATAGAGTGGGTGTAGAACTGGAAGGGAAGACGGTAGCCTGACTTGATAACCTGCAGGGTCCAATCTTCCGCTCCTGCTTGCTGCCACACTTGCCAACTGGCAGCCCAAGCAACCCCCACCCCCTACTTCCGCTGACGGGCAGAATCTGGCTAGAATTTCTTGCGGGGACCTCCCTTTCTTCTGTTGCCCTTTCTGCTTCCGCTCCTTTGATGGAAAGGGACGAGTCCTTGTTCTCCCTGAATGGAACTTGTCCTTCCCGACGACACAGAGTAAGGTTTCTTTTCTCCTCTCGCCTACTGCGGGAAAAGCCGGTCTCTGCGCTTCTCTTACCTGTTGGCTAATCTGTGGTGCTGGCCGTGGTCTATGGCCCGGGGTTGCGGATTGGAGAGAGCCCTAGATTGGAGAGATCGCTCCTTCTTCTCCGCTGCCTGCGAACTTCTTCCGCAGGAATAAGTTTCTTTCTGGAACAGCGGGTTTTTCCGTAAGTCCGGGAGGAGGTCTTCACCACCCAACCCCCTGGCGATTTGGCCTCCTTGAAGGCATTCCTCTCCTCTTTTCACCTCCATATTAGCCACAGGACCGCTAAGTAAGTTGTCTGCTTGTTGCGAGAGTGTCTTGATCCCACACTGCATGAACGAAGACAAGTTCTGCTGCTGCTGAGGCTGGAGCTCGGGGTAAGAACTGCGGAAGTGCTGCCAGTAGACGTTCCATCACGAATTCGTAGCGAGGGCCAGAGCTAGAGCGCGAATGAGTCCTTCGGTTTTCTGAGGGAGAGAGGCAAGAGGTGCTTTTTCTGAAGGGCGTCCAGACTGACATCTAAGAGATCTGCAAGGTCCCTGGAATATGCAGACTCCCATTAGTTTGTCACCTGTTGGCCTATAATACCTGCTGGCCCCCTGAGCAGGGATAGGAAGCCACCTCTGTTTCTCAGATACCCTAGTTGGTGAAGTCGTGGCTTCTCGGGACGCTCTAGCCATGGGCTAGCCTAACCTGGTTGCTCCAGGGGAGGCTGACCTGAGGGGGGCTGTGAATTCTTCAGGTTGAGCACCTTATGCACCTCTGACTGAAACTCCTGGTTCAGTTCCTCAGTTTCTGTTAGGCCATTGGCGCTTCTAATCAACGACAGAATCTGGGTTGTAAATGATAAGGGGCTCGGGCTCCGCAGGTGAGCTAGTCTGACTGCCGTCCGAATCGGGGTCAGATCGGGCTCCCCCTCGGAGCATGAATCGGGCTCGGAATCAGAGTCAGAACTGTCACCCAAATCTGGAAACAGTTCCTCTGACTTCTTTTCCAAAAGGAACTTCTCCTGGCTTCTTCCATCCTAGCAGCTCGGCCCCTCTGACTGGTGTTCTTCTTCTCCACTTGCTGGGAACCTCCTTTTTGGAGCTTAAGTAGTCTCCACCGCCTGTTTTGACCAGGTTCGCAATGTCCAGTGCGGGAGTGAGGACCTGGGCCCCCACTGTACCTAGGCTAACTGATGGAGGTGGTGCGGAGGTACTAGCTCATGCCTAGGCTTAGCTTTTTCGGGCATCAAACGCTGGCCACTGGTCTCTCAGCGCGACCTAGGCCTTGCGGCATCGAAAGGTCGCCATTGATGCTCCTCCTCCGAGCGTTGTGGCTGGCTGGCTTCTTTGCGTCGGGTTGCCGCAACTTCTGGAGGGAGGGGGCGCTCCGGCTCCCTGCGAGTTGGGTCCCGGTTTCCGGGTCTCCTAGCACTGCCCTCAGGATGGGATGGGTGAGGCATCAGGTCCGTCACCGGATCCCGCTCCTGGGCTGGACCTGATTGTGCCCGAGAGGAACAGGGGTTGGTTACCTTGGCACCCCGGCTGTGTCCTCGGGTACTGCTATGGTATCATACCACTAGATAGTTATCGGCCTTTAGGCCTTAGGCGGGAACAAGCTTCTCGGTTGCAAAGACCCCTTCTTGTTACGCTTCGAGGCAGGAACATGGATCCCAGCCCCTAGGGTCCGCTTTCTTTCCTCTTACCTGCTTTCCTAGCCCCCGACGACGAAGGTTTTCTTTAGCCTAAGTTTCTTGGAAGGACACTATGGCTCACTAACTAGGTCCCCCGTTAATAAGGAGGAAGGATTACTAGGCCCTAGTGTTCTCCAATTGGTCACTATCCCCCCTCACACACGTCCTTAGGCCCCACAGTAGTCGGCCTAGGCCTAGGCTTATCGGCATCAACATTAGCGTCACTGAAAACACTCCATGCGCCTCATAATAGAGCCTCCACTGATCATTATTCCACTGCGCACAGGTTGAAGACGATGCATCAGGGGAACATTCAAAACCCCTACAAGCAATACACCACAGATGAGGATCCGAGGTTGGCGAAGGCAAAGATGTACCGCAACGCATGCCATCGGAAACACACACACAAATCCTCCCCGAAAAACCCAAAAAACCCACCATAGATCCGCCTTCCATACTTACAGGGAAGTTAGGATGCTAGGTAATACTAAAGGATAAATAAAAGGATAGGAAAAGGGCACTGGGGAAGCACTCAAGCACAGATTGTCAAAGATATATCACGATAAAGAAAGACTACAGTCGCGGTCATGCGTTGTTTATCTCAAGTCGGGTCAATGGCGGAAGGAGTAGGTGTTGACACGACGGCGCTACGCGAAAAGAATGGTATCACAATGACCTACCCAAGCTGGCCCGGGCTCACCCCGCGCAGTTACCCCAGACCCAGGTACAGCGATTCAAGTTTGAACTCTTTGTATGCGGTAGCGGCGGCGCGTTCCCGCGGATATCCTTTTGTTAGACAACCGACGGTTTGTACTTAGTCGGAACAAATCCAACTTTTCCATAATATTTGATCTTCCTTCATCATAATTATTCATTTTGGTCGAATCTGCAATTTTCCTCCGTTTCTGCAATATCCTCTTGCATAATAATACAGTTATTATCTCTTGAGTAGAATTTCGGAGCTGATGTTTTGAAATTTTTTGCTGACACCTCTGCCATATCTCATTGGTGGTTTGCTTTTCTCTTTTACCTGATATTCTTGATTTCTCTTCTTTATTTGTTTCTTCTTATTTTGGATTTTATTACTTGGTTGGTTATTTATTTGATTATGATTCATGGCTACAGGGTGCATATATTTGCATTTTTTTGTCGAACTTACATCCTTTTCCTTCTTTTAGGTTTTTACATATTTTTGGATGCAGATCTCTGCAATCATCCCCATATCCATCTAAGTATGCACATTTACCATATATTTCATAGTTTTGACATATCTTAGGATGTTTGTAGTAACATCTTTCTCCAAATCTGCAATTCCCTCTTTTCAAAAGGTTGCAGATTTTGTCTTTCTTGTCTATTTTTTCCTCTTTCCCGTCATTGTATAGATCTGGGTAGAGCCTCTTCGGGATTTGCTTTTCTGTTGTCATATCGTAATTTTTTATTTCTTCGTAGGTATGGCTGCTTTATTGCCTCATATGTAGTATCAATGAGTATCTCTGCATCCATACTTTTATCTTGTTCTTTGTTTTCCTTATTTTTTTCTGTCATTTCATTTTTGTTTACTTCTCTTCCGTTTTCCTCTTCTTCTTCTTCTTCTTCTTCCTCTTCCTCTTCTTCTTCATCCTCAACTATTTGTACATTCAATCTTGATTTAATAACATTGTCTATCCATGATAGACATGTTGAACAAAAAAATTCTTGTATCTTTTCTCAAATCTTGTATTACCTCAGCACACTGTGGATGGGTCGGAATGTTGCATGCAGCACATTTTCTGATTAGGTTTTGTGGATTGACTATGCTATACCAAACCTTACACAGTTTGCATGCTTTTGGCATTCTTTTTCCTATGCATCAATTAGGATATTCACAAGATTCACCTATTCATTTTCTTTGTCGGAATATGTTGGTTTATATGTATATTTTCTTTATGAGTCTTGACCACTTGGATTTTATTTGGAACTTCTTCAAGTATTTTCAAGATGTTTTCATTAGATTTGTTTCCAGTTTGAAGGATTATATCCTTCTAATATATCTATGAATGCTTTTGTATCTTTTTGGTTAGGACTGTTGCTGATTTCATAGATGAGAAATGCCAGTTCCCTTCCTGCTACCTCATCGTATTGCGAATCTGCTAGACACGCCAAATTACGCCACCTCTTCCCGCAGTGGAACTTACTGCCATCTTGTCTGATTTATAGTATTACACTTGATAAACTAACTTAGAAGACGCTTTATCCTCCACTATTTTCACACTAATCTTATCACCGATAGTTCACGAACACTTCTAGATATTTCTCAAATTCTAGTCGTATGTTAAACTTGTGATATCTGTTGATTAATCTGACTTCACGCGGGTACGACTCACCAAGCAAGATGGCTACTTACGAGCGTGAGAAGGGAATGAATTGTAGAGGAAAGTAAGAGGAGAGAGAGAGAGAGAGAGTGAGAGGAAGTGAATTGAATTGAGAGAAAGTAGGGAGAATTGTAGAGAGAGAGAGAGAGAGAGTGAGAAGGGAATGTAATCTTGAGGAGGTAAAGAGAGAGAAAGAGAAGAGAGAGAGAGTGAGAAGGGAATGAATTGTGAGGAAAGTAGAGAGAAAGAGAGAGAGAGAGAGTGAGAGGGAATGAGTAGAGGAAAGAGAGAGAAGAGAGAGAGAGAGAATGATGTGAAGAGGAATGATATTGTAGAGAAGTAAGAGGAGAGAGAGAGAGAGAGAAGAGTGAGAAGGGAATGAATTGTAGAGGAAAGTGAGAGAGAGAGAGAGAGAGAGATGAGAAGGAATGATGTGAAGAAGTAGAAAGAGAGAGAGAGAGAGATGAGAAGGGAATGAATGTAGAGAAAGTAGAGAGAGAAAAGAGAGAGAGATGAGAATGAAGTAAGATGAAGAGAAGTAGAGAGAGAGAGAGAGAGAGAGAAGTGAGAATGAATTGTAGGGGAAGTAGAGAGAGAAAGAGAGAGAGAGAGTGAGAAGGGAATGAATTTGTAGAGAGAGAGAGAGAAAGAGAGAGAGAATGTTGAGCTAAGAGAGAAATTGTAGAGAAAGTAGAGAGAGAGAGAGAGAGAGAGTGAGAAGGAATGAATTGTAGAGGAAAGTAGAGAGAGAAAGAGAGAGAGAGTGAGAGGGAAATGAATTGTGAAAATAGTGTAGTAGAGGAAAAGAGAGAGAGAGATGAGGAGAAGGAATGAATTGTAGAGGAAAGTAGAGAGAGAAAGAGAGAGAGAGAGAGTGAGAAGGGAATGAATTGTAGAGGAAAGTAGAGAGAGAAAGAGAAGAGAGAGAGTGAGAAGGGAATGAATTGTAGAGTAAAGTAAGAGAGAGAGAGAGAGCGAGAGATGAGAAGGGAATGAATGAGAAGGAATGAAGAGAAAGAGAGAGAGAGGAGAGTTGTAGAATTGTAGAGGAAAGAGTTAAAGAGAGAGAGAGAGAGAGAGGAAAAAAAGGGAAAGAGAAAGGAAAGAGAGAGATGAGAGATGAGAGAGAGGTTGGGGGAAGAAGAGGGGAAAGAGAGAGGTGAGAGAGAGTAGAGATGAGAGAGATTGAGAGAGTAGAGAGAGATGAGGAGAGATTGTAGAAGAAGGGAATGAAATTAGAGTAGAGAAAGAGAGAGAGAGAGAGAGAGAGTGAAGATGAATGAGAAGTAGGAGAAAGTAGAGAGAGAAAGAGAGAGAGAGGAGAAAGGGTGAATTGTAGAGTAGAGAGAGAAAGAGAGAGAGAGAGTGAGAAGGAAGATTGTAGAGAAAGTAGAGAGAGAGAGAGAGAGTGAGAGGGAAGTGAAGAAGGGTTGAATGAATTGTAGGAAAGTAGAGAGAGAAAGAGAGAGAGAGAGAGAGATGGAATGAATTGTTAGAGGGAAAAGTAGAGAGAGAAGAGTGAGAGAGTGAAGAAGGGAATGAATTGTAGAGGAAAGTAGAGAGAGAAAGAGAGAAGAGAGAGAGAAGGGAATGAATGTTAGAGGAAAGGTAGATAGAGAAAGAGAGAGTAGAGTGAGAAGGGATTGTTAGAGGAAAAGAGAGGGAAAAGAGAGAGAGAGAGAGGAGAGGGAATGAGTAGAGAGTAGAGAGAGAGAGAGAGAGAGAGAGTGAGAAGGGAAGAATTGTAGAGGAAAGTAAGAGAGGAAAAGTAGAGAGAGAGAGAGAGAGAGAAGAGAAGGGGAAAAAAGTAGATGAGAGAGAGAGTAGAGAGAAGAAGAGAGGAAATAGAGAAAGAGAGAGAGAGAGAGTGAGAAGGGAATGAATTGTAGAGGAAAGTAGAGGAGAGAAAGAGAGAGAGAGAGAAGTAAGATTGTAGAGGAAAGAGAGAGAGAAAGAGAGAGAGTGATGAGTGTAGAAGGGAATAGAAGTAGTAGAGAGAGAGAGAGAGAGAGAGAGAGAGGAGAAGGGAATGAATTGTAGAGGAAAGTAGAGAGAGAAGAGAGAGAGAGAGAGAAGGGAGAAGGAGGAAGAGAGAGTGAAAGAAGAGTTGAGAGTGTGAGAAGGGAATGAGTTGAGAGGTAGAGAGAGAAAGAGAGAGACCTTACAGACCTTACAGACCTTACATCTTGTTCGGGTTGCCCAGGTCCCTCAGTGTGAGGGCACCTCTAATGCTACCAGAGAGTTGCTAGTACATCTTCCGGTATATTTTGCATCTTCCAATCTTGGATGGTCTGGGATGCAGTTTAGATATTTGTCGAGCTTATTCTTAAACACATCTACGCTCACTCCTGATATATTCCTCAGATGAGCTGGCAACGCATTGAATAGACGCTGCATTATCGATGCTGGTGCGTAGTGGATTAATGTCCTGTGTGCTTTCCTTATTTTTCCTGGTATATTTTTGGGCACTATTAATCTACCTCTGCTTGCTCTTTCTGATATTTTTAGTTCCATGATATTTTCTGCTATTCCTTCTATCTGTTTCCATGCCTGAATTATCATGTAGCGTTCTCTTCTTATTTCCAGACTATAATTTTAAGAATTGTAGTCTTTCCCAGTAGTCTAGGTCCTTAACTTCTTCTATTCTAGCTGTAAAGGACCTTTGTACACTCTCTATTTGTGCAATATCCTTTTGATAGTGTGGGTACCATATCATATTGCAATATTCAAGTGGACTACGACTATGTTTTATAAAGCATAAATCATGTGTTCAGCTTTTTCTTTGTTTGAAAGTGCCGTAACAACATTCCCATTTTTGCTTTACATTTTGCCAACAGAGTTGCTATTTGATCATTGCATAACATGTTCCTATTCATCATCACACCAAGGTCTTTAACTGCTTCCATTATTTGTGATGGTCTCATTATTAGGTCCCTTATATGCATATAGCTTTCTTTCTCTGTCTCCATAATTTATTGATTCAAATTTATCAGAGTTAAATACCATCCTATTTACCTCTGCCCAATCATATACTTTGTTAAGGTCTCTTTGTAGAGCGTTCCTATCTTCATCACAAGTAATTTCTCTACGTTATTCTTGTGTCATCTGCGAAACTACTCACTACCGAATCCTTAACATTATTGTCTATGTCTTCAATCATAATAACAAACAGTATTGCAGCTAACACCGTACCTTGCGGCACACCGGATATTACCTTGGCTTCATCCGATTTCTCGTCGTTTGCAATAACTATCTGTTTTTCTGTTTTGTGTAAAAATTCTTTTAACCATCTTCCTACTTTATCCACGATATTGTGTTTTCTAATTTTCTTCGCTAATATATTATGGTCTACTTTATCAAAAGCTTTTGCAAAGTCTAAATAACCACATCTGTTTCATTTCCGCTTTTCATATTTTTGAATATGTTTTCACGGTGGACTAACAGTTGGGTTTGTGTACTTTTTTCCGGGTACGAAACCATGTTGTCCTTTATTAAACAAATTATTTTTTATTAAATGTTTCATAATATTTTTCTTCATTACCTTTCATACACTTTCATTATATGTGATGTTAGACTCACAGGCCTATAATTACTTGCCTCTAGTCTTGATCCACTTTTGAAAGTAGGGGTAATATACGCTAATTTGTGCTCATCATATATGCTTGCCTATCTACACTTTGTCTTAATAATATTGGCAAGTGGCTTTGCGATAGAATGAACTACTTTCTTTAACAAAATAGCAGGAATTCCATCAGGCCCTGCAGCAGCTCCATTTTTAATTTCATTAATAGCCTGCACAATATCAGCTTCATTAATATCTATGTCAGCTAAATATTCACTATTTTCATCCCCTTACTTCTATATCATTTATCTTCATTATCTATTCTAGGGGTGAATTCTCTCTTATATCGTTCTGCCAGTAGTTGCAAACATTTCCTTTTTTTCATTCGTTAATCTCCCTTCAATTCTCAGAGGGCTATTTCTCTATTCTTCTTTTATTCATCTTCTTCGCATATGAGTATAATAGTTTGGGGTTTTGCTTGATATTTAATAGGGTTTTTCTTCCAAGTCCCGTTTTCATTTTCTTTTGATTGTATAATCTTTTTTCCTGCATTTTCTATCTTACTTTTTAGTTCTATAACTTTCCATGCATTTTTTCTTTTGCAAGACCTTTTTTCCACTTTCTGATTTTCTGGAACAAGATTCTTCTGTCTCTGGTATGCATGAATGAATGTTTTCTTTTCTTCTTCGGTATATATTTTTCCACTATTATCTCCAATATTTTATATAATATCTCCGTATTTACCCTTATGTCATCACTTACGAAAATGTATATCAATCTTTGTTTAATTCTTCATTAATTTCTGACCATTTTATATTTTTACTGTAGAAGTTGTATTTTCCATATCCTTCCCACACTTTTTCATTTCTTGCTTATCTTTATTTTCACTTGCTTTGGAATGAACTGTTAATTCTATGACATTATGGTCTGAAATACTCGCATTATAAACTATTATTTCTTTAACATAATTCATCTCGTTCACAAATACTAGGTCTAAAGTATTTTTTTCCTTTCTTGTTGGCAGGTGATTTATTTGTTGAATGTTTATTTTGTAGTAGCCATAATCTAATAGCTTTTCAAATTGCCTCTTATCTTCTGCACTACTATTACTCTCTTTTTTATATGTATAAGTACAACCACAATCTCCTCATTCGTTCGTTCTTTCCATTCTACGAAAGGAAAGTTGAAGTCACCAGATAGGAGAATAGTCCAGTCCTTGTGATTTCTACATATTATCATCCAATTTTTTTCAATTATTAAGTCAAACTCTTTAGTATTAAGGAGGTCTATATATTTACTATGTTCATCAATTAATTTTTCAGATTCAAATTCTACCGCTATTAGTTCACATTCTGAGTTACTATATTTCTCATATATTTTTCCTTGTTTTTTGTCTTTCCCATATATTGCGGTTCCCCCTTGATTCCTATTTTTTCTATCTGATCTATAAGTTTGGAACCCTTTTATTTGATCATCATTCCCAGTCTCTTGGGAAATACCAGGTTTCACTTATATTCATTATATCTATTTCTTTTCATTTTGGGTTAGTTCTTCTAAGTACTCTATTTTTCTTTTTCTTTTTGAGTTACTCGTAACTAAACCCTGCGCATTTCATCACTATGATGGTTTGCGTGTTTTCTCCTTCATTTAATACTGATAGTAATAAGGAGGTTTTCCCATGTCTCTTTCCTGTTCTGGTATGTTGTTCTTTTTTCATTTCCAGAAATTCTGACATTAAAAAATCCAACTTTTCCATAATATTTGATCTTCCTTCATCATAATTATTCATTTTGTGTCTGAATCTGCAATTTTCCTCCGTTTCTGCAATATCTTGCATAATAAATACAGTTATTATCTCTTGAGTAGAATTTCGGAGCTGATGCTTTGAAATTCTTTGCTGACACCTCTGCATATCTCATTGGTGGTTTGCTTTTCTCTTTTACCTGATATTCTTGATTTCTCTCTTTATTTGGTTTCTTTCTTATTTTGGATTTTATTACTTGGTTGGTTATTTATTTGATTATGATTCATGGCTACAGGGTGCATATATTTGCATTTTTGTCGAACTTACATCCTTTTCCTTCTTTTAGGTTTTTTACATATTTTGTTTTGGATGCAGATCTCTGCAATCATCCCCATATCCATCTAAGTATGCACATTTACCGCATATATTTCATAGTTTTGACATATCTTAGGATGTTTGTAGTACATCTTTCTCCAAATCTGCCAATTCCCTCTTTTCAAAAGGTTGCAGATTTTGTCTTTCTTGTCTTTTTTTTTTTTCCTCTTTCCCGTCATTGTATAGATCTGGGTAGAGCCTCTTCGGGATTTGCTTTTCTGTTGTCATATCGTAATTTATTTCTTCGTAGGTATGCTGCTTATTGCCTCATATGTAGTATCAATGAGTATCTCTGCATCCATACTTTTATCTTGTTCTTTGTTTTCCTTATTTTTTTCTGTCATTCATTTTTGTTTTACTTCTCTTCCGTTTTCCTCTTCTTTCTTTTTCTTCCTTCTTCTTCCTCTTCCTCTTTTCTTTTCAATCCTCAACTATTTGTGGTACATTCAATTTTTTTTTTTTTTTTTTTTTTTTTTTTTTTTTTCTTGATTTAATAACATGTCTATCCATGATAGACATGCTTTGAACAAAAAATTCTTGTATCTTTTCTCAAATCTTGTATTACCTCAGCACACTGTGGATGGGTCGGAATGTTGCATGCAGCACATTTTCTGATTAGGTTTTGTGGATTGACTATGCTATACCAAACCTTACACAGTTTGCATGCTTTTGGCATTCTTTTTCCTAATGCATCAATTAGTATATTCACAAGATTCACCTTATTCAGTTTCTTTGTCGGAATATGTTGGTTTATGTATATTTTCTTTATGAGTCTCTTGAACCCACTTGGTTGATTTTATTTGGAACTTCTTCAATTATTTTCAAGATGTTTTCATTAGATTTGTTCCAGTTTGAAGGATTGATATCCTTCTAATATATCTATGAATGTCTTTTGGTATTCTTTTTTGGTTAGGACTGTTGCTGATTTCATAGATGAGAAATGCCAGTTCCCTTCCTGCTACCTCATCGTATTGCGAATCTGCTAGACACGCCAAATTACGCCACCTTTTCCCGCAGTTGGAACTTACTGCCATCTTGTTCTGATTTATAGTATTACACTTGATAAACTAACTTAGAAGACGCTTTATCCTACTATTTTCACACTAATCTTATCACCGATAGTTCACGAACACTTCTAGATATTTCTCAAATTCTAGTCGTATGTTAAACTTGTGATATCTGTTGATTATTGTGACTTCACGCGGGTACGTCTCACCAAGCAAGATGGCTACTACGAGAGAGAGAGAGAAGGGAATGAATTGTAGAGGAAAGTAGAGAGAGAAAGAGAGAGAGAGAGAGTGAGAAGGGAATGAATTGTAGAGGGAAAGTAGAGAGAGAAAGAGAGAGAGAGTGAGAAGGGAATGAATTGTAGAGGAAAGTAGAGAGAGAAAGAGAGAGAGAGAGATGAGAAGGGAATGAATTGTAGAGGAAAGTAGAGAGAGAAAGAGAGAGAGAGTGAGAAGGGAATGAATTGTAGGGGAAAGTAGAGAGAGAAAGAGAGAGAGAGAGAGTGAGAAGGGAATGAATTGTAGAGGAAAGTAGAGAGAGAAAGAGAGAGAGAGAGAGAAGAGGAAGAAGGTGAATTGTAGAGGAAAGTAGAGAGAGAAAGAGAGCGCGAGAGTGAGAAGGGAATGAATTGTAGAGGAAAGTAGAGAGAGAAAGAGAGAGAGAGAGAGTGAGAAGGGAATGAATTGTAGAGGAAAGTAGAGAGAGAAAGAGAGAGAGAGAGAGAAGGGAATTAATTGTAGAGGAAAGTAGAGAGAGAAAGAGAGAGAGAGTGAGAAGGGAATGAATTGTAGGGGAAAGTAGAGAGAGAAAGAGAGAGAGAGAGTGAGAAGGGAATGAATTGTAGAGGAAAGTAGAGAGAGAAAGAGAGAGAGAGAGAGAGAAGGGAATGAATTGTAGAGGAAAGTAGAGAGAGAAAGAGAGAGAGAGAGAGTGAGAAGGGAATGAATTGTAGAGGAAAGTAGAGAGAGAAAGAGAGAGAGAGAGTGAGAAGGGAATGAATTGTAGAGGAAAGTAGAGAGAGAGAGAGAGAGAAGGGAATGAATTGTAGAGGAAAGTAGAGAGAGAGAGAGAGTGAGAAGGGAATGAATTGTAGAGGAAAGTAGAGAGAGTAAGAGAGAGAGAGAGAGAAGGGAATGAATTGTAGAGGAAAGTAGAGAGAGAAAGAGAGAGAGAGAGAGAGAGAAGGGAATGAATTGTAGAGGAAAGTAGAGAGAGAAAGAGAGAGAGAGAGAGTGAGAAGGGAATGAATTGTAGAGGAAAGTAGGAGAGAGAGAGAGAGAGAGAGAAGGGAATGAATTGTAGAGGAAAGTAGAGAGAGAAAGAGAGAGAGAGAGAGAGAGAGTGAGAAGGGAATGAATTGTAGAGGAAAGTATAGAGAGAAAGAGAGAGAGAGAGAGAAGGGAATGAATTGTAGAGGAAAGTAGAGAGAGAAAGAGAGAGAGAGAGAGAGTGAGAAGGGAATGGAATTGTAGAGGAAAGTAGAGAGAGAAAAGAGAGAGAGAGAGAGTGAGAAGGGAATGAATTGTAGAGAAAGTAGAGAGAAAGAGAGACCTACCTTACAGACCTTACATCTTGTTCGGGTTGCCCCAGGTCCCTCAGTGTGAGGCACCTCTAATGTCTACCAGAGAGTTGCTAGTACATCTTCCGGTATATTTTGCATCTTCCAATCTTGGATGGTCTGGGATGCAGTTTAGATATTTGTCGAGCTTATTCTTAAACACATCTACGCTCACTCCTGATATATTCCTCAGATGAGCTGGCAACGCATTGAATAGACGCTGCATTATCGATGCTGGTGCGTAGTGGATTAATGTCCTGTGTGCTTTCCTTATTTTTCCTGGTATATTTTTGGGCACTATTAATCTACCTCTGCTTGCTCTTTCTGATATTTTTAGTTCCATGATATTTTCTGCTATTCCTTCTATCTGTTTCCATGCCTGAATTATCATGTAGCGTTCTCTTCTCCTTTCCAGACTATATAATTTTAAGAATTGTAGTCTTTCCCAGTAGTCTAGGTCCTTAACTTCTTCTATTCTAGCTGTAAAGGACCTTTGTACACTCTCTATTTGTGCAATATCCTTTTGATAGTGTGGGTACCATATCTATTGCAATATTCAATGGTGGACTACGACATATGTTTTATAAACAGATAATCATGTGTTCAGCTTTCTTGTTTTGAAGTGCCGTAACAACATTCCCATTTTTGCTTTACTTTTGCCAACAGAGTTGTTATTTGATCATTGCATAACATGTTCCTATTCATCATAACACCAAGGTCTTTAACTGCTTCCTTATTTGTGATGGTCTCATTATTAGGTCCCTTATATGCATATAGCTTTCTTTCTCTGTCTCCATAATTTATTGATTCAAATTTATCAGAGTTAAATACCATCCTATTTACCTCTGCCCAATCATATACTTTGTTAAGGTCTCTTTGTAGAGCGTTCCTATCTTCATCACAAGTAATTTCTCTACTTATTCTTGTGTCATCTGCGAAACTACTCACTACCGATCCGTAACATTATGTCTATGTATTTCAATCATAATAACAAACAGTATTGCAGCTAACACCGTACCTTGCGGCACACCGGATTTATTACTTGGTTGGCTTCATCCGATTTCTCGTCGTTTGCAATAACTATCTGTTTTCTGTGTGTAAAAATTCTTTTAACCATCTTCCTACTTTATCCACGATATTGTGTTTTCTAATTTTCTTCGCTAATATATTATGGTCTACTTTATCAAAAGCTTTTGCAAAGTCTAAATAAACCACATCTGTTTCATTGCCGCTTTCATATTTTTGAATATGTTTTCACGGTGGACTAACAGTTGGGTTTGTACTTTTTCCGGGTACGAAACCATGTTGTCCTCCTTTATTAAACAAATTATTTTTTATTAAATGTTTCATAATATTTTTCTTCATTACCTTTCATACACTTTCATTATATGTGATGTAGACTCACAGGCCTATAATTACTTGCCTCTAGTCTTGATCACTTTGAAAGTAGGGTAATATACGCTAATTTTTGTGCTCATCATATATCTTGCCTGTATCTACACTTTGTCTTAATAATATTGCAAGTGGCTTTGCGATAGAATGAACTACTTTCTTTAACAAAATAGCAGGAATTCCATCAGGCCCTGCAGCAGCTCCATTTTAATTTCATTAATAGCCTGCACAATATCAGCTTCATTAATATCTATGTCAGCTAAATATTCACTATTTTCATCCCTCCCACTTCTATATCATTATCTTCATTATCTATTCTAGGGGTGAATTCTCTCTTATATCGTTCTGCCAGTATGTTGCAAATTTCCCTTTTTTCATTCGTTAATCTCCCTTCAATTCTCAGAGGGCCTATTTCTATTCTTCTTTTATTCATCTTCTTCGCATATGAGTATAATAGTTTGGGGTTTTGCTTGATATTTAATAGGGTTTTTTCTTCCAAGTCCCGTTTTTCATTTTCGTTTTTTTGATTGTATAATCTTTTTTTTCTGCATTTTGTTTTCTATCTTACTTTTTAGTTCTATAACTTTCCATGCATTTTTTTTCTTTTGCAAGACCTTTTTTTCCACTTTCTGATTTTCTGGAACAAGATTCTTCTGTCTCTTGGTATGCATGATGATGTTTTCTTTTCTTCTTCGGTATATATTTTTCCACTATTATCTCCAATATTTTATATAATATCTCCGTATTTACCCTTATGTCATCACTTACGAAAATGTTATCCCAATCTTTGTTTAATTCTTCATTAATTTCTGACCATTTTATATTTTTACTGTAGAAGTTGTATTTTCCATATCCTTCCCACTTTTTCATTCTTGCTTATCTCTGTTTTCACTTGCTTTGGAATGAACTGTTAATTCTATGACATTATGGTCTGAAATACTCGCATTATAAACTATTTCTTTAACATAATTCATCTCGTTCACAAATACTAGGTCTAAAGTATTTTCCTTCTTGTTGGCAGGTGATTTATTTGTTGAATGTTGTATTCTAGTAGCATATCTAATAGCTTTTCAAATTGCCTCTTATCTTCTGCACTACTATTACTCTCTTTTTTATATGTATAAGTACAACCACAATCTCCTATTCGTTCTTTCCATTCTACGAAAGGAAAGTTGAAGTCACCAGATAGGAGAATAGTCAGTCCTTGTGATTTCTACATATCATCATAATTTTTCCAATTTTTCAATTATTAAGTCAAACTCTTTAGTATTAGGAGGTCTATATATTACTATGTTCATCAATTTTCAGATTCAAATTCTAACCGCTATTAGTTCACATTCTGAGTTTACTATATTTCTCATATATTTTTCCTTGTTTTGTCTTTCCCATATATTGCGGTTCCCCCTTGATTCCTATTTTTTCTATCTGATCTATAAGTTTGGAACCCTTTTATTTGATCATCATTCCCAGTCTCTTGGGAATACCAGGTTTCACTTATATTCATTATATCTATTTTCTTTTCATTTTGGGTTAGTTCTTCTAAGTACTCTATTTTTCTTTTTGAGTTACTCGTAACTAAACCCTGCGCATTCATCACTATGATGGTTTTGCGTGTTTTCTCCTTCATTTAATACTGATAGTAATAAGGATTTCACCATGTCTCTTTCCTGTTCTGGTATGTTGTTTTTTTCTTTTTTTATTCCAGAAATTCTGACATTAAAAAATCCAACTTTTCCATAATATTTGATTCTTCTTAATCATAATTATTCATTTTGTGTCTGAATCTGCAATTTTCTCCGTTTCTGCAATATCCTCTTGCATAATAAATACAGTTATTATCTCTTGAGTAGAATTTCGGAGCTGATGCTTTGAAATTCTTTGCTGACACCTCTGCATATCTCATTGGTGGCTTTGCTTTTCTCTTTTACCTGATATTCTTGATTTCTCTCTTTATTTGTTTCTTTCTTTATTTTGGATTTTATTACTTGGTTGGTTATTTATTTGATTATGATTCATGGCTACAGGGTGCTATATTTGCATTTTTTGTCGAACTTACATCCTTTTCCTTCTTTTAGGTTTTTACATATTTTTGGATGCAGATCTCTGCAATCATCCCATATCCATCTAAGTATGCACATTTACCATATATTTCATAGTTTTGACATATCTTAGGATGTTGTAGTAACATCTTTCTCCAAATCTGCAATTCCCTCTTTTTCAAAGGTTGCAGATTTTGTCTTCTTGTCTATTTTTTCCTCTTTCCCGTCATTGTATAGATCTGGGTAGAGCCTCTTCGGGATTTGCTTTTCTGTTGTCATATCGTAATTTATTTCTTCGTAGGTATGCTGCTTTATTGCCTCATATGTAGTATCATGAGTATCTCTGCATCCATACTTTTATCTTGTTCTTTGTTTTCCTTATTTTTTTCTGTCATTTCATTTTTGTTTACTTCTCTTCCGTTTTCCTCTTCTTCTTTTTCTTCTTCTTCTTCCTCTTCCTCTTCTTCTTCATCCTCAACTATTTGTAGACATTCAATCTTGATTTAATACATTGTCTATCCATGATAGACATGTTGAACAAAAAATTCTTGTATCTTTTCTCAAATCTTGTATTACCTCAGCACCACTGTGGATGGGTCGGAAATGTTGCATGCAGCACATTTTCTGATTAGGTTTTGTGGATTGACTATGCTATACCAAACCTTACACAGTTTGCATGCTTTTGGCATTCTTTTTCCTAAGCATCAATTAGTATATTCACAAGATTCACCTTATTCATTTTCTTTGTCGGAATATGTTGGTTTATGTATATTTTCTTTATGAGTCTCTTGACCACTTGGATTTTATTTGGAACTTCTTCAATTATTTTCAAGATGTTTTCATTAGATTGTTCCAGTTTGAAGGATTATATCCTTCTAATATCTATGAATGCTTTTGTATCTTTTTGGTTAGGACTGTTGCTGATTTCATAGATGAGAAATGCCAGTTCCCTTCCTGCTACCTCATCGTATTGCGAATCTGCTAGACACGCCAAATTACGCCACCTTTTCCCGCAGTTGGAACTTACTGCATCTTGTTCTGATTTATAGTATTACACTTGATTAAACTAACTTAGAAGACGCTTATCCTACTATTTTCACACTAATCTTATCACCGATAGTTCACGAACACTTCTAGATATTTCTCAAATTCTAGTCGTATGTTAAACTTGTGATATCTGTTGATTATGTGACTTCATGCGGGTACGTCTCACCAAGCAAGATGGCTACTACGAGAGAGAGAGAGAAGGGAAATGATTTGTAGAGGAAAGTAGGAGAGAGAGAGAGTGGAGAAGGGAATGAATTGGTAGAGGAAAGGGTAAGAGAGGAAAGAGAGAGAGAGAGAGAAGGGAATGAATGTTAGAGGAAGTAGAGAAAGAGAAGAGAGGAGAGAGAGTGAGAAAGGGAATGAATTGTAAAGAAGGAAAGTAGGAGAGAGAAGAAGGAGAGAGAGAGAGTGAAAGGGAAATTGAATTGTAGAGGAAAGTAGAGTAGAGAAAGAGAGGAGAGAGAGAAGGGAATGAATTGTAAGGGAAGGAAAGTAGAAGGAGAGAAAGAGAGAGAGAGAGAGTGAGAAGGAAATGAATTGTAGATGAAAGTAGGAAAGAGAGAAAGAGAGAGAGGAGAGTGAGAAGGGAATAATTGTAGAGGAAAGTAGAGAAGGAAGCAGAGAGAGAGAGAGAGAAGGGAATGAATTGTAGAGGAAAGTAGAGAGAGAAAGAGGAGAGAGTGAGAAGGAATGAATTTGTAGAGGAAAGTAGAGAGAGAAAGAGAGAGAGAGAGAGTGGGAAGGGCATGAATTGTAGGGGAAAGTAGAGAAGGGAAGAAAGAGAGAGAGGAGAGTGAAGAAGGGAATTGAATTTGTAGAAGGAAAGTAGAGAAGAAAGAAAGAGAGAGAGTGAGGAAGGGAATGAATGTAAGAGGAAAGTAGAGAAGGGAAGAAAGAGAGAGAGAGAGGGAATGAATTGTAGAGGAAAGTAGAGAGAGAAGAGAGAGAGAGAGCAGGAATGAATTGTAGACGAAAGTAGAGAGAGAAAGAGAGAGAGAGAGAGAGAGAAGGGAATGATTGTAAGGAAAGTAGAGAGAGAAAGAGAGAGAGAGAGAGTGAGAAGGGGAATGAATTGGTAGGGGAAAGTAAGAGAGAGAGAGTGAGAAGGGAATGAATTGTAGGGGAAAGTAGAGAGAAAGAGAGAGAGAGTGAGAAGGGATGAATTGTAGGGAAAGTTAAAAGAGAGAGAGATGAGAAGGAATGAATTGTAGAGGAAAGTAGAGGAGAGACGAGAGAGAGAGTGAGAAGGATGAAGTGTAGGGGAAAGTAGAGAGAGAAAGAGAAGAGAGTGAGAAGGGAATGAATTGTAGGGAAAGTAAAGAGAGAGACAGAGTGAGAGGGAAATGAATTGGTAGAGGAAAGTCGAGCGAGAAAGAGAGAGAGATGAGAAGGGAATGAATTGTAGGGGAAAGTAGAGAGAGGAAAAAAAAAAAAGAGAGAAGAGTGGAAGGGAATGATTTAGAGGAAAGTAGAGAGAGAAAGAGAGAGAGAGTGCGAAGGGATGAATTGTAGAGGAAAGGAGAGGAAGAGAAAGAGAGAGAGAGTGAGAAGGGAATGATTGTAGAGGAAAGTAGAGAGAGAAAGAGAGAGAGAGAGAGAAGGGAAATGAATTGTAGAGGAAAGTAGAGAGAGAAAAGAGAGAGAGTGAGAAGGGAATGAATTGTAGAGGAGAGTAGGAGGAAAGAGAGCGAGAGTGAGAAGGGAAAGAATTTAGGGGAAGTAGAGAGAGAAAGAGAGAGAGAGTGAGAAGGGAATGACTTGTAGGGGAAAGTAAAAGAGCGAGAGAGTGAGAAGGGAATGGAAATTGTTAAGAAAGTGGAGAGAAAGAGAGAGAGTGGAGAAGGGAATGAATTGTAGGGGAAAGTAGAGAGAGAAAGAGGAGAGAGTGAGAAGGGAATGAATTGTAGAGGAAAGTAGAGAGAGAAAGAGAGAGAGGAGAGAGAGAAGGAATAATTGTAGAGGAAGTAGCGAGAGAAAGAGAGGAGAGAGAGAGTGAGAAGGGAATGAATTGTAGAGGAAAGTAGAGAGAGAAGAGAGAGAGAGAGAGTGAGAAGGGAATGAATTGTAGGGGGAGAATTAGAGAGAAAGAGAGAGAGAGAGAGTGAAAGGGAATGAAATTGTAGGGGAAAGTAGGAGAGAAGAGAGAGAGAGAGAGTGAGAAGGGATGAATGGTAGCGGAAAGAGAAGAGAAAGAGAGGAGAGTGAGAGGGAAATGAATTGTAGAGGAAGTAGAGAGAGAAAGAGAGAGAGAGAGAGAAGGGAATAATTTGTAGAGGAAAGTAGAGATGAGAAAGAGAGAAGAGTGAGAAGGGAATGAATTGGTAGAGGAAAGTAAGAGAGAAGAGAGAGAGAGTGAGAAGGGAATGAATTGTAGGGGAAAGAGAGAGAGAAAGAGAGAGAAGTGAGAAGGGAATGATTGTAGGGGGAAAGTAAAAAGAGAGAGAGAGTGAGAAGGGAAGGAATTGTAGAGGAAAGTAGAGAGAGAAAGAAGAGAGAGTGAGAAGGGGGAATGAATTGTATGGGAAAGTAGAGAGAGAAAGAGGGAGTGAGAAGGGATGATGTAGAGGGAAAGGAAAGTCGAGAGAGAAAGGGGAAGGAAGAGAGGAAAGAAGGAGAGAGAAAGTGAATTGAATGTAGAAGGGAAAGTTAAGAAGAGAGAAAGGCAAGAAGAGAGGAAAGTGAGAGGGATGAATGTTAGAGGAAGTAGAGAGAGAGAGAGAGAGAGTGAGAAGGGAATGATTGTAATTGAGAAGGTAGAGGAGAAAGAAAAAGAAGAGAGAGAGCGAGGAAGGAATGAATTGTAGAGGGAAAGTAGAGAGAGAAAAGAGAGAGAGAGATGAGAAGAGGGAATGAATGTTATGGGAAAGTAAAGAGAGGAAAGAAAGAGAGAGAAAAGAGAGTGAGAAGGGAATGAATGTAGAGAAACGATAAAGAAAGAAGAGAGCGAGAGAGAGATGAGAAGGGAATGAATTGTAGAGAAAGTAGAGAGAGAAAATAAGAGAGGAGAGTGAGAAGGGGAGGAATGTAGAAGGGAAAGTTAAGAAAGAGAGAGAGAGAGAGAAGGGAAATGAAATTGTAGGAGCAAGTAGAGAGAAGAAAGGGGAAAGAAGAGTGAGAAAGGGAATGAATTTGTAGAGAAAGAGGAGAGAAAGAGGGAGAGAAGAAGGAGAAGTGGGAAAGAATGAATGTTTAGGGGAAGAAAAGAGGGTAGAAGGAAGAAGAAAGAGGAAAAGAGAGAGAGAAAGAAGGGAATGATTGTAGGGAAAGAAAGTAGAGAAAGAGAGGGAAAGAAGAGGAGAGTGAGAGACTGAATTGTAGGGGAAAGGTAGGAGGGAAAGAGAGAGAGAGGGAGAAGGGAATGAATTGTTAGGGGATAAAAGAAGGAGGAGTGAGAAGGGAATGACTTGTTAGAGATAGAGAGAAGGGAAAGAAGAGAGGAAAGAAGTGAGAAGGGAATGATTGTAGAGTAAGAGGAAGAAAGAGAGAGAAAGAGTGGAAGATGATTGTAGAGGAAAGTAGAGAGAGAAGGGAGAGAGGAGGAAGGAAGAAAGGGAATGAATGTAGAGGGAAAGTTAGAAAAGAGAGAAGAGAAAGAAGAGGAGAGTGAGAAGGGAATGAATTGAGAGAAAGTAAAAGAGAGAAAGAGGAGAGAAGGGTGAAGTAGATGAATTGTAAGGGTAAAGTAGAGAGAGAAAAGAGAGAAGAGAGTGAGAAGGGAATGAATTTGTAAAGGGGAAAGTAGAGAGAGAAATAGAGACGAAGAGAGAGAGAGAAAGTTTCGAGTTAAAGAGAAAGAAAATTATTTTGAGAGGGAAAAGCAGAGGAAAAGCAGCTAAGATGTAGGAACAGTAGAGCGGGGAAAGAAAAGAGAGAGAGAGAGAAGGGAACGGGAATGAATTGTAAGAGGAAAGGTAGAGAAGAGAAAAGATAGAGAGAGTGAGAAGGGATGGAATGTAAGGGGAAAGGTAAGAGAGAGAAAAGAGAGAGAGTGAGAAAGGGAATGAATGTAAAGGGGAAAGTTAAAAGAGAGATAGTAAGTTGAAAGGGGAAAGAATGCATTGTAAGAGGAAAGGTAAGAGAAGAAGAAAGATAAGAAGGAGTGAGAAGGGAATGGAATTGTAAGGGAAAGGTAGAGAAGAGGAAATAGAAGGGAAGAAGAGGTGAGAAGGGAATGATTGTAAGGGGAAAGGGAAAAGTAAGAGAGGAAAAGAAAGAGGGAGAAATAGAAGGGAAGTTAGGGGAAAGACAGGGAAGGAGTTGTAGAGGAAAGGTAGAGAGAGAAAGAAGAGAGAAGAGAGTGAAGAAGGGATGATTGTAGAGGAAGTAGGAGAGAAGAAAGAGAGAGGAGAGTTGACAGGGAATGCTTGTAATTGGGAAAGTAGAGAGAGAAAGAGAGAGAGAGGTGAAGAAGGGAATGAATGTAAGAGGAAAAGGTGGAGAGAAAGAGAGAGAGAGAGAAGGGAAGGAAGAGAAAAGGTTGGCAGGGGAAGAGAAAGAAAAATTATTTGAAGAGAAAGCAGAGGAAAAGCAGCTAGATGTAAAGCAGAGAGAACTATTATAGAAAGTTGTGACGTAGAAAGTTGACTGAAGGAAAGGAGGTGTAGGGCCAGCAACTGCATCCCAAAAGCCTGGGCTGGAAATTAGACGGGAAAATATGGTTGACTTTCACATCCTGGGAACACGAAGTGTGGCACAGAATTCCAGATTTTAGAAGAGAAAGTGACGTAATTCCTTTTTTCATTTGATGATTAGTTTATGATAAGGTCGTTTATGAATGAAAGACTTGATCCCATAGTTTTTCAGTAGTTGATAAAACTATTAATTGTTTATAAATGATAAAACTACCCCTTGTTTATAAATGATAAAACTATTCATTTTCTATAAGTGATAAATCTATCCATTGCTTATAATTGATAAAACTATTCATTGTTTATAACTGATAAAACTATTCATTGTCTAAGTTATAAAACTATTCATTGTGTATAAGTGATAAAACTATCCATTGCTTATAATTAATAAAACTATTCATTTTTTATAACTGATAAAACTATTCATTGTCTAAGTTATAAAACTATTCATTGTGTATAAGTGATAAAACTATCCATTGCTTATAATTAATCAAAGCTATTCGTTGTTTATAATTGATAAAACTACCCATTGTTTATGAGTGATAAAACTATTCCATAGCTTATAATTGATAAAACTATCCATTCTTTATATGTGATAAAACTATTCATTTTCTATAAATGATAAAACTATCCATTTTTTATAATTGATAAAAGTACCCATGGTTTATAACTGATAAAACTATACATTATTTATAATTGATAAAACGATCCATTGTTTATAAGTGACAAAAGTATCCACTGTAATAAACTACCCATTGTTTATAACTGAGAAAACTACCCATTGTTTACAAGTGCCAAAACGACCCATTGTTTATAAGTGCCAAAACGACCCATTGTTTATAAGTGCCAAAACGACCCATTGTTTATAAGTGCCAAAACGACCCATTGTTTATAAGTGCCAAAACGACCCATTGTTTATAATTGCCAAAACGACCCATTGTTTATAAGTGCCAAAACGACCCATTGTTTATAAGTGCCAAAACGACCCGTCATAATTCGCTTCAATCTGCGAAGCGTGACTCCAATAAAACCAGGGTTATGAAAACATCAAAGGGAAGAACCGCTTCGTGGGGCTCCAGGGAGCAGCTGGAGTAGCAGAAGCCACTGGAACCCGAATTGGTCTGAAAGACACTTTCAAAAATTTCAAACGGTTCTGAAGAGACAATCTAGAGTTGAAAGCACTTTTGAGAGATAATGAAGATGTTAAGCTGGTGATCGAGATAGATTTCAAATGAGAATGTCCCTTCTCTAGAGATCTTGTGAATTGTTTTGCCTTCTGAATTCAAATTCTTGTTGAGAAAAGCTAAATGATTTCCGGTTTTTTTTTTTTTTTTTTTAATAAAAAATAAAAAAATCTGTTATTGAAAATATCAATTTTTTAATTTTTATAAAATTATATTTTCGTATATTTGTTTTAGTGACGTTTTTTTTTTTTGCTTTTAATGGAAATTGGACTTTTAAATTTATTTATCACGAGAAGGCCGACGGGTTTGGCAGCTGAATGCCACAGCCTTAAAAGAAGGCATACAATCCTCTTAAAGCCAGACCCTTGGAAAAACACAAGGAGAAATAGAATTCCAGAGCTTATTCCTAGTTTTGAGATTATTTACTGTTCTCAGTTTATATATATTTTATATGTGTCTTATATATATATATATATATATATATATATATATATATATATATACTCAGTATATATATTTTACATATATTTTATATATATTTTCAGTTTATATATATCTTTTCATGCTTCAAGAAAAATCATGGAATGCCAAATATACAAATTCCTACGATTCCAAAATTGTGAGATTGTGAGCTTTGGAACAATAATGAAGCGGACTTTGGAATTATTGAAAGAACATCATTATTGTACTTCGTAAGCATTTTTAGCATATTTTTCTTCTAACTTTTCAAAATAGTATTATGTCAGTTTTCCATATTATACTTGGAGCACTAATTTGGATCTCTCTCTCTCTCTCTCTCTCTCTCTCTCTCTCTCTCTCTCTCTCTCTCTCTCAACAGAGGTAGTTTCGCGCAGCCTCGCATTGCATAGACCAGGGCTGGTGTATGTACTGGGGGACATCGAGGTGGTCCGCCGTTGAGATCATGGAGGCGTGGACAAATTGCCGGCAGTTCAACTGCATCACGCCCATCGTCGAGCAGAGCGAGTACCACCTTTTCTGCAGGGGCAAGACCGAACTCTACCTGCCGGAGATGTACAACAAAATTGGTGAGGCGTGAGCTTTTTTTTTTTTCATTCAAGTTGGTTTCATTGTCATTTGCTACAGTGTATATATATATATATATATATATATATATATATATATATATATATATATATATGAACTGTTTCTGCAGTTATTGGCTACAAAATTGGGATTGACAACAAAATTAAGACACTTATTTTCATGAATTGTTCTTGACCGTTTCTGTAGTCATTTGCTACAACAATGAAATATACAGCAAAATTGGTAAGACTTTTATTTTTTTGATAGCTCAAATTGTTTTTGGCATTATTTTCGCCAAAAATTGGGATGTTCAGCATAATTGGTATGGTACTGGTATTCTTCTCTTGGCTGATTTTTCTTTCTTAATTCCTCTAACAGTTTTTTTTTTATGTTATTTGCTACAAAATTGGTAGTTACAGCAAAATAGGTATGACGGTTATTGTTTGGTCTGAATTGCTCTAACTTTCTGTAGTTATTTCCTACAAAATTGTAATTTACAACAAAATTGCTAAGACTTTTTTTTTATCTGAATTGCTCTGTTTTCATAGTTAATTGTAACAAAAGGGTCTTTCAGACCAAAATTGTAAGACCTTAATTTATTTTTCGTCTGAATTGCTCTAACTGTCTCCATAGTCATTCGCTAAAAGAAATTGTGTTATAAAACGAAATTGCCAAGACACATTTTTCCTTGTCTAGTCAGAATCACGACTAAATGCTTTCGTAGTTACAGCCAAAATTGGAAAGGTAGTTTGTAACAAAAATGGGTCAGTAGGTCATTAAGGAAACGCTGTTTTCGTTTGTCGTGTCCTGCAGAAATTGCAACGTCATTCGTAAAGATGAATGAACGAGAACCAAAAGCAGTTGCACAAAAGTAGTAAAAGGAAAACACAACGGAAATGATGAATGAAAATCTGACCACAAGTTCTTAATTGGAGGTCCTCTGTGCAGGTGTAGGCAACAGGTGTTTAACTGGTGGTCCTCTCTGCAGGTGTTGGGACAATGGCGTGGTCCCCGCTGGCCATAGGCCTAATTTCGAGCAAGATGGACGAGGGGATGCCAGTGTTCACCAGACAGTCGTTCAAGGTAAAGAGAATAATGAACGAGCTTCTTAACACCCTTAGTCATCATCGTCATTATCTCATCATTGTCATTATTATCATTTATTATCATTATATCCCGAGAAGTTTGCTTACTAACTTTTATAAAGTCATGTGGATCGGTTTTTCGAGAAAAAGTTAATTTATTTTACTTTTAACTCAGACTAAATAGCCCCCCCTTTTTTTTAATCGTAGTTAAATTTCATATTCGGATTTCAGTATGTTTCAGTATTTCTCAAATTTAAAAGGACTTGTTCGTTCATATATGTGTGTTGTTTTGATAGTTTTTCCTGTTTGTTTTTAGTTTTGTCTTTGCGATACCCAGCCGTAGTTGCTCGAGTTCTAATTTTTTTTATTTAAAAAAAATAAAAATTCTTAAATTTGTACTTAATCCTCTATTTATTATCTAAAACATTTAATAGTGTTTTTTTCATCTCCGTGACCATTTTTTTCTTTTTTTGCCAGACTATTAGAATTATTTTCGAGTTCTCTTTGTTTTGTTTTTTTTTCATTTTAAAAATTCAAATAAAAAACAAACCGTAAATTTCTGCTTAACCCTTCATATGTTATCTAAAACATTTAATAGTGTTTTTCCCCTCCGTGACTTATTTTTATTTATTTATTTTTTTTTTTTGACCAGATTCTTAGAATCTTTCATCAAAAATCTTGCCATAGATATGTTCCGTATGCCTTCCTTTATTCATTTTTTTATTTATACTAAAAACCTTCATTGACAACGTTCCTCCAACCATGAGATGACTAACCCACCTGTATCTTGGCCATTTTACACAGTATATATATCATAAATCATTGCTGTCGACGTCGAAGTATAAGTATATATATATATTTTTTTTCCACTTTCCTCTTTAATTTCCATCTATTATTGACAACGATCTGGTCGTAGGTTCGACGAGAGACCACAACAGATATTACGAAAAACAAACCAAAGTTCAATTCTTTGCGTTCTATGCCTGCGTTCTTCATTTGTCGCATGCCTGTCTTATGTCATGTCTGTCTGTCTGTCTGTCTGTCTGTGAATGACGCTGCTTTCTGTGTAGCATTTAGCTGTTTGTTGATGCTGTGAAAACCTCTTCAGTTTATATTTTTTTTAGATTATTATTTCAGTCTCCTTGAATGACATCAGATAAATATATATACTTTCTTAAATTATTGTTGTCCCCGTTTCGTATTTTGGTCATGCTTGCTTTTAAAATATATATATTTTTAAAATATATTAGCTTCTGCTTTCTTACCTTTTTTTCAGAGATGTATTTCTGTAGTTTTTTTATTATTATTATTCCTGGCACTAAGTACTAGCATGATGCCAAAGTTGATTCAAGATGTCACAGTTCCTCAGCCGTTGTAGTAGAGATTTTTGGCACTTAGCTTTTTTCTCCTACTATTGCATGGCATTCTCTCTCTCTCTCTCTCTCTCTCTCTCTCCTCTCTCTCTCTCTCTCTCTCTCTCTCTCTCCTCCGCCGTCTTTCGTTTTTATCTCTCTCCTTTCCTCTGTATTTCCTCAACCTTCCTATTCCTGCTCATGCCTCGACCTCTGCTACCTCTTACCTCTTACCTCTACCTCTACCTCTGCCTTCACCGTGGACAAGAAGGGGGTTGGGGGGGTGGGGGAGGGGGTGGTGGGTGGGTGGGTAGGGGAAGGATTCCTCTAAACGGTTTCACAGGGGAATGAAAATATTTTATACTAAATATTAACTCTTAACAAACAAACAAACAAAAACAAACAAAATGTCTTCGTTTACACTTCACAAACTTTCATCAATTTTCTTCTCGTTTGTGAAGGCTTTGATTGATTGATTGATTTATTTATTTATTATTGGTTTTGTTGCTTCTAAATGCGACTAACTTCAATTTTTTTTTATTTAGAAAAATTAGGAGAATTTGCTTGGCATTGCTTCAGCAGTGTGTCCGCCGCCCCCCTCACTGGTTAGGTTAACACTGGTTAGGTGAATTTTGGCGTCTTAGTTTATATATGTAGTGTCTGTCGTCTACGTGAAAAAGAAAATGGTCTAAGCAAACGCTTAGTTCAGTGAGATGTTATTTTTTGCGATTTTTTTCTCGATGTTATTTTCGTAAAAAAAATAAAGTGTTGGTCTTTGGGAGGTGTAACTTTCAAAAATTTTGGTTCTTTGGAAAGGTTTTAACTTCAAAATTATTTGGGTCTTGTGGGAGGTTTAACTTTCAAAAATTATTGGTCTTTGGGAGGTTTAACGGTAGAAAATTATTGGTCTTTTGGGGTTTAACTTTAGAAAATTATTAGTCTTTGGGAGGTTTAACTGTAGAAAATTATTGGTCTTTGGGAGGTTTAACTGTAGAAAATTATTGGTCTTTGGGAGGTTTAACTGTAGAAAATTATTGGTCTCTTGGGTTTAACTTTAGAAAATTATTGGTCTTTGGGAGGTTTAACTTTAGAAAATTATTGGTCTTTTGGGGGTTCAACTGTAGAAAATTATTGGTCTTTGGGAGGTTTAACTGTAGAAAATTATTTTGGTTTTTGGAGGTTTAACTGTAGAAAATTATTGGTCTTTGGGAGGTTTTAACTGTAGAAAAATTATTGGTCTTTTGGGGGTTTGGGGGTTTAACTGTAGAAAATTATGGTCTTTTGGGGTAACTTTCGGGGTTTTAAACTTTCAAAAAATTATTGGTCTTTTGGGGTTTGTTACTTTCATAAATTATTGGTCTTTGGGAGGTTTAACTTTCAAAAATTATTGGTCTTTGGGAGTTTTAACTTTCAAAAATTATTGGTCTTTGGGAGGTTTAACTTTAAAAAATTATTGGTCTTTGGGAGGTTTAACTTTCAAAAATTATTGGTCTTTGGGAGGTTTAACTTTAGAAAATTATTGGTCTTTTGGGGGTTTAACTGTAGAAAATTATTAGTCTTTGGGAGGTTTAACTTTCAAAAATTATTGGTCTTTGGGAGGTTTAACTTTAGAAAATTATTAGTCTTTTTGGAGGTTTAACTTTAAAAAATTATTGGTCTTTGGGAGGTTTAACTTTAGAAAATTATTGGTCTTTTGGGGGTTTAACTGTAGAAAATTATTAGTCTTTGGGAGGTTTAACTTTCAAAAATTATTGGTCTTTGGGAGGTTTAACTTTAGAAAATTATTAGTCTTTGGGAGGTTTAACTTTCAAAAATTATTGGTCTTTGGGAGGTTTAACTTTAGAAAATTATTGGTCTTTGGGAGGTTTAACTTTAGAAAATTATTAGTCTTTGGGAGGTTTAACTGTAGAAAATTATTGGTCTTTGGGAGGTTTAACTGTAGAATATTATTGGTCTTTGGGAGGTTTAACTGTAGAAAATTATGGGTCTTTTGGGGGTTTAACTTTAGAAAATTATTGGTCTTTGGGAGGTTTAACTGTAGAAAATTATTAGTCTTTGGGCAGGTGTTTAACTGTTTAGAAAATATTAGGTCTTTGGGAGGTTTAACTTTAGAAAATTAATTGGGCTTTGGGGAGGTAACTTTAGGGAAAATTTTGGTTTGGGAGGTTTAACTTTAGAAAATTATTGGTCTCTGGGAGGTTTGTTTACTTTCAGAAATTATTGGTCTTGGGAGGTTAACTTAGAAAATTATTGGTCTTTGGGAGGTTTAACTTTCAAATTCTTGTGGTTATTTGTTATGGTAATTTATATCTCAAACCGTGAGTGATAGTTTTGAATTTCAGTATTGGATTTTGTTTATTTTTTTCAATATTAGTTATATCTACCTTCAGTTTCAGTATTGGACTTCATTTTAAAAACAAAAGATATTAGTTATATCTATCTTAAGAGCTTGAAGGTTTATAAAATTGTTTTGAATTTCAGTTTTGGATTTCATATATAAAAAAAATATTAGTTATATCTACCTTGAAGATTTATAAAAAAAATAGTTTTGAATTTTAGTATTGTATTTTATTTAGAAATTTTTTTAGTTATATCTACCTTGAAGGTTTATAAAATAGATTTTAATTTTAGTATTGGATTTTATTTTTAAAAATATATTAGTTATATCTACCTTGAAGGTTTATAAAGTAGATTTTAATTTCAGTATTGGATTTTATTTTTAAAAATATATTAGTTATATCTACCTTGAAGGTTTATAAAATAGATTTTAATTTCAGTATTGGATTTTGTTTTTAAAAAAATAGTTATATCTACCTTGAAGGTTTATAAAATAGACTTTAATTTCAGTATTGGATTTTATTTTAAAAACAAAAGATATTAGTTATATCTACCTTGACTTGAAGGTTTATAAAATAGTTTTGAATTTCCAATATGGATTTGACGAGAAAAAATACAGATGCTTATATCAAACTTTTAAAAATATGACTTTAATTTGATAGTCGTCTGCGCCAATCTTTCCCATCGTCCAAAATCATTAAAGAAAAATTGGAACACTTTTGATTGATTTATTTTCATGCCAAGGTCGGTCTCGTGATGAATCTTATGAAAATCATAATTCTATCTGGGTTTCCCTTTTCCTAAATGTTGACCTGATATTGGTTCCCAATTTTTCTCACAAATTTTTCATAAGGAAGAGTTAAGGCTTTACTTTAATATGTTTGAAATACATACCATCTCTATTCTCATCATATATATATATATCTATATATATATATATATATATATATGTATACATGTATATATTAAAATTACGTTTTGCATCTAGTTAGGCAAACCCCACATTCTCTGAATATTTTAATTCAGGGAGTTTTTAGCCTCTTTGCAAAATAATAGAATACGCAAACTCGAAATTGATCTCAAGATAGGATGCGCTGTCCATCACTCTTGTGATGAGATTCTCAACCTATATTCATGTTTACAAAGTAAAAAACGATAAACGATTTTAAACAGACCTTTGATATTCATATGAATATTTAATATTACTGAAAAGTATAAAGTCAAGCGGATGCATTTTCATCTGTGATAAATCATATTTCCATCGCTGATGTTCATGTTATGTCGAAAATTTTCATTTGATCATTTTTTTTTATTTGTATGATAGAAAACGAGAGAAGTGTATAATGCCATTTTTTCGCAGTATTCGATTTTAAGCATCCGGTGTGGTGAGGATAAGGCAAAAATAGATACTACGTTGACTGGAAGATGTCTTGCAATGTTGCGATGTAAAATGGAAAAACTTTGACACCATGTTGACACCTACACAAAAAAATAAAGTACTAACTTTTGTAGTTCAAACGTATCACTTATTATTATTATTATTATTATTATTATTATTATTATTATTATTATTATTATATTATTATTACTTGAAGAGGAATTGACAGAACGTAGCCTTCATCGTTGTAAAATAATTTAAGGTAAGCTGTTAGTTTTTCGGTAGTTTTCGTTAGATACGAGAAGGCACCTCTCTCCGACATGTCCCCAACACGTCGACATATCCGCAGATGTCAGTACTATAGCACGCGCACGCACGCAAACTCACACACACACACAAACACGCACACACTTACACTTTGCATGATAACATCTCAGGCAAGGCGTCTGAATGCCGTGAGCGCCACACCAAGAGAGACTATTTCACACGATTCGGCCAGAAATGTAAACAATCGTTTATTTAACCCCGAAACACAAAGATGTCGGTGAAAAATAAAATAATAAGATGAATGTCTGTTGTGTGCGTCTGCGCATGCCTTTTTTTTTTTTTTTTTAATTTAATTTTTTTTTACCTCTCTTGGTCTGCTCTCTGTCTGTGTGTGTGTGTGTGTTTGCGTGTGTGAGAATATGAAATCTCAGTACACAGCCTGAGAAAATACTCCCATAAAAAAAAAAAATGCAAAATAGGTTTCGCGACACCTATGCTAGGTCATCTCTTGCTCTCCCCCCACCCCCCTACCCTACCCATACCCCAAATGGGGCATACAATCAGGACTTGAGGCAAATTGGGCAGCGTAAGTGGGTAAGAAAGACCAACAATAATTCGGCCCAAAGTACCAACACATTCACTGGTAAGAAATCAACATTATTAAGTAATCATTTTTCTTAGTAGCTTTGACCTTCAATGACGCTCATATATACATATATATATATATATATATATATATATTATATATATATATATATATATATATATATATATATATATATATATTTATATTTATATATTATATATTATATATATATATATATAGTATATAGTATATATATATATATAATATATATAGATATATGCTTGCGTTTCTCAAAGCTTTTAATATTGTTTCAGCATTAACATATTTTGTTTATTGAGAATTACGTCGTTTCTTCTTTTAATTCTTGACTTTAGAAACATTTAGTTTCATATTATTATTATTATTATTATTATTATTATTATTATTATTATTATTATTATTATTATTATTATTATTATTGTTTTCCAAAAAAAAACTATGCTAGGAATGTATAGACCTGACGCATCATTGATGCATTTAGCGGAATCAATAATTATGGTTTGATTTTTTTCTTCATTGCGTCACACTTATTTTGATCATAAAAACCTGAGAGATGAGATTAGTATATATATATACATATATATATATATATATATATATATATATATATATATATATACATATATATCCCTTTGTACATGACGAAATGCTTTTAGACCACAGTGTAAATACGACTACATTTCTCATCTCTCTCTCTCTCTCTCTCTCTCTCTCTCGCTCTCCTCTCTCTCTCTATATATATATATATATATCTATATATATATGATATAGTATATATATATATATATATATATAATGTGTGTGTATATACATACCTATTTTTTAACTATCGTACGATGTTCTGTACAAATCTCTCTCTCTCTCTCTCTCTCTCTCTCTCCTCTCTCTCTCTCTCTCTCTCTCTCTCTCTGTCTGAGCGTCGTGTCCTCTACTCACTTAGAACCACAAAATGTAATCTCTTAATCACTTTTTCGGTGTTTTTATTTTTTATTTTTTATAGAATTTTCTCCACTAGATGTGATTGTGTGTGTGTGCGTGTTTCACTGTGCATTATTGGAACCTGTACCGTGTTTTAGAAGCACCTGGATTTATCTCTCTTGTGAATCACAAAGCTAATGAAACTGGACGTGAATTTTTTTCACATATATATATAGTTTAAACTTTATTTACACTTGCATTGTTTCCTTCTATTTCGTAGACGCATTTTAGGAGTTTCGAAACACATCCCCCCCCTTAATTTTTTTATTTTAGTATTTTGCTTTTGCTAATTTTTTTTATGTCGATTTTTTTTATATATTTTTTGGTTGATCTTTGAATCCCAGGCCAGTAAGAACTGACTTGTGAAAAAGGATTACAGGGTCTAAGTTGTAGACTGGTGGGAGTTTGAATTCATCATCAAATTCATTTTGTAGATCAAAATGAATTTGATGATGACATGAGTTTTTCTTTGAACTTTGTATAAGGCCCTGCACTTAGGCCTTTAAATTCGTTTTGAAATTATCATGCTTTTATACAAAGCAACTCTTTCATCATAAAAATAATCATTTGTCAAATAAATAGGGGACTCAAGTCATAATCTCTCTCTCTCTCTCTCTCTCTCTCTCTTCTCTCTCTCTCTCTCTCCTGTATCAAACTTAGGATGGGTAGAGGCTTTATCTGACGCTTGGTTATTTATAAAAAAAAAAATAAGGTAAACTCCTGCTTATTTGTCAATGTTATTTATTGGAGAAGTCATCTGGAAACTAAATGACATCAGTATGCAAAATTCTCATGCAACATAACGTTGCAAAACTTGTACGAAATCCATTTTTAGACATACTTTATGTCAGGAATAGATTAATGTTTATTCTTATATAGTCTATTTCCCGTTCCTTTCATAGACATGCGCATTTATACGTACATTGATTATTTTTATATACTAAGAAAGCTTACAGTAATGACATACTACCATAGTGTTATCAATAATATTTACTCGACCTTCAACAACTGAACATTTATCCGTTCTATCGTAATTTGGACAACAGAGTTGAGACTAGGCCTTCAAAAATTGAAAAATGTATCCGTTCTATCGTCATTTGGACAGGAAAGTGTATCATGGATTGAAGTTTTAAAATACCTCCGACCAAAACAGTTTTACCTTCGACCTTTTATGTGTAGGTTACTCTTATCCCCGCAATTCATGTGTTTTTTGTTTTAGCGCCAATAAATGAAGACTTTCTTTGTTTTTGATATTGACAAACACAACTGAACCCCGACAAATAAGAGCTGCTAAACTTCACGATGCTACGGACACGATTCATCTAGAACAGATAAGTTGACTTCACTTTGGCTACAAGGAAGACAGTGACTTTATGTGCATCCCTGACAGATACTACTGCCATTGTCTTTGCTTTTGACGCTGGCTCGCACTATACTAGTAGATTCACATCACCCATGCATCTGATGTCTAGGCCAGAACCTTACGACGACGCTCCAGATTGGCTGTTGATAAGCCAATCACAGGGCTGGAAACTCTCCTCAGTCTCTCTCGAGAGAATTCACATTGGCAGGA
>NC_087214.1:64133297-64188297 GCF_015104395.2 Macrobrachium nipponense | reverse complement strand
TGGGACCACACTAAAGGACAGGCTTTATTGTGCAGGGAGGGAGGGAGGGAACCTTTTTCTCCCCTCCCCCTCCCCTTCCCCTTCCCCCTCCCCCCAATGCCCCCTTCACCCTCTTTAGTCTTAGTCCATTATCCTAAACCTTCTTTCTTCCCTCCCCCCCTCCCTTTTATCTCCTAGGCTTCTTTTTTTTTTTCAAAAGCCTGCCTCTCTCTCTCTCTCTCTCTCTCTCTCTCTCTCTCTCTCTCTCTCCTCCTCTCCTCCTCCTCCTCCTCCTCTTCTTCTTCTTCTTCTCTTCTTCTCCACCATTTCCTCTCCCTCATCCTTCCCTCCACTTCCGTCTTCATACCGCTCCCCTCCTCCTCCTAACCTCCATCTCCCTCCCTCCCTCCCTCCTCCCTCCTCCCCCTCTTCCTCCTCCTCCTCCTCCTCCTCCTCACCGCCTCACCTCCTCCTCCTCCTCCTCCTTACCACTCCAAAAGAGACTTTTGGTTGTGGGTCGGGGGGAGGTGGGTGGGTGGGATGGGTTGGTTTGTTTGCTCAAGCATGTTGATGCCGCCGACGCCGCAAACCCCTTGAGACTCCCTTTCTCTGATTCTCTCCCTGCAGAAAAAGTACACCTCCTCCATAAGTTGGAACGAAGACGAGACCCTTGCTTCGGGGAACATCAGGACCAGGTAGGTTCTCACAGACACCCCACCACCACCACCACCACCGCCGCGCCCGAAGGCGGGCGGCGATTGGATGCCTTTTTTTTATCAAAAGAAATTTTTTCAGCGCCGCTGGTCACTCACTAGTCGCATCGCCAAGGCGTTGCGTCAGAACGGGTGGAAACGTGACGTGTATTGACAGCTTTCCCCCCCCCCCTTACCCCCATTCCGCCCCTTCCCCCCCCCTCCCCCCCAGGCGGGGACAGATGGTCACTTCTCACATACAGTGTCTTAACCTTGACTGCCTCAAGTTGTTTATGTTTGAATATCAGAGACGAGGCTCTTCAATTATTGACTTTCCTTTCTTTATTATTATATCTTCAGTTTCCTAACTGAACCAAATTTTAAAAAGAGTTGAAGACGTGGGCTCTTATTTAATGTTTTTTTTTTCTCTCAGTGTATCTATGACCTGTCTTCATTTCTCCTCAGTTCAGATGAAAACCAGGACGTTATAATTGTAGCCCATTTCGTCTCTCTGCGCTTTTGTTTCCAGAAAAGTCACACCGTATGTAAAGCAACTTTGTCTTATTCCTTCGTTTTTAACATTAAAACTCACCTCTTCGTACCTTCGTGTCGCATCAGAGGTGGACGAAATGGAATGATACTGGTTCTCTGTCATTCCTGAGTTATAAGTTATATAATTCACACTCATTTTTTTTTAATTCACCAAAATAAAAATGAAGAAACGTACGAGTGTTTCATGTTCGCCTAACGACCCAGTATTCCAGTCAGGTCCTCCACGCTTGTTACGGATAGTCATAGAAATAAAGTATCACCCCTTTTAGTCTCATAAATATTTAGAACATCTGTCTGAAGAAGTTCGCGGTGCAGATACTTTGTCTTAACCTTCATCTGAATCTATTAAATCCAGATTTTTTTTTCGATTCTCACTTACAAATATGGCTGCCATCTAGCTGTCGCAGATTTTTACTATTATTATTGTTAAATGCCCATTTTCGTACGCCCTCCTGTGGCCCCTGCTCTCAAAATCCAGTTCTGCAGTTCTGCAACAGTTATGCCAGTAGACCTCTGCAAGCAGATTGCATAGGAAGGTGGTGAGAGTCTCCTCACAAGTCAAAATTGTACACAATTTTATGAACCACAAACTCCACGATTCCATTCGGGCCCCTCCCGACCTTCTGGCCAAATTACGAAAAAGTAGATGGAGTCCAACGTTACGTTTGTAGCTGTCATTTGTCCCTAAATGAACAATAAAAAAGAATAAGGTCCCCTTTACGGAACGCATATGAGGCGAATGTAGTCCCCCAAGAGAGAACAATATATATTCCCCTTCAAATCCTCTGGGTGTAATGCTTCAAGGATTACCGTAGGACGACTTGAAGGATTCGTCTTCCCATCCCACCACGACCTCCGTCCCCTCCACCCCACCCCCCGTTCAGGTTAGCCCCCCTCCCTCCCAGAATCCTCCTCTAAAGGTTGAGGAATGAGGCCACTCGAATGTGACCTTTTTTTAAAATTTTTTAGGTTAGTATAAAGCATGTTTTTTTTTTCTCTCTCCCTTTTGCGATGTTTCAGATCTGCTGGTGCATAACATATCATTCTCAAACGCTTTATAGCTTTTAAGATGTTGATATTTCTTCAGGGAAGTATTTCAGAATTGTAGAGAGAGAGAGAGAGATTGAGATTATTTATTTAAAGACGGGGCCATTGAGAGGGGACCATAAATGAATTAATTGAAAGGAAGGGAAAGAGGGGAAACTTACTGATGGACATGGAAAAGGAAGTGGAGAGAGAGAGAGAGAGAGAGAGAGAGAGAGAGAGAGAGAGAGAGAGAGAGAGAGAGAGTATTAGTTTGGTTACGTATAACAGCATTTAATACTTATGATAGTATTCCATTTTTTGCTGGAAAAGGCTAAATTGTATTTGCCAATTTGTATATATAGTAGTGTGTTTGAAAATGGCACGCATACTGGGAGGTATATACATTTTGCATTACTGGACTCTGTATATTGTATATATACGTGCAAATGTCAGTGTGCAATGCTCGTAACGATGTCTTTGTACGTCAGGGGTGTTTGTGTACGTCAGGAGTGTTTATTGTTTTTAATTATAACTTCCAGGTAAACGTGTTATCACCAAAGGGAAAATAATGACGAAAAATGTATTTTATTATTCTCTATGAAAATAACTTTTTTTGTCAGGTTTTTTACAGGTTTAAAAACGCACGTGTATAAGTATGTCCCTCTTGTGTTATTCATTTCTATTGAATCCATACTTCCAATTATGCATTTTAAGTAGATTTAAGAAATATATTAACCACTTAGCTCACTTTTTAAATTATATGTAATATTCTTTGTTTCCTTTTAGAATACGTCAGTCCCACATGAAGAGGAATTGTTGATGTTAGTGTTATAACTTCATTTTTTTACTCTATTTCCCATTTATTTCAGACATTTGTTCCTTCACTGCATACCGTTAATACATCATGAATTCATTATGTATACCTAATTTTTATATACTGTATGCATATTTTTCTGGCGTATTTAGACGTGGGAATCCATTCCTCCTGTTTCCAAATCCCATCCGTCTGACCTCGTGAGTGAGGTCGTCGTCCTGGGAGAGAAGTATCTCTCTCTCTCTCTCTCTCTCTCTCTCTCTCTCTCTCTCTCTCTCTCTCTCTCTCTCTCCAATCTGGGGTGATTTAGTTCTGTGTATGTACGTTGGACATGTTTTTTGTGTCTACATAAATTTTCAATTTGAGCTAATGTCTCTTCACCATCATGATCATGGTGTAATTGTATTTTCAGTCACCAGAAGAGAGAGAGAGAGAGAGAGAGAGAGAGAGAGAGAGAGAGAGAGAGAGAGAGAGAGAGAGAGGAGAGGGGGGGGGGGGGGAATAGATTTGATTTTAATATTCTAGGAGAGTAAAAAGATGCTGATACCGTGAATGTTTAGGGGGTGGGGGGGGATTTATGTATGTATACGCAGACAGATAATATTTGTGTACGTGCACTATGTTTGTGTAAGCGAGAGAGAGAGAGAGAGAGAGAGAGAGAGAGAGAGAGAGAACTTCTTGTGTACTCTGTGCTACCGCTGGAGTCTTGAAAAGTTATAATTAGATTACAAAGGGGCCATATGCAAACTATATGTTTTTGAGAACCCCCAAAAATTTGTAGAAGGGAAAATTCCTTCCCTGGAATTCTCCAGATTCCTCTGTGATCCCTGTTAACCCCGCTTACTATCCTCTGTGGCCTTCCGACCCTCCTTGTGACCGATTTCTAACCCCCTCCCTTTTTATCCGGTCTTGGAACCGGCTCGAGTTCACCGGTTTTTTTAGACCAAGTGATATTTTTTAATTATGCTACAGTTGTAGAGATCACCTCACATGTAGTCGTAGTATAATACAGTCATTCTTAGGCCCCGTCCACACTGTCAGGCTTTGCTCGACGAACTCTGTTCGATGTGACGTCAGAAGCGGAGAAACAGCGTATTAGGTTCTGACTTTTCCCGCTTCTGACGTCACGTCGGGCAGAGCTCGACCGTGTGGACGGGGCTTTAGTTACTGGTTATAAGTGATTCATTGTTCGGCAAGATTAGTTTGTGTCAATCACAAGTCTCACTGCTTGTTACCAGTTGTTTTTGAGTATAGTTATTTGCCAGTTTGTAAAGAAATCACTGTTGATAGTAATCAAGTATTTGTCTGTAGTTAATGATATGCAATTGCTTAGATAAATGCCAGTTATTAAGCTAATAAATGTTTCAGATCAGTTATTTTGTTTGCTACCATTTGTAGTTGTTTGAAAGGGAGCGTTTATTAGATAATTATATATGTATATATATATATATATATATATATATATATATATATATATATATTACACGTGTGTGTGTGTGTGTCTGCTTATGTATGCTTAGCACTCACGTTTCTTACTTACCATACTGAATGAAAAGGTTGGAAAATGTTAATATTAACAAAATATTGTTAATATATTTGCTTGTTTGGTTTTCCGCCATAATTCGTGTCTTTTTCTCTCTAGTACAGTGTTTTCGTCGAACGATTCAAATCATTAATAGAGACTACTAATAGCCATAATTATTAGCTTCGTGGTCCCTTACTTTTACGGATATCCTCCTCATTAAGTTAATCGTGACTGCCATCCTTACAATAATCAGTATTCTCACCATCAGTGTCATCACGGTCATCATGGCCCCCTCGGTGGCCGCGAATTCGATTCTCGGGCATTCCATTGAGGCGTGAGAGATGTGTATTTCTGGTGATTAGAAGTTCACTCTCGTTGTGGTTCGGAAGTCACGTATAAAGCCGTTGTGGTCCCGTTGCTGAATAACCACTGGTGGTTTCATGCGACATCAAAACACCAAACAAACAAAACAAACGATCACTGTCGCCATAATCAATGCAGTCCCGCACTGTACTCGCGACGGCTAATTAGCGTTTGAAACTTCGGTCCGAGGCCTACTCCACTGCACCTCTGCAATATGAATTATTCATATTCGGATCGCCGTTCCTACCCTCGCATTCCGACGGTAGCTGGACTATCTGGGTCATGGCGCTATCGGGTCGTCCGTTAAACAGGGCCGAGGATATACATCTCTGAAAGGAAGGCAAATCCCGTGGCGGGACGGCGAAACATTGCCCTGGAGCGCCTCCGTGGCGATATCAGTTTGATCTTGGCCTGCCACCTCGGTGGCCGCGAGTTCGATTCTCGGCCATTCCATTGAGGCCGGGGTCTGAGATGTGTAGTATTTCTGGTGATAGAAGTTCACTGTCGACGTGGTTCGGAAGTCACGTATAAAGCCGTCGGTCCCGTTGCTGAATAACCACTGGTGGTTCCATGCAACGTAAAAAACACCATACAAACAGACCAACAAACAAGCAAACAACGGCTTGGTCACTAGCCCTTTCAACACACGGTTCCTTACTAGAGATCCCCTTTGGACGAGTCGGTTACGTGTTCCATTACCGATCTCAGGGTCCCGGTTTCGATCCCCCCCCCCCCCCCCCCCCCCTCCCCCCCCCCCCGCCTCCAGGCTCTGCCAACGCGGAATCAGAGGCATCTCTATCTCTGGTCATAGAAATTCATTTCTCGGCGTGGTCCGGATCCCACAATAAGCTGTAGGTCTCGTTTCTAAGTAACCAATTGGTTCCATCCTATATGAGGGCTGTTCATGAGCTCAGTGGTCTGGTACAAATAAGATACGCATAACTTGTCTGCTTGTAAAGGACCGAGTGTCAAAAAGGCCAAGCAACCACTCCTTCGTGGCATTTGCCTTTCTTTATACATTCCTCACGTTCCATGGCTTCGTGATTCAGTTATACATGTATATCTCTGTGTATACAGTATACATACATACATATATACAAGTACACATTCACTTAACAACAACGAAATGGGATGGAAGGGTATATTTGTTGTGAACACTGTGTTATTGACTAAGCAAACTTCCAGAGAGTTGAATTCTCACACGTCAACAAATGAAGGAAGCAGAGAGACAAAAGAAATACAGTATAATACAGAAAAAAAACCTTGTCAAACACTATCAACAAACATAGTACAGGCTTAATTATATATATAATCCAGCTGATGAAGGAGAATCTTGGAAGTAGGCCTCTCGAAGCGTAAATGTTTATTGAGAGAGCGTCAACATCTGCCGCAATACCAGAAGGTCTGTTTCACTGTTCCCTAGTGAAGTGGAGAAAGACCTTTGGTAATAACTTGACAGAATATATTTGCCTCTCTTCAGATTAAACTCTCTCGATGTATTCCGAATGTTAGTCGAGTTGAAAATATTGCCAGAGGGATTTGCATGGTGAACGTCTCATTTTTCTCTTGTCTGGAGACAGACACTGCCGGTACAGACAGAAGTAGCAGAAGTTTCCCTCTGAATATTGTCAAGCAGCATTTCTGGATTGAAATAACCTGAGAATGATATTCCAAAAATGGCAGAACAAGTTCGAAAGTAATTGGCTGTAATACCATGACTTCGAAAGAATGGAACAATCTTACAACAGGAATTGGTTCTTTAGCACTCTGAAGTGGTATGTTTTTTAAGTTTCCCCCCCCACACCCCCCCCCATATGAGTCACGAGCAACAGAAAGCCAACAACAACTTTACATCTGTTTTAGGGAACATGAATAATTACAAATAACAACCTACATGTTGTGCTAACTTATTTAATCATCTACAGTCACGTTGGTATTGTAAATAAAAAACAAATACAATCCCAGAACACTTAACATTGAAAACAACAGACAAGTAAGTCTAGGTTAACTGAACACCTGCTCTTAGCTATCTGAAAACCAGTGCATAACATCAAAGCTCTGGAGTTCGTTTTTTATGAGCATTAATGTTAAACCAGGTCACAGGCAGCACTAAAATTAATTAGGTCCAAAAAGGTCTTGTGGGTACTTCATTGTTTCCTGTAGGTATACTGATTGCTAGGGAGTCTGCGGTTTCAACTTTCAACAAAACTAGAGACCTTTAGAATCATGTCCACTTGTCTGTAATTATTGCATTCGTGGCATATCTACTGCCAGTATGACCTGGCCATAATTTTGCTATGATGAAACTCGTTCTGTCCATGGCCATCCTCTCTCACCACTGGTCCCTGTACTAGCATGAAGAATGAAGGTTTCTTTGTCAGAGCCTCTGGGCAGTACGTAACATCCCTATGGTCGAGACTTATTGTCTTGATCCTCTTTGGAATTACCGTCACTTTTGACGGTATGTACAAGCTGCTGTTACGTAATTTCAACTCACTTTGGAAAGTTTCCGTTTAAAAAAGGGAAGATGTTTGATGACTGCATCAGAAAAAGCAGCAACACCAAAAGATCAAACCTGTGTAAAAGCAACTACAACAACATGATGGAAAGGACAGCCAAGGCCTCCTCAAAGGAACCCAATTTTTGTGGTGTCCTTGCTTCTGCTTCTCTCCGGATATCCATTAGCCGAAACCTCTTCTGAACTTTGTATAAACTTTTTTTTATTTCCTAAACTTTGCTCTGACCCGACCTGTTGTGACTGTTGCCCTCAACTTTATAGCAAGTTGTTTGTCAAAACATTCACGAAAACTTGTGTGTATTTCGTCCATCGTACACCATTTTGTGTTCGTTCTCTTTTTTCTTAATGTCTAATATTTTGTTGAGAGTTGCCATGGCTCTTGATGTGATCATGAAAATGTGAGTCGAATTCCCGTTGATTATTGAACCATGTTTCCCCAGGAATACGATTTCTTAAGTATTTATTTAAAATAGAGCAGATTGATTTAGGCCCTTCTCTCCTCCAGCACGTTATTTCTTTCCTTTGCGAGGCCTCCCTTCTAAAATTGCATTACGAACACGTATTCCCAAGTAGGAACAGTTGGCTTCTCTACAAGTACTATTTCGACTGGTGTTCCACTGAGCTCGATGTGTCCGGTCAACGTCTTCTCTCTTGGCAGCCACATACTACCCATCAGGCCATCTCTTGTAATGCTCATTCTTTTGAAATCAATAAAACCTGTAATGGTTTCTTTCCCCCATGAAACTGAACTTCCAACTCATTTCCTGGCTTGACAATTTCAAACTTCCACTGTCTACGAGGAGGAGGGTTTCCACCTCCTCGTTTTCACTTCCTACAGAAATAACTATCACTCATCTCCAGGCCTTCCATTTTGTCATCGAGTTTAGAGTTGACTGACTCTCCCCTTACTCTTGATTCCATTGTTGTCCAAGAGTTTCAATCTCCAGTGAAAATAGTTCTGAGCGTGGCTGAGGGCCAAGTTAGAGCATATGGTAACATTCAGGCCTTTTGTGTACTTCCTAAAAAGGGCTTCTTCTCAGTTTTAACATGCTGTGGATAGATGGATCTTGAATACCATGTGTGATGGTACTCATCATCATCGGTAAATATGTCTGTATATGTGTATATGAGGTGTTGAGGTAATATGACAAATCTCTGAACATCAAACTGGAAGCTCTACTAGACGAGTTTGTAAAATATATGAAACTACATGTACTTTATAAAGGTGTGTCGTGTGAGTGACAGTGGATATATCATAAGACTGAGCAGCTATTTGTTTCAGTTTATCCTTTACAATATCCATTCTTACACCTCTATCAGATATCCACAACATTCCAAGTTCTACCTCAATGTCTCTCGGGTGTTCAATAGTTATATTCGTCGATTTGAGATACTCTACCTAGTTATGTTGACAGCCTCTTGGTGTTGTCCCACTACAACTACTGTATCAAAACACCACCTCCCAGGTTAATGATCTTTGCCTATTTCCATAGGGTTGATATACTGTCTCTCTGCCTTCATATTACACCGACCTTGTCAGCTTATACTATAACAAGTCAGTTTCAGCAACTTCCACTTTTCATCGTTGGCTCATGCCTGACACAGTCCCTTCCTGTTCTGACAATCGTCTAACTTTTCATCTTTTCAGAGATTTTTCATTTGTCAGCCAGTTGTTGCTCTTCCATTTCATTTGGTACCATTTTATTAGGTGCAACTTCGTATTGATGTTCTTCCCCTAACCCCTGAAATTAACTGTTATGCCTTTTCAGGGGTATTCTTAAAACTGTCGATTGTATCCTCTGTCTCATTTAACAGGCTTATTTCTGTTTTAAAATTGGCTCATTCTTTAGGAAAGTAAGTCTGAGACCTAACTTTGACTGTAATGAATCTCTGAGGAGATACTCAGTTAAATTGCCTCATTCCCTGTACAGTTCCATCAAGGTTATTTCTTTGCTTGAATGTGAATTTGTTTTTATGTAGCAGAGCCAAGACCCAAAGCCATGCAGGAACAGGAGCTGTGTAAGGAGGTCCATTGGAGGGAGCACAGTTTAAAAGTGTCATCTTGGATGGTTGTTGAGCTAAGAATACTTTTAGTGACTCATGTTTCTATTTGTATCCATATTTATATATCGTGAAATATGTTACCTACAGCTAAGCAGTTTCCTTTTTTTTATCCTCTACTTTGTCCCTAATATTCACCTTATGAATTTTCAGCTTGCAGAGAAAATTAATTTGTGACTGAAATATACATAATTGATGCCTTTAAATGTATCAAAATTACTTCTTTGTTTCTTTTTTAACATCTCTTTTTAATCTTTACTCTGGACATTTCAAGAAAAGAGCACATGCCACCAAGTTTAGAGTTGAAGCATAAAGCAAAGTAGTTTTACCAGGAAGAACAGGACACAACTGTAATTAATCCCAGAAACACTTCAGGTTTTGCTGTTTTCTTTGTAAATCATTTTACAACACCCCAACTACATAAGACCCAAAATCACCATGAAACGCTGTCAGTCAGTAGTTATTCAAAAACTGCTGCACATGTAACCTGGTTAGGAAAAATGCTAAACACCTTCCCATTTGTTAATCTCCTCATGAACCAGCTCTGCTCCAAATGTCAGTGGTATAACACCACCATGAAACCGTGCCCTTTGTTTTCCCCTCTGTGTATTCATTGTGCACCTTCCTACCCTTAGGGCTACACATGGCTGAAGGACAAGGCTGGCACCGAGGAAGGACGCAAACAGCAGACTCGACTTCGGGAGTTGGCCCAGTTGTCGGAGAGGCTCGGATGCACCCTGACACAGCTCTCCGTCGCATGGAGTATGAAAAACGATAACTTACACTGTGTCCTGATTGGCGCTGCCACAGTCGATCAGTTGCTCGAAAACATCAATTCACTTCAGGTAGGCAGTGACCCTTTTCCGTTCACCTTTCAGTGTTCTTTTCCTCTGACTGAGGTCCTTACGGATTGCTGCTATTGCTGTTCTGTGTCACTAAGCGTTTATTTGATTCAGGTGGCTGTGTTAGGAACAATACTGTCACCGTAAAAATGATCATATTATTAAATAAATAGATTTTTATATTCATCGCACCAAATATTCTACAGTAAAATTATCATAACCAAACTAAGGCGTAACATCATCAAATTATAACATGTATTATAAAAGGTTCTTTAGATGTTTCTGATGTATACCTTTACCTCACTTAACCTAGGATATATCTGAAGCTAAGGTTTTCACTTCTTGATATGGAGGGAATATTGATAGCTATCAACAGTAAGACACAACTCTGAGTCATGACAGACTTCAAGAAGACTCTCATTTCATGTGCCTTAATATGTGCGTGGAAAAAATAGGGAAACTACTCTAGTTATGTAGTACATTATTATGGTTGCAGTCATGAACATGGAAGAAAGAATTCGGATCTAACTCTTAGGAATCTTTTAAGGGCAGTGGCACTCACCAATAAGACCTAGCCTAGTCAAAACTACTTGCACCATTACTTCATATCATAATAACAGTCATAGCTAAAGTTGTACCCTTTTGATGCATCTTCCTTGTCAAAACTAGATGTAAGTACAGTATAGCCGGAGTAAGAAAACTATGATTTACATCGGAACCCCAACAGGTTCTTTGTTCTTATTCTTCTTGCAAAGATTTACTGCTGCTAAGTGATTCACACACCACTGGTTGATTCTGGTATTTGTGGACGTAAGGAAAAGGCATTTGAGAAACATCCATTAAAGTGCATGTCAAGCCCTGTCCACGCCAGCAGGCATGCCCGTCGGGCACTTCCAGCTGTTTATAGTTTCTCTCGCTTCTGGAGCAGTGCTACCAGACAATCACAACGTTCTGTCTCCATATCCGGTCGGTCAGTACAATGGCATGGGTCATGGAAACAGCGTTTGCCCATTGCCCAGTGCCCGCTAGTGTGGGCAGGGCTTTAGATAAGTGATAAGTATTAGACCATAGCAAGCTACTAGCTGTGTTGGAGAGCTTCAGCTTAGAACTATGAATTTTCATGTAGTGCAGTTTTAACCCATTTTCATATACATTATGGAGATTTGGATCATCATCATTTTTCTGCAAATCACATGATGGACATGGCACTCTTTTTGTATAGTGGTCATCATACGTGCTTCGCATAAGTTTGTCACAGACAAGAATGTCCATTTCAGCAGACCTTATGCCAGTGCAGTACAGAATGTGAGCTCTGCCTTTTGTTAGCCCTTCCACATCCACACATATATACTACATGAACCCCTCGCTAGATATAGAATGAAAATGGTAGGACCAAACCAAACAAGATTAAAGATGGATAGAGGTGTTCATGTACTGTGTACAGAACTGGAAGGAACAGATAGCTTTCATGTGGTTCAGCTGCAATTTTTATTTCGAAGGTACAGCGCAGCAACACTGTGGACATGGATCATCAGCATTTTCCTGCTGAATCTTTATATGCTCTGTGGATTGTGCTCTTAAATTGAATCGCCTATAGACCTTTTAATTTTAATTGTAACTTATGTAGGCATTTTGATTTTAATTGTAACTTATATTGGCATTTTAATTTTAATTGTAACTTAGTATATAGGTAGTTTTATTGTAATTGTAATTAATAGTATAGGCATTTTAATTTTCATTGTAACTTATAAAGGCATTTTACTTTTAATTGTAATTTATATTATAGGCATTTTAATTTTAATTGTAACTTATATTATAGGCATTTTAATTTTAAATGTAACTTATCTAAGCATTTTCATTTTAATTGTAACTTATATTACGTATAGGCATTCTAATTTTAATTTAAGAATGAACGAGGCTTCACCTTGATGCTGTTTTTTCAAAGCTATCCTCAATATTAGAGTTCTTAATCTCACACCTAACTGTTCAGCCCATTTTACAAAATGTGTTTTTTCAACCTTACAGGTCACTGTTTCTTAGACAATTTTCCTGAGGTTGATGTTTGAAGTTTCACAAGTCATTTCAGAGTATTTGACAATGTCTGCATGAATTTGATCCAGTTTCTAAGCTTTTTGCTCCTTTTGAATTTCAATCTTTGTGCCTTGATTGTCTTTTCAGGAGCAAATTTCTTGTTCTTACAGGTAACTCATTATGCTTCTTTGAAACTCTATTCATTTTCTTTCAATCAACAGCTCATTCCATATATCAGCTTCAGGTCATTTTAAAGTTGTATCATTGTTTTACAGATACACTAAATATATTTTTTTTTACAACAGAGTTAGATTTGCATGGCTTTGTCATTCTTATCCCAGCTTTACATGTCATCCCAAATGTCTTACAAGTCATTCTAAATATACCAATGAGCAGCTCCGTGAAAAAAACCTGAGGGCACTTTTGGAACTTCAGTTTTATCATGTTTTACACTGAACAATATTGTAAAAATAGTTGATGCTTTTATATTCGCACAGATAATACTGGCATGCTCATCTAGCTCTGTGTGATACATCAGAGCTCTTGCCTAACCATGTATACGTATGCCAATCTAAAGGTTGCACTTAACTTTTAAAAATGACAATATTTCATCCTGAACTTTGCCCAAGTACGCAGGGAAAGTCAGACCTCTTTCCTGTAACTTTTGCTAGTTGTATAGGTTTTCATGAATTGCAGAAGCTATTGGAAGCCCACGCGTAGTGTTATTCTTTGCACAAAGGTCTTCACCAAGCTTATCTCATAGCTGTAGATGTAGGTGAACTCAAAGCTCCACATGAAGCCAAACTAGGTAGAACTGAGAAGCCTTTAGTGTTAGACCGTGCGGGTTATTCTAAATACTACTGTGGCCCTAGAGCCACCTGGGTCATATCCGGTTGTCTGTCGCATTCAGCAAACACCACCCAGAGCTGAAGACTGAACTGCTGCTCCTGTAGTCACTGGGATCATGAACGTGTCTTTCTATCTAATCGGCACAGGTTGTCCCGAAGCTGAAACCGGAACACATGAGCGAGCTGGAGCGCATTCTCGACAACAAGCCTGTGCGCCCACCCATGATATCAACTCTTGCGCAAAGATGACAGGAGCTTGCGGCGCAGGGGATAGGCGTCGAGGAAGAGAGTGAGGAGGTAGTGTGTAAGTGTGTGAGAGAATTAATGATTCTATGTGCCAAAGGGAGAGTGAAAGGGCGTGGAAGGGCGAAAAAGGTACCAACAAATATTTTTTCTCGGTATTTCCATTCTTTTTCCAATGAATTTATACTCAGTATAACCTACCTCTTATGGTGCATTTCATATTTTTTGAATCTGATTATGTTCTCTCAAAAGTTTGATATATACATTGAATTCACTTTTATTATTTTTCTTGTCAAGGCTTCTTTTTTTATGATTCAGAGAATTCACATTTTCAAGCACTACAGTGATCACAGTCTTTTTCTAAAAGAGGCAGCTCAGGTGGACTACGCAGCATTCCCACCACATCCTTATCAAACAAACATTCTGGGCAGTTAATCTTAAATCAAGTTTGGATCATAAAGTGAGATAAAGTATCCCTGCAGTATATGTACATGCTTACAGAGGGCCCTCATAATTCACACAATTAGTATTCATCGGTTGTCATTTCCTGATAAAAAAGTATCATTTTTTTCCTAAATGAATCATGTTTATAAAACATAAAATCATTTAAACTTAATGTATTATAGTGTGTACTGAAGTATTCTGAAATCAGAGTCAGTATCATAACTTTCATCAGCTGAGCAACCAGAGATAGCTGATATTGTAAACCGCAAAAGAGTAGTATAGATGGAGTAATGTGTATGGGGGTTCAGAAACATTATGAACAGAGGTGTCAAAGACGGTGATGCTGCTCCTTGTGTTCTGTAAATTATTGCCAAGTTCAGATTTCCAAATCAAGTCAGCAAGATTTTTTTCTATGTTGATAATAGTAGAGGATATGAAAAATGAGCAATTTCTTTCACTTCATAATTCAGAGCTCTGATTTATTGTCTGAAGTACAAGGAGTAGTGTCACCACTTTTGTTTTTGAACGTACACATAAATGTGCCATGTATGCATGCATGAAGTAAGAGCATACAAAATGCATCGTTATGGCAGCGTGATCTTCATTCTCCAGAAGAGTTAGTACTACCAGCATACTTTATCTCGTGTGGACTGCTCTCTGAGCAAGAGCCTGTACTGGAAGAGCTTCTCTTCAGTGAGAGAGTGACGCAAAATTGCAAGATTAATCTTTACAAATGTCATGGCCTCTTTAGGGAAAGACTTTGACCATAGGTATGAATGACCTAAAAAGTTCTCCAACCAAAATAAGACCTCCTTAAAGCTCCATTTTCTCTTTGTGTCCAGTTTTTTTACCCTCTGCTTTTCAGTAGAAGTGTGACCGAGACGATGCAAATGTAGGTGAATGAGGTAGATGTAGCACGGCCTTTTTTACTAGAATTTTTATTTTTCGTTTTGGAAGTTCGTCCTTAGCCAAGCCTTTCCTTAGTTCTTCGAAGCATGCTAACCGTGACTGCCTGCTCAGGATAAATATCCCAATTGCATGAGATACTGCAGAGGCTTCTTCTTCCTTCCTCTCTACTCTGACTTTTGAGCTCATCTTTCCAGCGCCTCTCCGCTTTGGCCATGAAGACTTCTAACGCCGTGAACTTGCCTCCTCCTCCTCCTCCTCCTGCCTTTTGTCTTGTAAGATATTTCCCTCTCTGTCCTTTCGATCTCGCTTTTAAATGTAGTCTGAGGTAGGTGTCGAAAGCTTTGTGGTGACAGCCTTACTATGACCCCGTTTTTTCTCTCTCCCTCCCTCCGTCTCTATAGGAACCAGCTAAGACTCCCTTCTGCGTCATCATGTAAGAATTGCAGCAACCCCTGCGGCGTGAAAATCAGAATCCATAACTCAAGAAGAAGAAGAAGAAGAAGAAGAAAACAAAGAAGAAAAAGAAGAAGAAATCAAGAAAAATTGCATCAAGATAATACAGGAGATGAAGAAGAAAGAAGCTTATTCGTGTACTACGTGACAGAAATCGTAGTACTTCTATCCAGAGCAAGACGAGGAAGCAATAAGTGGTGTAGTACTAGAACTTCAGATTGGTTTATCACTTCATAACTCGACCTAAAAAATGTGGTCGCTGGAAAATATATCACACTTGAAGAGAATGATTGAAAATGATCAAATGTAATGATATTACAGCCAATCAAAATGCCTTTTTATTGTTGTTGTTGTTATAACAAATGAGTAGTTGTAAAATTATTATTATTATTGTCCAGCCTCTGGATGTTTCGAGTTGCTAAAATTATATGAGGAATAGAGATTGATAACCTAGAAAAAGTTATGATAGCTTTTAAAAAACGGTAGCCTCATTCACAGTCAGCTAGAGAAGTAACCATACTCGTACTATAATGGTAGTACTATACTCACGACAGTGTTTGTTTTCAAACGACTGTATAAAAGTTGATGGTGATCATTGTTAATATAAAAAAAAGAGCGAGGTTTTTTTTGGTTTAGTTTTGGTGTATGAAGCATATCCTCAATTTCACCTTTTAAGACAACAATCGTTATCATAAGATGGCGGCATCATTCTGTGGCGTCACAAGGAATCCAAAAAAATAAATAAAAAATGGCGGGAAGCCTTCAACTTTCAATATTGTGATATGGGAACTTTCAATGGCTTTGTCCGAAATGGTCAGGACTCTCTTGTCTTAGACTAATGTAGCATTGGTTGGCAGTAGTTTAGCATCATTTATTGCTTTTGAAGCCCTGCCAATCTCTCACAAGAGGTGTGCATACAGTATATCCACAAAGAGCGATTAATTACTGCTCTCGGCATCAAAAAGCCTAGAAACAACCCAAGTTTTTTCCTTTGGTCCCTTGAAAGGTTCTGTAGTGCGAAAGGTTTCTTCTTTCGACTACAGGACAGTTGCTTCTGGTGCACCAGAGACGTCCACACCCATTGGACTCCCTTGTATAATAGGCCTTCCTTATTCATCTGTGCCTCTCCATTTTGGACAACTTATCGCTAGTGTTCCCGTAACTAAACTGCCTTGGACCTAGTTAACACTTTTCCAGTGCTTCAATGTAGTCATGGTTTGATTAGTAGTGATGTACAGGTTAGAAATATACCAAAAACATTCAAAAAACTTTTCAAGATATATCTTCTGGAAACCAGTACGAGCGACGGGTGGTGTGAGGCGAGCATGTGCAGTGCAGTGCGCGCACCGAGTCTCCATGAGACGCCTAGATCGCCGATATGGTCAATTTTACTAACCCTTTGTAATGAATTAAGCCAAACTTATTAATGAAAAATAGCATGCCACTAAACTTAAGAGTTACTTAATGGGTAGTGTAGAGGTACTACTATTATTTGATTATGCTATTGCATGGTTTATCAAATTCAGAGGTAAAACAAAACAATATTTAGCGTTTTGATGTACACAACAGAATTCAGAGAACATATATGTACTCATCATGACAGTTCAACCCTAGATTCTCAGTGATTTTAAGTACTTAGAGCAAAATTTGTGTTTATTATTATTATCATTATCACTGTTATTATTATTATCCCATTGACAAAAGTAGATTTCATAGTTTAGTAGTGTTTAAGAGGTTGCATAAAAACATCATCTTTGGCAGCTGCAAGGCCATTTGTCTAATGCTGTTGAATAACTAGATAGTACTATACAGCTTCCCGACTTGTATATGTTTCTCATTTATAGGTCACAATAATCTTGCTTTTATTTTCGAGAGTTGTCCTCATATCAGCAAAGCTTTAATCACAGCCAAAGTCTAGGTCTGCGGACTTCAGTTGACTGCTTTTTGTTTTTTTATTAAACTAATATTGATCGACTCAGCGAGAGGTGTAAAGTGCTTCACGTTCCGTTTTCTTTTGCGCTGCAAGGGTCGCTTCAGAGAACACGGCCCTGTTCTTCTTCCGTTAGGGTGTTGTTGAGTTTCTTACTTTGGTTTTGGCGGTTCGCTGAACAGACACAGAACCCTCTGATTGTATCGGCATTATTCTGGTGGGCATCACTTCATCACTGTCTCTCTGCCAGACAGGGTGTAGGGCTTCGGAACTAACCCTTAATTGAAGAAAAAGCAAAAAAAAAAAAGTCCTTTGTCACTTATTTAAAATTCTGATGTTTCATCTCTCACTCAGAAGCCCTAGTGGATCACAAAAGTAAACTGGCACAGCCATATATCTTCATTGCCTTCCTGAAAGTGAATTCCCTTTCCCTTACAGATGAATGACTAGATGTTCTCTGTCACAGTCAAGTTAGCAGTCTTATACAACCAGTTGATAGGCTCTATTCTGTCACAATCAAGCTAGCCTACCCTCTCACTCCACTGGGCATCTTATTTTATTTTGTCACAATGGAGTAAGTTCACCCTCTCTATATGGGTGGCAGTCTGTGCTTAAATATTCACTCAAATGGGCCACAGCTGTTTGACAGATCAGTCAGGGGTGCTTTCCACTTTTTCACACACCTCAGCCTGTTTACAATTTGTTCAGAGGTTCATGGTTCTCTTCCTAATCAGCTTAGCAACTGGCTGCACTCACATTTAAGGTAAACTTGGTCTGAAGATAAAAAAGATAATAAGATTTCAAGACACTTTATTATATATGACTCAGGAGCAAATAGTTGTAACAGATTCAAAACCAGTTCGTAAATTTGTTTAAGAAATCACCTAAGAGTTCTTTCAGACCTACAAAGAGTAATCACCACATCTGTAAGGGTCTCTTCTTGAGAAAAATAAAATATTCATAATTTCCACACACGAGATTAATGCATACAACAGAGGAATGTTTTGTGTTCACTCACTCTGTTTCCTCATTTGCCTCATTATTATCATATAATAATGTAAAAATACAAAAAAAATAATATTTACATATAAGGTGGCACAAGCCATTCATCAGATGCAAATTGTCCCGTATGTTACATTATGTCATCCTATTGTTTTGGTATGTTATTTTCAATTCCTGTTGCGTCTCCTTGTATTTTTGCGTTCCTCCATGATTCCTTCGTTCAAGGAAGCCATCATCATTATGCTGTTAATTTTAAGCTGGGTAATTTAACCGCCACGGTTGTTTACTCCTTTCCCCTTTTGTCAATTTTTTGGTGATGCAACTGGTTGTCACCAGATAAAAGTATGTGCTTTACAAAGTTTGTGATAAGAATCATATTTATATCTGATATTGTATGATAATGGTATAATCTTTGTTCTTATAGAACAGAAAGAGTGAGGTGCCCGGCGAATGACGTTCTTCGCAGTGCACCAGAGCCTAACATTCACTCGTAGCCAAGCAGGTCTTGGAGTGGTTACCAGTCTCTCATAAACAGGTTAATTAATCAGTGTTTCACTATCACCAGTAGCCAGATTGGTCTACGATCGTTTCGCAGTCACTCGTAGCCTGGTTGGTCTGTGAGAGTTCCATTATCACTCTTGACCGGATTGGACCGCGAGTTTGTGTTGGTTAGGCTGCAAAGGTGCCACCGTGGCAAAAGAACCTATGTTTTTGATGTAATAAGCATAAAGTAATACACATCAATTATATACAGTGACATATTGCTCAGCCCTTATATTCTGCATGAAATAGCTCATTTCATTCAATGACTTTGTGTCTCATAAAGGGTTCTAGATTTTTTACAACTGGAAAGAGGGGGGTTTATCTGGCAGGTCATACGAGGATTTAGATTATGTTGGCAACAACATATAACCAAAATTGTTGGCGAGGCAGTTCGCTGGGCACCTCACTGATCACTTCAGTAGTAGCACATGAATGGCAATAGCGGTTAACATTATGCGGGGGTCGTCTTGAAATTTTTTTAGGAGGGTGTCATCGTATAACTGTCATTTTTTATCATTGTTTAGTTGTGTGCAATTCTAGCATCGAGTTTGCCATGTTACATAGTGTGTCTAATGTAGATTACAAAATGTTTCTATTTGGCGAAGCACCAATGATAGGAACTTCCATGCAATAATACAGAGGTGAAAACAAAAAGAGTAGTGTTCACATTGCATTGCAAATGCAGCTGAATTGGGCTGATATCTTGAGTTATGAAACCATTACTTAAACCAGTGTACTAGAGGATGTTTTCCCCATCATCAGTTAACTGTTTTCATAGCAATAATAATTGTAAATTACAGGGGATTACCTGTGCCATCATATATTATCCATTTGGGACGAGTTGAAAAAGAGGTCGATTTAAAAAAATAAAAGAGAGAGAAATCTTGAGTCAAATGACTGAAAAAAAAATCCAAGTCCATAAATTGCAATTTATGGATGGTAACATGCTTTGTCAATACTGCTCTTTGAATATTCCTGTCTGCCATCATTATATATCTGTTAACATTCTTTGTTATGTATATAGATATGAATATATATAAATATATATAAATTATAAATATACAGCCGCGACCCCCTTTATGTTGACTTGTTAGTCCGTTACATAAAAGTTGTTCAGGAGTTGACGGTTCCTCAACCTTGCTAGGATATAGGGTTTTCTCATCATCATCGATATTCGAAGAGGATTACGGTTATCTGTTGTTAAGCCATGTTAGTTACTTTTCAAATTTTTAACTCTTCCCTAATGTTAAGAGCCAATCATATGAGACTTGTCCATCGATCGAAGTTGTTTTCCAAGAATCTCGGGCGCCCTTGTCTGGGAGGCGTCGAGCAGTACCAAAGTGTATATACGCGATGACTTATGACGATATACATATACATATATATAAATATACTATATATTTACACCAATGGATGAAATCCAAATTTAAATGGTGCTCGTGTTATTGGTGGTTGCACTGCAACATGCAGTGTCGAAGGAAGGAAGGAAGGAAGTTAGGAAGGACTCACATCTGAATTTTCTCTGGAGATGAAAACAGTCGCGGATGATCTTGTAACTCATAGTGTTTTTGCCATTATTAATATAATTATATCATTATTATGGTTGTATTCACATATGTATGCTTGTATGATATACTGATGCGTATGTACAGAAATGGTGATACAAAGACAAAACATACTTAGATATATATACAGTATGTGTATGTGCTTGTAACTATCAGGTTGTGTACAATATATATATATACATATTGTGTAGATATGTATGTATGTGTACATATTCTGTACATAAGTGTCTGTGCACATATGCAGTATATACTGTACCTATATATCTTCAGTATGAATCCACAGAGGACATACAATATGTTGAATGCAGTTTCATTGTTGCATCAGAAGTTGCGTGGTGGGCAAATCTGTAGACAGACTTTGGAACCAACTACTACTAGCAGGCCTTTCAATTTGTCCTGTGTAAGGCCAACTATATACAGCTTATCCTTATTGCAGTGAAACAATCCATATGTAACTTGAATTTACATTTTTTTTATGGTAAAGATCCATTTCGGCTCGATGCTTTGACCAAAATCCAAGTTGAAATCAAAATGCCTCGGTATGTGTGGCTACCTACTATGCTCCTCGATCAGATCTGTCGCACCTGTTGAGTGTCATGACCTGATACTTCGGACAGAGCTGATAGTACTAGTAGAATGACAGTGACCTCAGAGGAGCAGCAGCAGTAGCAGTAGCAGTGTCACTGGAAAATACAAAAAATCCAGACTATTCAAGGACCTGCCATCCTCTTTGAAACATTTTTATCGTTAAGATCCAACGCTTGTGCATTATACTTACACAAAGATACTCTCTTTTTTCCCTGTGCCACTCTCTCTCTCTCTCTCTCTCATCATTGCTGTCATGGCATTGTTTTATAGGTCTAGATCACTCAAGTGGATTGTGCAGGAGTTGAGAATTGTTGTGATTGAATCTTCACTGTCCATCAGCTCAGTATGACTTGGCCCGGTATATTTTTGACATATATCTCGGGGCTGTTTAATGAATTTGCACGACAGCTTTTCCACACACTACAGTCACAAGCGTCCCCCGTAAGAGATTGATGTTGGGGCGATTGGATCACAGTCATCAGTGTTGAGGCACACACATACACCACACACAGCTGTTCAAGGGGGAAAGGAGTGCGTTCAGACGAGAAAAGAAAATGTGGCTAAAAAATCAAATGTTTTGCTCCAGGAATGGGGCAGCTTGTTTTTGCACGTGACAAAGTTAATGTTAGCATGTCCACTTAGAATAAAGTACAAAAGTGTGAGCCAACTCGATGTACGTAAAGATCAAACGAAAAAAAAAAAGACTGACTTTCTTCTCTTCTTATCATAAATAACACATTTAAGCCAGGCGTCAGTACTAATGATTTAACAACATAGCAGTGATGGACAATGTATAAGAAATGCCAACATCAGACAAGTTTCTGGGTGGTATTTGAAAAGCACCCAGGCTGAACAGCGCCTCAGCGGCGTGGTTGGTATGGTATTAGCGTCCCACCTCGGTGGTCGCGGGTTCGATTCTCGGCCATTCCATTGAGGAGTGAGAGATATGTATTTCTGGTGATAAAAGTTCACTCCTCGACGTGGTTCGGAAGTCACGTAAAGCCATTGGTCCCGTTACTGAATAACCACTGGTTCCATGCAACGTAAAAGCACCATACAAACAAACAAACAGATGATCTCTCTGAACTGGAGCTCCTTGATGCCACTTGTGCATAGTTTTAGATGAGGCAGTATGAAATGACATACATGCCTGTCAAAAGAAAGATCTGATTTTTCTTCCTGAAATAGATAGAAAATGTTGAGCACATTTCAGTCCACCACACACCCTGGCCATTTCCTGATTCACATGAGACCATCTTTTCCAAACCATTATCTCTCTCTCTCTCTCTCTCTCTCTCTCTCTCTCTCTCTCTCTCTCTCTCTCTCTCTCTCTCTCTCTCTTTTACCATCATTCCAACAGCGTGTTTGCCTCAGCCCTAATGTGTGTCCATTTTTTTTATAGATATTCCACGATCTTCGGTATGAAGTATACACACCATACCTACACCTTTCCTAACCCACACAGTCAGAAGACGCCTGCAGTTTAACATTGTGCACTATGTATACATAATCAGTGTACTGTACAATGCTCATCATCTTTTTCTCCTATCCTCTCCCTCCGCCTCTTCCTTTATCTTTTTTATTTTTCTTTTAGATACTAGAACCCCCATGCCTCAGAAACAGCCCCCCCCCTTTTTTTTTTCTATGAATAACAGCATGTCTATCCAGGTTCTAGAAAGGACAGTAATGTACTTCGCACGAGTTTATGTAATAAACTGAGGTTTCAACAGGTTTGTGTTCGTTTAGCAGTTGGGAGTTTTCTCTGTGTAACTGCAGACCCAAATCTCTTCAACTTTTTGTTGTTGTTGTTGTTGTTGGTGACGAAGTGAACCGTTTGTTTTGAAGGCAACACTGAATTCACGTCATGGCCCGATTTTCCCCATTGAACGTCATGATCCAGACCAGTCGACAACCATTTCTCCTCCAATGAGATTGTGTCTTGTACGAAATTTGTTCAGATTTTTTTTTTTTTTTAACCAGCACAGAAGGTGGTCAGGTTGGGGAGAGGTTTGTTTTATATATCAAAATGTCATAAATACTCTTAGTGCATATCAGTCCCTTACTGTTCTTTCCAAATATTGTTAAGTTTCTTAGGATACTCATATCTGATACCATTTACTGACATTAATAAAAACTTCCTTGGAATGAAGTGTTCATTTATTTAACCTAGAGTTGTGAGAGAGGGTGCCGATGGTAATACTACAGCATTACTACCAGAGGGTTAATAGTGGGGAGGGAGATCGTTCAAAAGGGAAAGCATTACCATTTGTAAGTGTTTAATGAGTTACTTCGTTATGGTACTACAATTTTTCAAGTAGATGGAGGTTTCCAAAGAGTTTGTTTGCATTATACTATTGTATCTACTGTTTCTCTCACGTAGGTGTAAAAGAATTCACGGGTGACGGGGTAGTACCACATAGTGTTCTAAGCTAGTATGTAAGTATCACTTCTACAAACACTGAAGTTCGTAGCGTTTATATTTGAAAGATGACAGTAGGTAGTAGTACAGGGTGTCCATTAAGTCGTCCCAGTACCATTCTGAGCACTAAATACTAGTAATGGTACTGGGACTTTCATAGACGCCCTGTAGTACCGTGTATTTGTGCAAGGATTCTCACGCGACTTGGCCATTTTTGTAGTGATAGCGTTAACGAGTTTACAGCGTCATAGTACCATAATAGGGTCTGGATTTAGAATGAAAGAGTTGCTCCCCGTTTATATTTTCGGATACTTGAGGTGTATACACGAGAGAGCAGGTAAGTCACAAAGAGACGAAGCAAGAAAGGTGGATGGATGTCTGCTAAACACTGGGTTGAGACTACAATGTCTACGGAAACCAATTATAGAATGCATGAAGGGATTGTCAACCTCATCATAAGGGACACGAAAAGTATATTTGAAAGCCATTAAGAATTTTACTTTTCATAGAATATTGTATAACGTAGTGGCAAGACCATAATAACAAAGAGGCGAAATATACAATAGAGGTAAAACAAGTTTTGAAAGTTGGAAAGAACGAGAATTTTGTTCAGTTTCGATTTCTGAAGCAGTTCAGTTGAAGCAAAGTAAAGAAAAAAAATTACGATTACTTCTTGACAGTGCATTAATCAATGGTGTTATCGCTGAATTTATCAAAATACTTTTAAGACCACATAAACTTGTTTCAAGGACAATTATAAACGCCAGGTCCAAAGATGGTAGTACTATGTGTTTTGTGATCCTTGGTTCTGACATGGAGGTGGGGGAGGAACGCTTCATTTGTCGCGAAGACGTAGTATTAGAAAGATGTTCTTAACGGTGTCCTAGATGCTAAGCTCCATGTTATTGGTTAGGCTATGGTGTTTCTTCAGTATTTCTTGCACGGTAAGGACTTGTATCACTTACTTTTGGTTCTCCAGTTTTAAAAAAAAGTGGAAAATCCAACCAGTTACTTGTATCGAAGGATTGGATCAACGAAGTTATTTGTTTATCACCTCCTGGCTGCGTTGATTGGCTGTTATGATAGCTAGATCAGGATGGAGAACAGAATCTTTACCGAGTGTTAGCTGTAACCTATAGATACTGAGGTCTTTGCTGAGCTCAAAACAACTTTAAATAATTCCAAAAATTTTTAATGTTACTGAAAAATAAAAGCTCTTAAGCCTGATGGAAACCTCAGCAACTGAAAATATAATGGTATATCTACAGCTTTTAACGAGATATGCTTTCTCATCTCACGTTGCCGCGACTAAAGTTAGAGCCCATCAATGCAAGAAATGCTCTTCGAAAACTGGTGAAACTCTGTGGGCTTATTTTCTGTCTTAAACAATTTAAGACGAATCATTAAAGAAAAGACAATACAGGTGAAAGTAGACCCTGTTATCCCGAGTGAGGTAAATGTTGAACTTCATACTCATCGCTTCCGTACAACTGGTTAAATGGTAAGTTTGATAGCTAATTTAATTCTACAAGCAAAATAAGCTTCATTTTTATGGCCGTTTCCACTTACTACACGCCATAGCTTACGTGCGTAAAAGCTGGTAGTTCCATATATCACGTACTACGTGCGAGCGCACGGTAGAGGTGAAATTGGTTAATAATTGCACAAGCTCAGATAGAGAAGTAACACACACACACACAAAAGTGAACTATATCTATTTAAAATTACAGTGAAATTGGTACAATAAGAATTTTGACGTCAATGCAATTCAGAGATAAAAAGCCAGTGACAAAAACTCGTGAGTGTTTGATGTAGTGTCATCTGAATAAAAGTTTGCCGACAGCGGCCTTGAAACGATCACAATAGTAATCCGGGGGATTTATTGACGTGAGAAGCTGATTTGCGAGACAGACCAAATCGCTTTGATGAAGGCGAAAAAATAAAGAAAAAAAGTCGTAAAGAGTTGATGCGCAAAAAACATGTATAAACAGCTTTGTACATCGTTATCAAGAGCATGACAGTTTTGTGAAAGGGCTTCTCTTAGTGTGAAAGGTTTTCTAGATCCTGAAATAGCGGTGGTGACAAACAATGCTACAGAGGAGTTCATTGGGATCCATCCATTCGGTAAATTCTCGTGAGGGCCGACGAAGTGGACTATATCATGCCTTCGACTATGCCAAACAGAGAATGAATTTGTTAAAAACTTAAGGCACTTCTTTGTCGAATGTTGTAATTGCTGGAAGAAATCCCAGGTCAGATTAAGAGTTATGACTTAGATCTACCCAAAATTGGGTTTATACCAGAAGAGTAAAAATAATTTTTTTTTTCTATCCCCATGAAGATTGGCAGGAAAAAGGCCGAACTTATTATGCACGGGCAGTAAGGCGCTTGATAGAGAGAGAGAGAGAGAATGATTTTCAAAGGAAATGCGTTTATTTCAAGTTCTTTATCCTGAGTCTTAACTAAGTCATGGCGTTCACCATTTGGCATGTGGTATTGTAAAATAAGGCTTTAGGACACGACGCTTCTCTTAAGAAGTTGCCAGGAGAGAGATATTAGTCAAGGCAGCAGAAGCAACGGACTGAATATAAAGAAACTAAAATCGGAAGATTGCTTAGGAAAATGACAGAGACAAATTGGAAACGATCATGACCAGTGTTGCCGTTGTATCCGCATAAAGTTTCCGCAAGCGCTTAGTTACGTTTTTCAAGCAATGCTTGTTTACTTTTGGCCATCTATACGAAAACAAAGAAAACGAAATTCTCACCTTACTTGGTAAACTAAATTATTTAATTTTCTAATCGTGAACAAAGTTTCATCCGAGTCTGTCACTGATATGTGTAATATCTGAATCGATGTATTCGTCACTATTTGACCATATAATCATGCACTGTTCCTCGTCATCATTATTAACATTTTGAGGCTGCGTGTCACATAATATAACACTATTATCTTGCTCATTTTCACTTTTTTTTTCATCATCGGCTTCGTCTGAAGATGAGTAATCTTCAAGAAAAAAAGACTTAATATGTAATCATATGAATCCACTGATTCATTGTCGTCCTGAATTTCACAAATTTCAACTTCAGTTTCTTATTTGGAATATAGCAGTTTTCTGGGGGGAAAAAATCGATGTATAATCACGCGATTTGCGGCCACTTGTTTTCTTCATTTATAGGCCATCTGCTGTATATGGTCACTATAAACTATCGAACGGGATAAAGCAATGAACTCATATGCATGATAATGGATTGGCGATCTAGAAAGATAGAATACTTAGTCCGCATCATTATGTTTGCCACTTGATCTTTACGAGTTTTGCAGAGATGCAGGTATATATAATATCAGAAGTTTCATTGTCTATGGAACGTGAGCTCCAAAGATATATTTTTGAAACTGGACATTACCTTTGTACATAGCAAATTAATTAAAAGCGAGAATTCTGGCACTGAAAATCCTTCGTTGAAAACACTGAGTATCGCACTAAGTACTACCTACTAGCGATAAAAACTGTACGCCCATAGGAGATTGTGGAGGTAATGGATCACTTGTTTACTGCACCTATTCGTAGGATATGATGATCATGAACTTCGCACATAGGGATTTGAACGATTTATATCAATTTCGTTATACTTAAGGTACATTACTAATATATATATATATATATATATATATATATATATATATATATATATATATATATATGTATGTATGTATGTATATGTATGTATGTATAAAGGTTTAAGCCACGAAGGAAAAATAAACAACGGAGTCCACAATATCTTGACCAAGAAATAGAATACATAAAAAAATATAGGAAACGATCTCTGCTACCCACCTTATTTAATTGATTTATGTTATCAAAAAGCTCACAAAAAGTTTTATGGTGTTGCTATTAATGAAAAAGAAATGCCTAAAAATGTACTTAGCTTACCTTACTATATTGGATTTGAAACCATGAAATCAATATTTAAATCGTTTAATGTTAATGTAGTGTTCCCTTATAACAATATCATTAAAGATATGCTAATTAAGAATAGTCCCGTAACAAATAACAACATAATTTACAAAATTCCTTGTAAGGATTGCCCATCGTTTTACGTTGGTCAGTCAAGTAAAAATTTATGTGTACGTATTAAGCAGCGTATGTATTCAGTTAGAACAGCCCAGACTTCAAATGCACTGTTTATCCATCTGAGTGAAAAATCTCATTGTATTAATTGGGGTAATACCTCTGTAATTGCTAGATCTAATGATTATGCTTCAAGAAATTTACTGGAATTGACAATTATACAAATCACTAATAAAAAACAACCTAAATCTTAGTCTGGGAATGTACCATTTGGACCCATATATTTGTAAGATGTCTATGAAGGACCATAAAATAAATGAACCACCAATAAATTAGTCCCACGTGTGTATAGTTATTATTTCTCTCTCTCTCTCTCTCTCTCTCTCTCTCTCTCTCTCTCTCTCTCTCTCTCTCTCTGGTTCGATATTCTCTCTCCCTCTTTCTCTTGTTCGATATATATATATATATTTATATTTTCTTTCGTCTTTCCATTAATAATAATTTTTGGGGAAAATTTGTGTAAATTTCATGATATTAAATTGTATATGCTTCCTTGTTTTTTTCAAAATGTACTGTTTTCTGGAAGAATAACTTGTTTACTGCGTGTATCCTCCAAGGTGTGGCTACCCTCAGGCGTTTCCTCGTTTCTGTAGAGTGAAATTGACCTTATTGCTAATCTTGTAGTGTCAGTTTGGATATTAAGCCTTCTTTTGACTATGTTTTCCTCTGTAAAATCAGTTTGCCTTAGTAAAGGGTTGGAACAAGACCGAAAGTACTCGGCTATCTCGCTTTTTCATATTTTCCTTCGTGGCAAAAACCTTTATATATATATATATATATATATATATATATATATATATAATATATATATTATATATAATACATATATATATAATATATATATATATTATATATATGATATATATATATATATAGATAGTATATATATATATATATATATATGTATATATATATTATATATCCATATATATATATATATATATATATATATACCTATATACCTATATATACATATGAGAAGTTTTATTTTTTCCTTTATTATTTGTCCCAGATATATTTACAGATAAGTTCGTAATAGCATAAGAGCATTTATGTATCAGTATATAACTCATTCAATCATATAGGAAATAATTTTATAATATATTAACAGATTATGTACATATCACCGTCATATTCTGATAAGAGCCTTATCTTTTATAATATTGTATTTGAATGAGAAATTGTTTAAAAGTAAAAAAAAAAACATTGCAATTTGTATATGATAAATTTACATGAATGTGCCATGAAGAAATTGCTGCTGAAAATGCAGATGAGGAATCCGCATCGGCATACAAAATTGGATACCTGACGAAAATTCCGCACTTCGGCAACACTGATACCGAGGTGGAGGATCTTGTTTTGTTTCCACTTTCCCGGGTGACGTCACACCGTGCCTCTAGCACCTCATCCCATAGATATAAAAGCCTAGATGCCGCATCGGCCGGCCGGACATACGTCATCAAGTCCGCCATCTTGGCGCGGTAATTCAAACAATGCAGCAGGCTGCAGTATATGACGTTTTTTCGCCACTATTCGCTTAATATTGCACGGATTTTCTTGTCTGATGGTTCATTACAAAGCTTACATAATTTCCTACAAGGATCTAATAAAATAAAGTTGTTCCTTATTGTTTGAAAGTTAACTTGCAATGACTTGTTTTAGCAGGTAGGGGTGGGGGAAGGGGGCTAGTTGTACACAAATGTTAATATTTACCCATAACTATTGCTGTAAACAATAATTTGAAATGCTGTGATAAGACAGATTACTAAAGTAGGCCTACAGCTATAGATCTGTGCAACTTAAGTAAAATCTTTGTCTCTCGAAGTGCTCTGTTAAAAAATCCCCAATATAATTTTTGGCACAGGCCTACAAGTTTAAGTCATAAAACTGTAGGGTTGAGCCTAAAATAAACTACAGTAGGCCCTAGAATAACTAGGATTTCTGTGTTATCAGCCTTTGCATCTCTGCCTGCTCCTTTGAGCGGGGGGGGTGGGGGGGGGGGGGGGGGTTCTTCCATTTTTTGGAACGGGATGCTCCTCAGTGAATTCTGACCTCTAGACCTGGCTTTGGAAAATTTAGGGGGTATCAAGAGACCTCGTCTAGTGGCAAAAGTGACCTATCTCTAGACCTAATTTTATATGGTGAAATAATTATATAGAACTTAAATTTTTCACAAAACTACCTTTAATTTGCTCAGACTAGGATATATCATGATGGCAAGCATTAACAGTTCAATATAGCTCATCTCTAGAACCTTGTGTTGTCAAGGACCCAAATTATTATACCTTATTTGGGATAAACGGCCTGGGCCATCTCTATACTTCTACCCTTCCAGAAGGGGACCCATCTATAGACCAAAATTGCCAAAACTGAGCCAATCCTGACGAGCAACCCTGTATACCCGGTCATAGTAACCCCCCCCACCGAGAGCCTTTCAGCCTAGGCCACAATCATACGGCCAGTCTAATTTTTTTCAGCTAACTGTTCATTGGTTTGGTCACACATGTATAAATTTAAAGCTATGGGTGGCCTTATGGGTCATTAAGCCTATACTTTGAAGTAACAACTCTCAAAATGTATTGCACAATGATTTATTTTCATGATATTTGTTCTTACATTGAATGTATATATAACATTTATTGTACATCTGTGCATTTATTTATAAAATTATTCCAAGCAGTTTAAAACAAGATTTTTTTTCATTGCTGTTTCCAACAGGTTTATGATACTACATTGTAATGGATAAATCTATATGCATTGATATGAAATTAGCAGGCTATATCAAAACATCAACAAAAACTCATTATGTGCCTTGCTTGGCCATTTAGTTCTTATCACAAGGACCAGATTAACACTTTAATATTACATAGCTATTATGCAGTGAAAGAAATCTAGAAACATCAAATTAGTGTCCAACATACACGATTTACCCTATTGACCTAATGGCTCTTAAACAATATTGTTTTAACCATTTTTTTCGTAGGCTGTCTTATCACAGCACTTCAAATTATTGTTTACAGCAATAGTTGTATGGGGATAAATATTAACATTTCTTGTGTATAAACCTATGACCCCCATTCCCCTAACCTGCATAAAACAAAGTCATTGCAAGTTAACTTTCAAACAATAAGGAACAACTTTATTTTATTAGATCCTTGTAGGGAATTATGTAAGCTTTGTAACAAGCCATCAGAAAAGAAAATCCGTGCAATATTAAGCGAATAGTGGCGAAAAAACGTCAGATACTGCATTGTTTGAATTACCGCGCCAAGATGGCGGGCCTGATGACGTGCGCCAGCCTATTCAGCTAGCGGCCGATGCGGCATCTAGGCTTTTATATCTGTGCCTCATCCATTCATTAAAAAGACATGACTGATGTCCCACCGGACGTGAATGCATTATAGTTTGGAGGGGACGTAATAAATTTGTATCATTTAGTTAAAATGAATCCAGAGTGGTTAGAAATCTTCACAATATTTGGAAATGCAATTTGCACGGAATAGCAGACATCCCGTCCCTCTAGCACTGTCATCAATTGAAGACATGACTAAAGCACGTCAAATGTGAATGTATTATAATAGTTTGGAGGGACATAATAAATATGTGTCACTTCGTGAAATAAATCCAAAGTGCGTAGAGCAATTCGTATTATTTGGAAATGCAATTCGCACGGATTACTAGAAATTGTTTGAAAAAATGTCCTATATACAGATTCTTTTTCTTTTTAGCTTATAGTTTACCTATACGTATAAAAAAAAGGTCAGTTCAGTATCAGTTAACGTTCGTAGGGGATATAACGAATTTGTTTCATTTATTGGCTAATGAAAGGTGCATCAAGAGTACTTATTCTTTGGAAAAAGCACTTATATAATTACCCATGCCATATAATATACAGAGAGAGATCTATGGTTCATGCCATCACTCCCGGCTCTTTATCCCAAATAAAGGGCGGGGGAATTGGGGAATATTTTAAGTCATCCAGAATCATATAAATGTATAATTATTTACTCCTGTCAAGGATCATGGGTTTTTTTTTTTCTTTTAATTCTACAAAGAATGTACCCAGGCGACCTTGGCCACTTAGTGCAAGCAATGAATTTCTGTATTGTGATGTAACTGTTCTATTTATTTATTCCATTATAGTAGTTACAGAATGAAACCCTTTATCCTCAGGTGAAGCACAATCTGCGGGTATATATAAAAAGCCACGAAACAAAGAAAAATACTTTTATTCTCTTCTCTCTCTCTCTCTCTCTCTCTCTCTCTCTCTCTCTCTCTCTCTCTCTCTCTCTCTCTCTCTGCATGGGGGAAATGGAGAAAGATAGCAAGAGTAGTATGAGATAAGAAAATGCCAATCAAGCTTAAAGTCAAGATATATAACACTGTAATAAGACCAGCGTTAATGTATGGAGCAGAAACATGGGCTCTAAGAAGAAAAGAGGGAGTAAAGATTCAGACAACAGAGATGAGAATGCTGAGTGGATTGTGGGAGTATTGCTGTTTGAAAGATTGGAAAATGATGAAATAAGACGAAGGGAAGGCTTAGTAAAGATTACAAAAGTGATAAGAGAGTCACGATTGAGATGGTATGGCAGTGTCGGATCTAAAAATCTCTCTCATATATATCATATATATATATATATATATATTGTATATATATATATATATATATATAATATGATATATAGATATATATATATATAATTATAGTATATATATATATATACTATATATATATATATATTATGATATATATAATATCAGTATGATATATATATATATATATATATATATATATATATATATATATATTACTATATATATATATATATATATATATAGTATATATATATATATATATATATATATATATATATATATATATATATATATTACGGTTTTGATCGCCTCGTCTTCTCAGTATCATTAATTTTTACTTAGTTGCTAGAAGAGCAGCCAATTTTACACCCACCTTTAAAGCATTGGGGAGATTGGCATGTCTGGTCTGGGGGGAAAATAATCCGTTATCGACTAGACCTAGTGTATAGGGTAAGAAGGGCAGGTCGTAGGGGTTATATAGGCTTCTTGGGGGCTTTAGGTACTCCTAGCTTTAGACCACTTTTCCCACAAATCTGCTGGCTGTGTTTTTGCATCTTTCCAGACAATGCCGTAGGCAGTGTGCGATCCCAGGCCACTTGGAAATGCCCTGACTCGTCCTCAGTCTACGCCAGCTTCTGTTATCGGGCAGATGTGCGTGCCTGTGACTTGAAGTCTGCCCCTTTGTTTCATCGTTGCTGGATGGAGCCCTGCTCAGACATCACGATATATGTGCAAGCCACTAAGGACTACCGGTACGTCTTGAAAGTGCAAAACCTGACCAGTCCTATTCCTTCAAGATGAATCTTGCTACTTCCATTTTCAAATTTCCCTTTTACAACGTGGAAAGCCCCGCCTGCCCAGCCCTGGACATGTGGCTGGCCCAAGACACGTGGCGGGCCTCGCCCGCCCGTCCCGAGATGCCTGGCGGGCCTTGCCCAGCCGTCCTGGGACGCGTAGCTGGCCTCGCCCACCCATCCTGGGACACATGGCGGGTCTCACCCGCCCAAAACGGATGTGTAGAGGCCCTTGCCCGTCCGTCCCGGGACACATCCCGGGCGCCGCCGCCCATCCCGACATGTGTCGGGCCATGCCCACCTGTCCAAGGACGCCCAATGGGTCCCGCCCTATATCACGAGACACGTGGCAAGCCCACCAGCCTGGCCCTGGATGCGTGGCGGGCTAAGGACGCGTGGCAGACCTGGTAAACTTGGTTGGTCACGCTCGCCTGTCCCAGAACGCGTGGCATGCCCCACCCACCCGTCCAGGGACGCGTGGTGGGCCTCACCTGCATGTCCAGTGACGCATGGCAGACCCGTCCAAGAATGCGTGGCGGGCCTCGCCCACCCATCACGGGACACGTGGCAGGCCCCGCCCGCCCGTTCCGGGACGCATGGCGGGCCTTGCCAGCCCATCCCGGGACGCATGGCAGACCTCGCCCATCCAGACCAGGACACATGCCGAGCGAAGCCGCCCATCCTGGGATGCGTGGCGGGCCTGGCCCGCCCGTCCCGGAATACTTAACAGGCCTCGCCCACCAGTCCAGGGACGCATGGCAGGGCCCGCCCCCCAATCCCCGAACACGTGGCGGGCCCCACATACCCGTCCCAGGACGCATGTTGGCCCCCCGCCCACCCATCCCGGGACGCGTGGCGGGCCCCTCCCACCAGTCCCGGGACACATAGCGGGCCCTGCCCACCCATCCTGCGATGCGTGGCGGGCCTCGCCCGCCTGCACTGGGACATGGGGCAGGCCTAGCCTGCCTGTCCCAGGATGCATAGCGGTCGTTGGAAGCCCATCCCGAGAAGCATGGTAGTCCTCGCCCGCCCGTCCCGGGAAGCGTGGTGGGCATCACCCGCCGGTCAGGGGAAGCGTGGCGGGCCTCACCCGTCTGTCCCAGGACGTATGGCGGGCCTCGCCCGGCCGTCCTGGGATGCGTGGCGGCCTTTGCCCGTCCCGGGATGCGTAGCAGGCTTCACCCACCCGTCCCGGTCCCGGGACGCGTGGCGGGCCCCGCCCGACCGTACTGGGACAAGTGGCAGGCCTTGCCCGCCCGTCCAATGACAAATGGCGGCTCCGCCCACCCGTCCTGGGCCCTACCCGCCCATCCTGGGATGTGTGGCAGCCCATACCCTCTGGCACTTGGACGTGTGGCGGGCTGCCCGCCTGTCCTGGGATGCGTGGCTGTCCTTGCAAGCTCGTCCCGGGAAGCATGGTGGGCCTCGCCTACCTGTCCAAGGAACCGTGGCGGCCCTCGCCCGCCCATCCCAGGACGTGTGGTGAGCCCTGCCCACCCATCCCGGGACGGGACGTGTGGCGGGCCTCGCCCGCCCGTCCTGGGATGCGTAGCGGGCTTCACCCACCCGTCCAGGTCTTGGGAAGGTGGCGGGCCCTACCCGCCCTTCCTGGGGCAAGTGACAGGCCTCGCCCGCCCTTCCCGGGACAAATAGCAGGCCCCGCCCACCTGTCACCAGATATGTGGCAAGCCCGGCCCTGGACGTGTTGCGGGATCAGGACACGTGGCTGGCCCGGGACGCATGGAGGGCCTCGCCTGCCTGTCCCAGGACAAATGGCGGGCCCCTCCCCCCCGTCATGGGATACGTGGCAAGCCCGGCCCTGGACGCGTTGCGGGATCAGAAGGCGTGGCGGGCCTTGCTCGCCCGTCCTGGGACCCATGGCGGGCCTCGCCAGTCCGTCTCAGGACACATGCCGAGCGCCGCCGCCCATCCCAGGATGCGTGGCAGGCCTCGCCCGCCCGTCCTGGGATACTCAGCGGGCCTCTCCCACCTGTCCAGGGAAGCGTGGCTGTCCATGGCCCCCAATCCCCGAATACGTGGCGGGCCTCGCTCGCCTGTCCCCTGACGCATGGCGGGCCCCAACTGCCCGTCCTGGGACACATGTCGGCCGCCCGCCCACCCATCCCGGGATGTGAGGTGGGCCCCACCCGCCAGTCCCAGGACGAGTGGCGGGCCCCACCCACCCGTCCTGGGATAAGTGGCAGGCCCCGCCCGCCTGTCCCCGGAAAGCGTAGCAGGATTTGCCCGCTCGTCCCAGTACACTTGGTGGGTCACTCTCGCCCGTCCCAGAATGCGTGGCATGCCCCGCCCGCCCATCCCTCCCCGGGACTCATGGTAGGACCCTGCCCGCCTGTCCCAGAACATGTTGCTGGCCTCACCAGCCAGTCCCCTGACGCGTGGCAGGCCTCGCCCGACCATCACGAGACGCTTGCCAGGCCCCACCCGCCCGTCCCGGGACTCATGTCGGCCCCCCGCCCGCCGATCCTGGGACGTGTGGCGGGCCCCGCCCCCCCGAACCTGGACGCGTGGTGGGCCCTGACTGCCCGTCCTGGGACATTTGGCGGGCCTAGCCGGCCTGTCCTGGGATGCGTGGCGGTCCTTGCAAGCCGTCCCGGGAAGCGTGGAGTCCCTCGCGCGCCCGTCCCGGGACACGTGGCGGGCCTCGCCCACCATCCAAGGACAAAGGGCAGGCCCCGCCTGCCCGTCCCGGGACGTGTTGCAAGCCCCGCCCGCCCGTACCGGGACGTGTGGCGGGCCCTGCCCACCTGTCCCAGGATGCCCGGTGGGCCCCGCCCTTCCGTCACGGGACACGTGGCAAGCCCCGCCCGCCCGTCCCAGAACAACCCATCACAGGACGCATGGCAGGCGCCACCCGCCTGTCATGCCCGCACCCACCCGTCCCAGGATGCATGGCGGGCCTTGCCCGCCTGTTGCGGGACACGCGGCAGGCTTCGCTTGCCCGTCCCGGGACGCATGTTGGGCCTCGCCCACCCTTCCCATGACACGTGGCAGGAACCACCCGCCCATCCCGGGACACATGGTTGGCCTTGCCCGGTTGTCCCGGGACAAGTGGCGGGCCCCACCTTCCCATCCCGGGATGCATTGCGGGCTTTCCCCGCCCGTCCCAGTACACTTGGTGGGTCATGCTCGCCCGTCCCAGAACTTGTGGCGTGCCCCGCCCACACGTCCCCGATCACGTGGCTGGCCTCACCCACCCGTCACCTGACGCATTGTGGGCCCTGCCCGCCCGTCACAGGACACATGGCTTCTCTGAATCCTTTCAGTTCTCCTGGGGCTTCTCTGAATCCTTTCAGTTCTCCTGGGGCTTCTCTGAATCCGTTCAGTTCTCCTGGGGCTTTTCTGAATCCTTTCAGTTCTCCTGGGACTTCTCTGAATCCTTCCAGTTCTCCTGGGGCGTCTCTGAATCCTTTCAGTTCTCCCGGGACTTCTCTGAAACCTTTCAGTTCTTCTGGGGCTTCTCTGAATCCTTTCAGTTCTCCTGGGAGTTCTCTGAATCCTTTCAGTTCTCCTGGGGCTTCTCTGAATCCTTTGCTTTTTCTCCTGGCACTCCACCAATCCTCTCATTTTTCTCACGCTTTCTTCAATCCTCTCATCTTCCTTTCCCTTTCATGAATCAATAAAATTCTTAAGAAAACATTTCAGCATATTTATTTTCCTGCAACTTCAACTTCCTTCAAGGATTAACAAAGCAAACTTATTACAAATATACAATAAACTTTCCATACAACAAACACTGTCCTCAAATTTTTCACGTCTCATCCATCTTTATAAGGCCAGCGCCATTCCTCGAAGATCGCGCCACTCCATGAAGACAAACAGCTCTGCTCCTTCATTTCCAGTTGTCTTTCTCCGGCAGGGGTCTGTTTTTCCCCTGCAGGTTCTTCAGGTTGTAAACCAATTTCTCCTTCGTTCCTCGCAGCTGTCCAACCTCATCTTCCAGCTTTTCGTTCTGTTTGCCCTGGACACCGGTCTTCCTCTCCAGCCACGATTTCCTTTCTTTAGAAGGCATGTCAGCTCCCTTCTCTTGAGTTTCGCAGCCTCAACTTCACACTGGAGTCCACACTTTTCCTTCCTGAGGTCTTCCACTTCTTTCTGCAGGCACTCGAACCTGACCTCGACGTCTTTCCCGCCGGATTCGCGCTTTTCGGTCGCGTCCTTTTGTTCCTGGATGAGCCTCGCCATCTGCGCCGCTTCTTCGCTTTTTAACTGCAGGTCTTTCTCCTTCTGTCGTACGAGTTCCTCTTGCCTCTCAACCTGGCTGTTTGCCTCTGCCAACCGCACTGTTAGTTCCCTTATCCTCTCACATAGGGCATCGTGTCTCTCCCCAATTTCCTTTGTCTTTTCCATCAGCTGCTGATTTTCATCTCATCTGTGATCTTGAGGAACTTGTCTTCCAGCTGCCGATTTTCCCTCTTTTCTTGGTCGTTCTCCCTCTTCAGGAACAACGTGTCAGCCTCGAGCGAGTAGGCCCTTTCTTGCCAGGCCTGCTGTTCCAAGACCTCCTGAGTGATCTGGATCGCACGAGTGTGTTCTTCCCTTCCGCCCGCCTTCTGAATCTCTTCATTGTTGTCGAGCCTCTGTTGCAGCTGAAGAATTATCCTGTCCAAGTTCACCTGCTGCTCTCTCTGGCACCGGATGGTGTCTCGCCAAGCCGCAAGTCTCTCCTTCAGTTCCTTCTCCTTGGGCTATTCAACTCCATCAACAGTAGTCAGGAAGAACCTCGCCAGTGAATAGGCAGCCACAATAAACAAGATGACTATTCCTGCGTTAGACTTCTCTCCGTATTTCGAACAATATCTGGAGTTCTGGACATACCTAGTTCACATACTCTCCTCTCATTCTCTCTCGATTTTTCGTTGATTTTCTATATTCCACGAGAGATATTGCGATTTATCAAAATATAGCAGAAAATATTCTGAACATTTTTTTAATTCTGCCTTGTCTCTTTGTCTCTTGGTGTTATAAATTGCTGAAATCTCTTTCTCTCACTCTCGGGGATTTTTTTGTCAATCTTATCTGTTAAAATAAATTTGGGGATTTTCCTTTGTTTACCTTTTTGTCTATAAGATAAACAATAGTATACCTACAGGCGGACAATTGCAACTTGGGGGAAAAATGGCCATTTTTCTAAGGCAAGTTTCATTTTTATTGAATTTTACAGGATAACTAATTAAAAGATACAATTCTAAACGAATTAGCCGAAACATCAAGAGAAATATATATATATATATATATATATATATATATATATATATATATATATATATATATATATATATGTATATATATATATATATATATATATATATATATATATATATATATAATTAACTACTCAACCATAAACATTTTCAAAAGCTGTAGGTAAGTGTTAAGATTTTAAATGTATATCATATGGATACAAAGACAAGATGAACTGAAATTTAATTATATTACATTTTGTCCTACATAAAAGTGAAAAAAGATATAAAGGAGTACAATTTTATTAGAACATAACTCGCGTTCGTAAACTGAAATGCAATATGAAAACAAAGTAGAAAACACTAACATCCTTCTTCCTATTTAAGGCGAAAATGACGCTAGCCATGAATTAGCGTGACTCGACGCGACGCGTTTGGTGTGAGCGCAACCTTAGTAACACGTTGCGTATGTTTAACATAATATGCAGGCAGCTTTCTGAATTTCGGAAATATTTGAGACTCCTTGTAACACATTAAAAATGGGATGTAAATATGCAATTCCCAATTATCTTATTGTTTGAGAACATAGAAATAATGAGAATTGTTTTGAATGAATGCGGTTCAGTGACCATTAATCACCTGGAATCTGAATTCAGTCCCAATTCAGTAACAGAACAAAAGTAAACACACCTTTGATTAACCACAAAGTCATTTTCCAGGGAATACATGTTATGTGACTGGAAATTCTTTGTGCAATTCTGTGACGGACGGTTAATTTGAATCACAGTAGTTTTAAAGAATGTTGTATTCCAATAAAATATGCAGCACTCCTACAGTACTGTGTAACCACACTACATCATCAAATTGTTTTAAAACTAAAAATTTCATTGAGATGATGAAAATTTTAATTCTATTTTCAAGTGATCAGTCATTGACTAATTAATTATGTAGTATACTACCGGGTGTTTCGAAATTAGAGCTCCCCCCCACAACTCCATAGAACAAATAGAAAGTTATGAAGTTTTCTGCTATAGGCTATCTCCAAGTACATTATCTTAAGTTTCTATTAAGTCATTTTTCATTTTACGTTTCTTGTATTTTCAGACTGAGTGACGGAGTTAGATACAGCCATGTCTAACGACTTGGAGGAAATCAGATGGATTGACCGAATCCGGGCTATAACCTTCAGAGAGGCCAGAGATGCTGGCACATCCTTCATTTCACGTTCCTGGATAGCTAAATACATTAAAAGAGATGAATCCTTTGTTAAAAGAAACCGGAACAAATATCCATATGACTGTCATCGCAAAAAGAGTGAGAATCTTGCAAGGGCTGAAGTCCTTTCTCAGGAGTCAAAAGACATCATAGCTGAGGCATTGGGTAGACCAAGAAAGTCTTTATGTAAATTGGCATTTGAACTAGAAACAAAAAGGGGACAGAAGAGAAGTTATAGTGCTGTATATCATGAGTTGAAAAGATCTGGTATCAAGCCGTTTCATGTTATCAGCAAGCCCAACATCACTCAGCAACAGAGAGAAGACGGTGCATGGTTTTGTGGTTCATTTCTTAAAGATTGGGATGAAGCTGACTTTCTCCATGTTGCCGCATCAGATGAATTCTTCATTTACACAGTCAGGAAGCAAAATCATAAAAATGACATCATTTGGGCTGCAAAGTTTGATGATATCAGCGATGACATGTGCTATCACCAAGTTGTGAAATTTCCTGAATGTTTGGGAATTTTTCTCCGTTTCACAGCCAAACGGTTAATGTGGATCATCAAAGAAAAAGGACAGTCATGGAATGGTGAATACTTCAGAGAAACTGTGCTTATTGGTGAAGTATTTCCTTCCCTCAAAGATTCTGAAAATGTGTTATCTGTTGAAGAAGTCACATTTTTACATTATAAGGCACCATGTTTCAAGGCTCCTCAGACACAGGAGCTGCTTCGAAACAGTGGTATCGATTTCTTCTCGTCAAGTGAATTTCCAGGTAGCTCCCCTGACCTTAATGTGTGTGAAAACATTGGTAGTATCTTAAAGGATCGTGTTGAAGCGTGCACAGTGATCTATGAGTGTATACCAAGCCTCGATGACCTGTGAAGAGAGGCAACCGAAGTGCTCAGGGAAGTGGAGTTTGAGGCTCAGCTTTTTTGTGATTTACTGAAATCATAGGTACCCCTCAAGAATGCAGGCTGCAGTACAGGCAGATGGAGGCCACACAAAATATCAAATACTCAAAGAGAAACTTAAATAAATACCTGTTCTGAATTACTATTGTTTTTGTCCATATCAATTTTAGTTTATGCTGTAGAGGGGGGGGGGGGGTGCCGCCTTTAATTTTGAAACACCCTGTATATATGTTCATACAACCGAGTAACCTACCTATCATATTGGATATCATTTCTATCGCTATAGAATGCATTCACCTACAATTCCAGTACCTGTTATTTAGTATAACACTGAACCGTCTTCTCTACCAGAGAGAGAGAAATGGCAGTTACATTTGCTTTGAACTTGAGAGCACTTTTTTTTTTTTACCTGGTGCAGTAGTTTTCATCAATTGAGACACAATAATCCATATTTAAGATATTTAATTATCTAATTAATTTTTTCTTGAGACCACTAAACTAAACAAAAACAAGAAAGTTCTGGCACATTTCATAATCATACAAACTCGCATTGTTAAGAATGCAGAAGTCTGTAGAAATAGTTATGTATGGAATATATTAGCTAAGAAAATCTACTAGTAGAGTTATGGTAGATTAAGGCGAAGGAGAGGTAGAAACTGAACCCAGAATAGGATGTTTGAAAAGTGAGACCCATAAAACCAGCGCCTGCCTTCGACACAACAAAATGTGATGAGGCAAGTTGTAAGTGTTGAACCTTGACCCACCCATCAAGTGGGTGGTTACGATGGATCACTGCACCCACTAGGATTCGCCCAAGGGTAGGGCCGGAAACAGTAGGCATTCAAGTTCAACCAATTAAGAAGAAATAGGGTGCTCTCCAGTTGAAAAGGAGTCTGATTTATCCTTATTTTCGATTACTTATTGAAAACAAACTAATGATGACATATGACAGGGAAAAAGTTTTAATCTGTCCTGGGTCCTGAATCAAATATCGGTGCAAATACAATAGAAGCTCAACTTCTCACTGCATAAAGAAAACATAATTTCAGGTCTATTTTAAATGTATTATGATGTAAACAGATATTACTATAGTAAATTCGCATCACCGGTGCATCTGATGTCTAGGCCAGTCCCTTAGGACGCTCCTGAATGGCTGATGATAAGCCAATCACAAGGCTGGAAACCCTAAGTTTCTCTCAAGAGTTCACATAGGCAGGATGTATGTTCCACCTCTCATGAGGGATACATCTTTCAAAAGGATCCCTCAGGAGAAGTGGAACATACATCCTGCCTATATGAACGCTCCAGCCCTGTCATTGGCTTATCAACAGCCAATCAGGAGCGTCATAAGGAACTGGCCTAGACATCAAATGCACGGCTGATGTGAATCTACTATAGACTGAATAATGTGCACTACTAATTTTACTTCAACATAAATGTCATAAATGACATGATAATGGATTAGCGATCTGGGAAGATAGAATACTTAGTCCGCATAATTATGGTTGCCACTTGATCTTTACAAGTTTTGCAGAGCTCCAAAGATATATTTTTGAAACTCTGGACATTATCTTGCTGATAAGTCTTATCTTTTATAATATTGTATTTGAATGAGAAATTGTTTAAAAGTAAAAAAATATTGCAATTTGTATATGATAAATTTACATGAATGCGCCATGAAGAAATTGCTGCTGAAAATGCAGATGTGGAGTCCGCATCGGCATACAAACTTGGATAGCTGCCCCGTAGACTTTTTATTCCGCATAGCAGACGAAAATTCCGCACTGATCATGACACAAATTAAAGAAATCTAAATTAGAATATTGCGTAGGAAAATAAGGAGGGGACAAATTGAAAACGAAAGAGAATAATGACGCAAACTAAAGAAATTAAAATCAGAAGATTGCTTAGGAAAAGACAAAGAGACAAATTGAAAACGAAGGTAGAATAATGACACAAACTAAAGAAACTGAAATGATAGATTGCGTAGGAAAATGACAGAGAGACACATTGAAAACGAAAGAGAGAATAATTAGGCAAACAAAGGAAATTGAAATAAGAAGATTGCTTAGGAAAATGACAAGAGACAATTTGAAAACGAAAGAAAGAATAATGATACAAACTAAAGAAATTGAAATCAGAAGATTGCGTAGGAAAATGACAAGAGAAAAATTGAAAACGGGAGAGAGAATAATGACAAACAGGATTGTAAGGTTACGGAAACATTTTATCCTGTAGCTAAAAATGTCTTTATATAATGTCATTATCATAATTTACGTAAATATAACTATAAGGCTGTATATAATAGCATCGATTAAATTGACTATGAGATTTAACAAAGCCGTGTCACTTTGTAAACAATGTCAACCATTTGGCAGTTGTCTTTTGTTCCTTTGTTTTGGTGCTATTCGTTTCAGTCTGCTTAGCAGTGCAAAACTGTTTTATTACCAGTGATGATGTGAGAGAGTTACGAATTATTTAATTTAATTTTTGATTACTTTTATATATATAAATAAAAGATAGAGATGTATTTTAAGGCATAAAGCGTCTTATTTAAGTACTATTTAAACATAATTATATAGAAAGAACGTTCGTTTGTTTACATCATGGGCGCATAAGGAAGAAAGCGACGGTCATCGAGACGTAAAGGTAAAGAAACGAGTTGTTTATCGATTAATTTCGTTAGAAAAATTCTGTTTTAAAAGCGCCATTTTACTGTGAATTGTTATACATTATACTGGTCATACCTAGGATAGCCAGACTTCGTGTTGTCTTCACAGACTACTACTGTTACTAGGCTACCTACCTATATTAGTAGTAGCTATGGACCTCTGCTTCAGAACCGCCGTATTTGTATTGAATACCTATTTTATTTTTAGCCATTGTTGTATTTTAGACTTGAAAATATTATTTACTTGTGTTTTATTACCTGTTTTTATTAAATTACCAAATCTAAGCCATAGTGGACACCACCCTTAGGCTACTAGCCTAGGTAGGTAGGCTTTTCGATAATTTGGGGGATCACAGTGCGAAACGGGGGTGGGGGTTGGTTGAGATGGTGAGTTGATGTTTTGGGAGAGGGAGAAAGCGGTTAAATAGTTACTTAAATCCAATTTAGGAGCACCTACAGTTTAGTTGGCCAAGATTATCGTCTGCTAGATAATCGACAGACGAATACAAACAAGGTGCCGAGTATGTTTTGGCGCGATTTTTGAAAACGTGCAGTACTAGATTATAGAAAAGCCCAAACCAAACGAACCAACCTAACCTGACTTAGGGCGTGTGCCTTAACCTGGCCGGGGCCGAAACGAACCAACCTAAACCTGACCTAGGGCGCGTGCCTAACCTGGCCAAGGGCTTTGCCCCCTGGACCACCCCAGTATAGTAACAATGATGACCTAACCTGACGTTAGGGCACCGTGCCCTGACCTGGCCAGCCAGGGGCAAAAGACCCCCCAGTTCTGGTAACAAAGGTTGTAACCTAACCAAACGAACCATACTAACCTGACTTGGGGCATAAAATTGTCTTCCTCTTTCATGAGGCTCATTGTTCCCTCTTTGCAGTGTTCATATTGACCACTAAAATCGCCTAAAAGGCCACTTTTAAAAAGGAATGAACGTGACACATCAGTATCATCACAGAACTTGAGCAAGTCCAAAAATGTAACCGGGTTAGCAGCGGCAAAAGCACCGGGATGAGGAGTAGACGATGACACCATGTTGACTGTTTGGAATAGTCATGCCTCGCGGGTCTGGTAGGTCTTCCAGGTCGATGGGACTACGGCAAAAGGTGTTGCACAGCCTGGCCAACTGAATGCAAACTACCCCCAATTTATAGTTATTCAGATTAAGTTTATGCAACCTTTTCAAACACTTATTTGTTCCGATACGTAATACACCATCGGTCCTTTAACAATAGGAAGTAGCTAGCGGCAGCTGGAACGGTCGTAAGCTTCGAACAAGGGGAGAACGGTAGTTAACTGCTTGTCCGATCGTCGCGCGCCGCGCGACTGGGAGGTAAACAAACCACTTTTGCTTTCGGCCGTGTGTGGGAAGGAACGGTGTTCGCCATCGCTCTGCCCGCTTGTCGTTTGCTCATCTTTGAGTATTTGTTTTCTCTTTCTGTATATCGGAGTGATTGTAAGTACTTTTTCTCTATTCAATTGATGTGCAATGAGTGAATTAGAGGAGATTGAGATTTCACCGCGCCCTCCAGTCGCCCGTAGAGTGTGTCCCGGGCTGGAGGGACGTAAATGTGGGGGGTTCAGGTCTTCTTTTGTGGAGGTGGACCCCCACGAGGTTTGTTCTCGTTGTCGAGGGCGAGAGTGCTCTCGCAACGAGCCATGTATGGTTTGTATGAATTGGTCCGCCGGAGGCCCAGTGGGTGCTGTACGAGGGCAGGAAGAGACTTAGGCCGGCCAAGAAGTCATCGGAAAGTCCAGTGACTCTTTGGTGACGGACACTTCGTCCTCTTTCTGCCTCCCGGCCAGCCCCCCACGGTTTGCGCCTTCCCCTGCGGGGGGGGTAGCGGAGTCCTTTTCCTCTCTCGATCCGTCGAGTGTGGAGGAGGGCGCCCGCTACCCGGACGTACAGTTGTATTCGGGGTCTTCTGTCCGCTCTGGGGGGGGTATTTCGCCCCCCAGGCGCGGGGAAGCCCCTCCTATTAACCCGACTGTTGCTTCCGCAGGTGTGCCAGCAGCGAAGGACGACTTGGGACGGGTGTGGAGTCGCTGGGACTGCAGGGCAGTGCCCAGCATCCAGGGGTTGTTGCTACAGCGGTTGGCGGGGCGGGGTCGGCCGTGGTCAACTCATGGTGCGGTGACCACCACGACGAACCACATTAAACTACCCCTGCGTATGAGATCCACCACACATCTTCCGTATATATGCCTCATATAATGTCGGTGACACCCACGGTGGCAGTACAAAAACCAATTGCCGCCGTTCCAAAGAGGACGATGCCACCACCACCTGGATTTTTTCCTTTGCCGACCCCGGACTTCCGCTGCCCCAAGAGTACCCCCTGGACCTGCCGCCAGTGCCACGGATGACGATGACTGTCGACAGGACGCCTGGCTCTCCCATAGTACCTGCCGTGCCTGCCGTACCTGTGGCCGCTCCAGCGACTCTTTCCCTTTCAGGTACACATTACCTTTCAGATGTTCCTGCTGTTCCTGCTGTTCCCGGACCTGTTCCTGCCGTTCCCGCTGTGGTGTTGCTGTAACAGTCTCAGGTCCTTCCGGACAGGTGCAGTGCATTTTCGGGCCCTGTTGCTTCGGCAACTGCCCCGGCTCCCTCCTGGATGGAAGACCTGACGTCTGTCCTGCGGAGCCATGGCGAAGAAGAAGAGGAAGAGGAAGAAGGGTGTCGTCATCGTCTTCATCGTCTTCTTCGTCGTCTTTTGGCTGCCTCTCCTTCCATTCGACTTCTAAGGCCAAACAGCCGAAAGAAGAAGAAGACGGTTGCCTCCTCCCCCCCTAAGAAGACTCCTTCGGGATCTTCTAAGGGCCCGGCTCGCTCAGGCGAGCTGGGGAGCTCTTTTTTTGCTGGCTGGTCCTCCTGTTCCTTCGGGTGCGGGGCCCGTCGCTTCTTCTGCAAAGAAGAAGTCGACGGGGACCAGAGGTGCATCAGCCTCGGCTGGTGCGTCCTCACCTGGTGCTAGTGGTTCTGACCGCTAAACCAGGTTCCGTCTCCGGCTGCTTCTCGTTCGCGAGAAGCACCGAGTGGACGCTCTTCTAAAGAGGACCGTCCAGCCAAAGTTTCGACGACCGAGCATCGCTCGCCGTCAAGACAGCGGCACGGAGCAGAAGACTGGCGAGAGTCGTGCACACGACTCTCGCCAGGCCAGTGGACGCTCTCGCAGCGACCAAACCGGCTGCTCGGGCTGACGTGACGGTCACTGACCGGCCACGGGTTGAGGCGAGGAAGGAGTCCCCACGGCCGCCGGTACCAGCCACGGCTGGTACCAGCGGTTTGACGCGCCGAGAGGACGCTGGCCGGTCTCGACGCGAAAGGGAGCCTAGCAGGTCACCCGTCCGCCGCTCCCGATGGGACCGGGCGGAGACGGTGACCAGCGGCAGCTCGCCTGACGCTAGAGAGCGGTCTCGACGTTCTCAGCCAGAGCCAATCGCCCCAGGCGAACGGCGACGCTAGGCCTACTGCTAGACCGTCACCGCGGGTTGACGATCGGCAGCAGCCCTCTACGCACGCTGGTCCTGCCAGCGAGCGTGGGGGCGGGGGAGCGTCAGGGTCTGCCTCTCCTATACCTTCAACCTCCTCGGGCTATACCGGGGAGGAGCGACGTACCAAGGAGCGATCACGAGAGGTGCGCGCTCGTCGACCCGGCTATGACGCCGTACGGCTCAGGCACGGTCTTAGGACCGACCAGGACGTACGCGCAAGTAGTTGGAGGCGACCGTCAGGGGTCTGTCGCTGTTCCTCCTTCTGAAGGAGGAGTATCGAGGGATATGCTCTTAGTTGGAGGGAATGGACGGTCCTACTCCACAAGACGCTGTGACGCCCGAGATACAGAGGAACTTCGCGGAAGTCATTAAGCTGATGCGTCTGCATAATGGCCTCGCGGAAGGATCGCCGCTACCACCATCGGAGCCCACGTCCCGGCTCGAGTCATTTTGGGGGTCCCAAGAGGGAGCCCAAAATGATGATGGGGTTGCCACGATCAGAGCTTGCGGACTCAGTCCTGGATCAGGTGGAGAATCTCGTCTCAGGACGGGAGGACTCGCTAAAATCCGGACGGTCCTCTAAGCTGCTTCCTCCTCCTCTACAGCGGCAGAGGCGTTTCTACGTGCCATCAGAAGACCACCGATTACTGCCGAAACAGGTTAACCCAGGAGTTAGCGAGGCTGACTCCAGGTGTGTCCCTGCAGCAGCTCCTGTCGGAGAACCTATGGTTCTCGCAGCAGGAGGCACTTGCCCTGGAATCTACCGCTATGGCAGCATTCCAGGCAGTTTCCTGGTTGGATTTGTGGTCCCTCACAATATCCAAGGTAGCGGCCCGGCTCCGGAGTTCTGCTCTCGAAGACGACGCTTCTTTTAGGAGACTGTGCCAGTCTGGAGGAAGAGCAATCTCTTACCTCGCCCATCAGACTGCTAACCTGTGGGCCAACTTGGTTCTTCGGCGTAGGGACGCCAGTCCTTACCCGAGTGACCAAGGGGGCTGGGCGTGAGGCGGCACTCGGGCTAAGAAATGGACCTCTTAGGAGTTCCCCAGCTCTCTTTCCTGGAGAGATGGTGGACGCTGCGGTGGAACGGCGGCGCACTGACGAGAGTGACCGCTTAGTTGTTCACCAGGCAGTCTCGAAGGTTTCTGGGCAACCTCGAGTAACTGCGGCCAAACCAAAGAGCTTGGCTAGCGCTTCCACGGCGGCGAAGACGGTTGCACCGTCCAAACCCCGTGTGAAGACTCCAGTTGTTTCGACTTCTGCGAGAGGAGGCCGCAACCAGCCCTCCTCCCAGCCCTCCTTTCCCCGAGGAGGTGTTGGGAAGAAGTCGAAACAGAGGAGGGAAACGCTAGGGACGGCGTTCCCCACCTCACCTGCTGCCGGAAGTGGGGGGGTGCCTGGCGAGCCATTGGGCGACTTGGCAGCGCTACGGCGCCGAGAACTGGATAGTAGACGTCCTTCGGGAGGGATATCTACTACCCTTCGAGTCTCGGCCCCCCCTCATCTCCAAACCGGTCCATTCTACAGACCTATGTCCGGGGATACAGCAAAGGACAACGCTCTTCGACAGGAGATCAAGACCATGCTGGCGAAACGAGCTGTAGAAATCGTGGAGGACCAGTCACCAGGCTTCTCGCAGCCTCCTTCCTAGTGGAGAAGCATCGGGGGGCTGGCGCCCCCCGGTGATAGACCTCTCTCCCCTGAATCGCTTCGTTCGCACGACGCGGTTCACGATGGAGTCGGCACGCTCAGTGCTCGACTCAATCAGGGGAACGATTTCATGCTTTCGGTGGACTTGAAGGACGCGTATTTTCAAATACCCATCCATCAGTCCATCCAGAAAGTACCTCCGCTTCATCTTCGACGGGACGGTGTACCAATTCAGGGCACTTTGTTTCGGTCTCTCAAACCGCACAGGTGTTCACGCGAGTGTTCACTCTGGTGTCAGCTTGGGCCCATTCGAACGGGATACGTCTTCTGAGGCTATCCTACGACATTGGCTGGTCCTGGCGAGCTCCCGCTCGCAGTTGCTACAGGACAGAGATCGACTCCTCAAGTTTTGTCGCGATCTGGGGATCGTGATAAAACTACGAGAAGTCCGATCTCGAAACCCAAGCAGAAGATGAAGTACCTGGGTATGCTGATAGATACGGTAGCAGGGCAAGTCTTTCCCGCAGACTTGCGTATCAGCAAAATTCAGGGAGGCAGGCCCGCCGGTTCCTGTCGCGGCAGGAACAGGCAGCACAGCAATGGCAAAGTCGTGATCGGCCATCTGTCGTCACTCGAGAAGTTAGTCCCTCACGGGCGTCTTCACCTGCGGTCTCTCAGTGGAGGCTAAGGGAGAGTTGGTCTCAGGCCAAGGATCCTCCTTACTTTCCCGTGGCTATCACGGACAAGGTGAGGCAGGACCTAGCCTGGTGGCTCGACGACAAGAACCTCTTAAGAGGAGTGCCCATACGCACTCCCCCCCCGGAGATGCTTCTGTTCTCAGACGCATCGAACCGAGGGATGGGGCGCACACCTGGAGGAGTTGCTGACTGCAGGTGTGTGGGACCATCACGAGAAGCACCTTCACATCAATGTCCTGGAAACTCAAGGCGGCGTCAAACGCTCTCCAAGAGTTTCGGGACCGCTTGGTGGGACACTCAGTGGTGTTGATGTGCGACAAACACCACAGTAGTGGCATATGTCAACAAGCAGGGGGGGCTAGTGTCTCTTCCGCTCCATCAGTTGACGGTGCAGGTGCACGAGTGGGCCACGGCTCACTCGATAGAGCTGTCAGCACGCTACATTCCAGGCTAAGAGGAATGTAGTAGCGGACAAGCTCAGCCGTCGGGATTCAGGTGATAGGGACCGAATGGTCTCTACACCAAGATGTGGCGGAAAGGCTCTTCAACCTGTGGGGGCGACCGGTCGTAGACCTGTTCGCCACCCGGCACAACAGGAAAGATCCAGGTGTTCTTCTCGGCCGTGCCGGACCCATGGGCAGCTGCAGAGGACGCTCTCCAACACCCCTGGGACAACCTCTTCGCTTACGCCTTTCCTCCCTTCTGTCTGATTCGGGAAAGTGATCAGTCGAGCGCTGGTCACTCCCAATCTCAGAATGATCCTGGTGGCTCCCAAACGGCCTCAAGCCGTTTGGTATCCGGACCTGTTGGCTCTTCTTGCAGACGCACCGAGAGAGCTACCCAACTGGCACAACCTTCTAGCCCAGCCACACGTAGAACGGTACCACCGCGCAGTCCAGTTCCCTTCAACTTCACGGCTGGCTGTTATCCACCATCTCTTGCAAGACGAGAGGCTTTTCTCGTTAGCGCAGCAACAGAGATGGCTGGACACGTCAGACAGTCCTCTGCAGCTGTGTACCAGGGGAAGTGGGCCACCGTCTTCTGTGGTTGGTGTCGTAGACAGGGTTTGTCTCCTCTCAGAGCCACTCTTCAGCAGGTAGCGGATTTCCTCGTGTTTCTTCGCGACGAGAAGCTCCTCTCAGTACCCACAGTTAAGGGATATAGAGCCGCTCTGGCTCTCGTCCTAAAACTGAGGGACTGGATATCACGAATTCGTTCGAGATATCCTTGCTAATGAGGAGCTTCGAAAGGTCTTGCCCACCCAGGGAACTCAGGCCCCCTGCGTGGGACGTGATCTCGTCCTTAGGAGTCTGACTCGAGCACCGTTCGAGCCACTCCGAGATGTCGTCAGACAGGGATCTGACCCTCAAGACCTCTTCTTGCTGGCCCTGGCATCGGCGAAGAGAGTAGGGGAACTACATGGCCTTCTTATGATGTTAAAACATACCAGAGGCTGGGGATCTGTGACGCTCGATTTCGTCCCGAACTTCGTAGCTAAGACTCAGAATCCGTCGATCCCTGACGACAGGTTCGAGTCTTTCACGATCCCCTCCCTGCTGACTTTACAGATAACGATGCGGATGAGATGCTGCTTTGTCCTGTGAGGGCGCTACGGCGCTAATCTGAAGAGAACTCGACATCTCAGGCCTGAGTGTCGACGCCTCTTCGTTAGCACTGGGGTCAAGAAGAAAGAAATCTCCAAGAACACGCTTTCTTTCTGGCTACGTGAGGTGATCAGGAGAGCGTACGAAGCTGATGGTAGCGACGACATCCGTACGCTCCGTCCGAGAGCCCACGAAAGTCAGAGGTATCGGACCCTCCTTAGCGTTCCGTAAGAACTTCTCCGTGGCGCAAGGTCCTGAAGGCAGGTGTCTGGGCCAACCCAGACCACCTTCACGTCCTTCTACCTTCGGGATATTGCCCACAAGTCCTTGGATACTTTTTCCTTGGGACCTGTGGTGGCTGCTCAACACGTTGTGTAAGCTTACCCAGCACCCGAGCAGGCAGAACAGCATCGATTCCTGGTATGACTGGGAGAATGAATGCTGTGAATGAGAGAGTGACTGGCTCTCTCACCATCTTTTCTACCTCTACCTGTGGGCAGAGGGATACGGTCGTTACCTTGCTGGATAGGAGTCCGATGCAGGTAAGCTATTCAACAGAGCTCCAGCCTATCTCTTTAACTAGAGATAGGAGTAAATATCCACCACTTTCTCAACAAGGGGGAGAAAGTGGAGGCCAACATGAGACAAACCCATTACTTTACATTTGCTCATGTAAGGAAAAAGTTCTTACAATGCTGGTACGAAGAGATACGCTTGCCTCTCTTTAGTACTCGGCCCAGAGGTCTGACCATGATCCTGCGGTGCACACCCCGATCAATCGGACAGAGGCTTGGATCCCTCCCTCGCTCTTACGACCAGGGAGGCATTCCAGGGATGGACGAACACCAGTCTGTTCATCAAAAGACTCAGATTCCACCCACCAAGAAGTGAGTCTTCCTATTGTTAAAGGACCGATGGTTTGTATTACGTATCGGAACAAATGACAATTTGTCGAAAATTGCATTTTTCCTAATAACTATACAAACCTGAGGTCCTTTACATATAGTCCCTCCTCATGCCACCCCTCACTCTGCGTATTTTGCATGGGCCAAAAGCAAAAGTGATTTGTTTACCTCCCAGTTCGCGCGGCGCGCGACGATCGGACAAGCAGTTAACTACCGTTCTCCCCTGTTCGAAGCTTACGACCGTTCCAGCTGCCGCTAGCTACTTCCTATTGTTAAAGGACGATGTTTGTATAGTTAGGAAAAATGCAATTTTCGACAAATTGTCATTTTGTACAGGGGGAGGCGGGGACGAGGTTGGTGTTTTGGGAGGGGGGAGAAAACTGTAAAATAGTGATTATAGTTACTTTAATCCAATTTATGGTTATTCAGATTAAGTTTATGCAACCTTTTCAAACTTTTTCGTACTGAGGTGAGGACCTGATTTCGGAGACATTCAAAGCGGGCATTACAAAAGGGGATAATGATACATAGCTATTCCCAAACTCCAAACTACAATACTGGTTTTGAGTAATACTTTACCCCTCTGTTTAGGTGTCTCTTCCCCATTCTCAAGGTTGTTCTCAGGGTTCTGCCCTTACCCCCACCCCCCTTAGGTAGGCCCCGTACCTGCCCAGTGGTGCGGGAGACTTAATATGAGATGACAGAAACGTATTTCCTTCTTACTGAATTTAAATGATTGCACAACTAAATTGTTTCTAAACTAAACCACCAACTAGGCTACAGGTTATCAGCCATACCTTACTCAAAGGCTGTGAAATTAGAATTCTCTCGTTCTAGCAGGCGACTTTCTGTGGGTAGAATGTTACTTCAAATCATGACTGCATTTTGCTCTTGAAAATGTAAATTTAAATTGTTTTAATGTTTGTTTTTATGAAAACATTCAGTGAACTTACCTTAGTCTTGATAAGAACTATCAAAAACCTTGTTCCTTCTGTGGTCCCTGAATTGTGGGACATAAATGTAGTAGCTTTAAAAATATTTATAATAAAGGCCAGAAATGTCAAAAATTCACATTAAAAATTAGTTTTATTGTAGTATCTTACCGAACAATTATACAGCCGTGATTTCCACGAGCGGCAGGAGACTAAATTCAAATTTAGCGCGTAGGCGTCGCCAACACTGGTGGTGATGACGTCATCTCCTCCACTCGCGGGAGAACAGGTACAACTGCCCAGGTGAATGCAATTCTTTCCTGCTGGCGTCCGGCGTGAACATCGGTGGTCGGTGCGGTTGGATGACTTTGCTTCGCTTTCTTCTTGTGGATGATCTTCGGAATTGGTGAAGTACTCTTTTGGCGTTGTTGTTATTTTGCTTATATTTAGGCGTTGCCATGTCGGGATTCTAGTCCGTCGGGAGTTAGGTTTTGCAATCTCAGGATGTAAAACTAGATTATCCAGTTAGAATATGATTCTCACACTAAATGTGTTAAGTGTAGGGGACAGGTTTGTTCAGCAGATCGAACATGTAACGAGTGTAGTGATTGGACTGATTCTCAATGGAAGTTTTTTAGTTCATACTCGGAGAAATTAGCTAAAGACAGAATTAGAAAAGCAGCGCTTAGGGAAAGTAGGCTTAGCTCTGCTTCGTCTTGCGATGCATCTGTTCCTTCTGTTTCTCCTCAAATTGTTATGTCTCCTTTAACTACATCTCCTATTCCTCCTACTAATCCCACTTCTCCGGCTTCCCGTGTAGTTTCTTCCGACACCATTGCCAGTCTGGAATAGAGGTTAGATCAGAAATTTTCGGTACTAGCGAATACGGTTTTGCAACTTGGTAATTCAGTTAAGACTGTTTTTGGAGAAAGCGGCTTCAGGTAAGAGTGTAGTTGAGGGTGCGTCTGTCTGTCCTGACACGTCTCCTAGACAAAGGTCACTGTCCAGCTCCCCCGCACCGGGGAGAAGACATACCGGAAGTCCAAGGGAGTCGATCGGGATTTGCCCACAGACAGGCGCCTCTCTTGTTGAGCCTGTTGCGCCTCAACAGGGCTCGGTTAAGCGTTGGAAAGGTGTTGCGGTTAGACGCCTTTTGAATGATTCAAGCGATTCGTCTCCGGTCGCGCGGCGCTCTTGGCGAGATTCGCCCGTTTCGCGTCCCTTAAAGAGGCGTTCAGGCGCTGATTCTTCGCCTCCTCCAGTCAAGCGGTATAAGGAGCCTGAGAGTAGGGTTGCGCCTCGGCCGTTAGCGGCTCGTTCGTCGCCTCAATCTGTGCCTTTTTCGGCTCCATCTACTAGTAGAGATTGTGGTTTGTTCCGATACGTAATACAAACCATCGGTCCTTTAACAATAGGAAGTAGCTAGCGGCAGCTGGAACGGTCGTAAGCTTCGAACAAGGGGAGAACGGTAGTTAACTGCTTGTCCGACAGGTGCGCGCCGCGCGAGGGTGGGAGGTAAACAAATCACTTTTGCTTTCGGCTCGCGGGTGTGAAGGACGTGTTCGTCATCGCTCTCTGCCCGCTTCATCGTCGTATGCTTTGTTTATATTGTGTTTCTACTAATGGTTTGTTTGACTTGAAAATGAAACTGTAAGTACACTGTTTTTCATTTTCATTACTTAATTATGAACCAACATGGAGCTATTGCGTAGATGCGGCGATTTCCTCTCTTTTCATGAATTGAACCTTGAATTATGTCTCGGTGCCGAGGGCGGGCGCGCTCGCGCCGAGTCATGTATTTGTTCCGACACGTAATACAAACCATCGGTCCTTTAACAATAGGAAGTAGCTAGCGGCAGCTGGAAACGGTCGTAAGCTTCGAACAAGGGAGAGAACGGTAGTTAACTGCTTGTCCGACAGGTGCGCGCCGCGCGACTGGGAGGTAAACAAATCACTTTTGCTTTCGGCCGCGGGTGTGAAGGACGTGTTCGTCATCGCTCTCGCCCGCTTCATCGTCGTATGCTTTGTTATATTGTGTTTCTACTAATGGTTTGTTTGACTTGAAAATGAAACTGTAAGTACACTGTTTTCATTTTCATTACTTAATTATGAACCAACATAGAGTTATCGCCGTAGATGCGGCGATTCCTCTCTTTTCATGAATTGAACCCTTGAATTATGTCTCGGTGCCGAGGGTGGGCGCGCTCGCCGCCGAGTCATGTATTTGGGCGAAAGTGTGTAATTGAAAAATGTAAGTACTTTTTGTTCCGACACGTAATACAAAACCATCGGTCCTTTAACAATAGGAAGTAGCTAGCGGCAGCTGGAACGGTCGTAAGCTTCGAACAAGGGGAGAACGGTAGTTAACTGCTTGTCCGGACAGTCGCGCGCCGCTGCGACTGGGAGGTAAACAAATCACTTTTGCTTTCGGCCGCGGGGTGTGAAGGACGTTGTTCGTCATCGCTCTCTGCCCGCTTCATCGTCGTATGCTTTGTTACATTGTGTTTTCTACTAATGGTTTGTTTGACTTGAAAATGATACTGTAAGTACACTGTTTTCATTTTCATTACTTAATTATGAAACAACATGGAGTTATCGCCGTAGATGCGGCGATTTCCTCTCTTTTCATGAATTGAACCCTTGAATTATGTCTCGGTTGCCGAGGGCGGGCGCGCTCGCGCCGAGTCATGTATTTTGGGCGGAAGTGTGTAATTGAAAAATGTAAGTACTCTTTTCATTATATTTTTGCCCTGTGCGTTACGTTACCGAGAGTGTGATTGCGCTCGGCACGAGCCTTTTAATTTTGTATAATAGAATGCAATGAA
>NC_087214.1:64103446-64132797 GCF_015104395.2 Macrobrachium nipponense | reverse complement strand
TTACACCTCAGACCTCTCCAGTTCTTTCTACATCGAAACTGGAGGTGTCGTTCGCAAAACCTAGAGTTCTCCTTCGAGATCTCAAGGGAAATCAAGAAGGACCTCTCTTGGTGGGCCAACTCTCAGGTTTGCAGAAGGATGTCCCTTCACATTCCGAACCCAACCAAGTGTTGTATTCCGACGCCTCAGAAACAGGTTGGGGAGCAACGCTCGGCTCAAGAGAAGTGTCAGGCACCTGGAAGAAGGAACAGGTGACCTGGCACATCAACAAGAAGGAGCTGATGGCGGTTTGGCTAACTTTGAAAGCTTTCGAGCCCCACGTCCTAGCTTCAGCAGTACAGATCAACTCGGACAACACCACGGCCCTGGCTTACATCAGGAAGCAGGGGGGGACTCACTCTTCTCCCTGTACAGACAGCAAAAGAACTTCTGCTTTGGGCAGAGCAAAGGAAGATTTGTCTCCTTACCCAGGTTCGTACAGGGAGAAAAGAACGTCATAGCAGACCTCCTAAGCAGGAAAGATCAAGTCCTGCCTGCAGAGTGGGACTCTTCACGAGGATGTTTGCCAGGACCTGTGGGAAGCTTTGGGGCAAGCCTCATATACACTCTTCGCCACAGCCAAGAATGCAAGGATAGCCAACTACTGCTCTCCGATATCGACCCGAGGGGCAGTGTCGATAGACGCTTTTCTACTAGATTGGAAGGGTCTAGACATGTGTCTTTTCCTCCATTCAAGATACTGGGAGAGACTAAAAGAAATTTGCTGAATCGGAGGCAGCAGGATGACGCTGGTAGCCCCGTTCTGCCCGCACAAATGGTTCACAGAGGTACTGGAATGGTTTAGTAGATCTTCCTAGACATTACCACAGAGGATCGATTGTCAGACAACCCCCTTCGAGAGGTATCACAAAAACTCCTGCTCTAGATGGACTGGCTTCAGACTGTCAAAAGTTTGGTCAGAACGAGAGGCTTTTCTGCAGAGTTGCAACGGCTATCGCAGCAGCAAGAAGGCCTTTTACCCTTAGTCTACCAATCGAAGTGGGACGTCTTTCGGCGATGGTGTAGGAACCATCACTTTTCCTCTTCCAGTACCTCTGTGACCCAAATAGCAGACTTCTTACTTTTCCTTAGGGAAGAGTGGTATTGGCGGTTTCAACCATTAAAGGCTATCGTAGCATGCTATCTGCAGTGTTTAGGCACAGAAACTTAAACATTTCAGAAGATAAGGACCTTCATGATCTAATAAGATCGATTTGAAACATCGAAGAAGGTTTCGCCAGGGATTCCGAGTTGGAATCTGGATGTAGTGCTACGTTACCTGATGTCCACTAAGTTCGAACCGCTCAGTCTGCCTCGTTTAGAGACCCTCACGAAGAAGACAATTTTTCTCATGGCATTGGCTTCCGCAAAGAGGGTTAGTGAACTCCATGCACTAGAATGAAATGTGGGATTCAGAGGAGATGCAGCTATCTGTTCGTTCCTACCTTCGTTCTTGGCTAAGAACGAAAACCCCTCAAATCCTTGGCCTAGGAGCTTTGCAGTCCAAGGCTTGTCTGCATTAGTAGGCGAGGAAGCAGAGAGGTCGCTTTGCCCAGTACGAAGTTTAAAGTTTTATCTACAGAGAAAGAAAAAAACAAGGCAATGATGTCAACCTTTGGTGCTCTGTAAGAGATCCAAGGAGGACTCTTTCGAAGAATGCACTTTCTTCTTTATCAGAAGCCTGGTGAAAGAAGCGCATGCGATATGTGATGAAAGTCAATTCAAAGTTCTTAGGTCAAAGCTCATGAGGTAAGAGCTATTGCCACGTCATTGACTTTTAGCAAAAACATATCCCTGAGTAATATTATGAAGGCAACATTCTGGCGTTGCAAACTCAGTCTTTGCAAACCACTATCTGAGAGACGTCAAATTACGTATGAAAAGTGCTTCGGGTTAGGCCCGTACGTATCGGCGGATTCGGTGCTGGGGCAGGGAGCTGAGCATATCCTTTGTAGTATATTTTTCCCCTTGTTAGGTTGTAAGTTTTTGGTTGTTTGAAAGAACATGCGGGTAGGCATGTTTTCATTTCGTAGTTTCTAACAATGATTAGATTGGTTAGGTGATCGGTTTATGTTTGAGCTCCTTGCAATGATAGTGGTTAGGTTCTGTCATATAAGTGGGCGAATCCCCGTTGACAGATCCTGCTCGGATTCTATCAAGTAAGCGGATAACCAAATCCCTTTGATAGACCCCAAAGAGTCTGTCAGCTGTGGTCACGCCCTCGCTGAAGCTCTTAAGCAACGCAGACTCATAGACAGTAAACTACGAAGTCATTCTGCCTAAACAGGTAAGAAACCAAGGTTGTGTTTACATCCTACAACTAGTGTTGTTTTCCCCTTTTTTCCATATTTAGATTGCTGTCTCTTTCCCTCCACCAAGGGTGTCAATCAGCTAAGTATATATCTGACAGGAAAGTTCATGTACAAAAATGTTATTGTTAGTACGTATACAATAAGGTTTTGTACATACTTACCTGGCAGATATATACGATTGATGGCCCGCCCAGCCTCCCCTCAGGAGACAGGTGGAAGGAAAAATTCTGGCTGGAAAGGGAGATTGGTTCTTACAGCCGCCACCCAGCGGCGGGTAAGGTAGATCACCTGACCTACCTGTCGCGTGTGCCGCGAGTTTTGAATTCTGTCGTGACGTCAGAGACGTAAAGCTAAGTATATATCTGCCAGGTAAGTATGTACAAAACCTTATTGTATACTAACAATAACATATTAAAACTAAGCTGCTTAACTTGTATTCCATTTTAGAGGGGTTTAATTGTAACTTTTAACATTCTAGAAAGTAGTTCTGTATTCAGTATCTTCACATTCTGACCATCACAAATACAATGTTTTCATACAATCAACTTACCTGTCAGATATATACATAGCTAAGACTCTGTCGTCCCCGACAGAAATTCAAATTTCGCGCCACTCGCTGCAGGTAGGTCAGGTGATCTACCGGCCTGCCCTGGGCGGCAGGACTAGGAACCATTCCCGTTTTCTATCATATTTTCTCTGTGGTATCAACATTGTTGTTACTACCTCCTGACTAGAATTCGTTTTTCAAGGCAATTGATCTTCTTTCATCTGACTTTTTGGTGACATACCTGGATCGTTGTTTTGGCATTCGCTACTGTGGACTGGATTTGGACTTGCTTTTGATTTTTCTACAGAATGTCTGATTCAAGTGTTAGTGTGAGAGTTTGTGTGAATGTAGGCTGCAAGGTGAGGATACCGAAGGCTTCGGTTGATCCTCACACTGTATGCCGTAAATGTAGAGGTTTTGAATGTTCTTTGACTAACACCTGTCATGAGTGTGAAAGGTTGAGTGTTGAGGAATGGAAGACTCTAACTTCTTACTTGAAGAAGTTAGAGAGGGATAGAATTAGAAGGGCTGCATCTAAGGGTGTGGGTAGTACAAGGCCTATTGAGCCTTTTCCTGATTCTAACTCTTCTGTAAACCATGCATTTGATTCTCCCTCTTTATCAGGGCCCTCACAGGCTTTGCATTCAGATTCAGCCTCGGAGATCGCTGATCTGAAGGCTACACTTCATAGGATGAAATCCAAAATGGCTGCCCTGAAAGGTAAGGATAGTGAAAGTGACGTGTTTAGTGAAGTGAGTGCCCCCAGTGTTGTGGAGGGGGCGTCTGACCGTCTCTGCGATTCTCACAGGCCTAGACCTCTTCCAAGCTCCCAAGCCCAGAGGAGAAGGAAAGTCGAAAGCCTTACGGAGGTTGTGGAGAATCCCCACCGGTCAGGCGTCCCTTCAGCAGGCTCTGTAGCGCAACAGACTGCTCAGGACCACTTTAGAAAAAGCGCCCTCCGAGAGTGTTTCTCATCGTCCGGTTCTCCTTCACCTAAACGAGGGTGGAAGGATTCGGACCTTTCCAGGCCCCTGAAAAGGCACTGGAAAGAGCCTTTGTTTGACTCGAGCCCCGAGCGCTTTTCTGATGAAGCTCCCTCCTTGATCAAGAAGGCGAAGGTGGTTTTGACGTCTCCCTGTTACGACGGACCGGGTCTAACTCCTTCGAGGTCTCCCTCTCCTCCTGTTGAAGAGGACGCTGGAGAGGCTTCCAAGAGGATCCTTTTAGCTGTTCAAGAGCAGTTAGCCTCGTTGGTCGGAGTCCTTTCGAAAGATCCTCCTCGTAAGAAGGACGTTAGACTTCCTGTCAAGAAGTCTCGTCTTCTTTCTCCTGCCAGGCGCGAGGCTCCAGCCAGACGTGAGGCGTCTTCCAGGCGTGAGATGCCTTCCGAACACGAGACGTCAGCCAAGCGTGAAGCGCCAGCCAAGCACGAGGATCTTTATTTCAGCGAAGCGTCTTCCAGGCGCGAGGAGCCAGCCAGGCGCGAGATGCCAGCTTTGTTTCAGAGGGGCTCTGTACATACTCTTAGCCCCCTCTCGCCGGTTAGGAGTTTGTCTCCCGCAGAGAGATAGTTTGGAAAGACTTGAAGACGGATTCTCCTTCTGATCCTTTTGTTGAAGAGGATTCAGAAGACGAGGCTCGTGGTAGAGAAGGGCTTTCAAACTACAAGGTTTTGACATCTCTTCTTCTTCAGGAATATGGAGATTCCTTAACTCCTGCCGCTCCTCCTTCTCCGCGCTCTCTCTTTTCTAGCTCCAAGACGCCAAAGTCTTCGTCTTTTCTGAAAATGAGACCGACCATCTCTATGAAGAGAGCTCTCCAGTCTGGATAACTGGATGAAAACGAAGAAGGATCTGGTCTGAACTGTCTTCTGTATGCCCCCTGCTAGACTTACAGGCAAAAGGGGTATTTGGTACCAGACAGGGGAGAATATGGGTCTCTCTCTCCCAGCTTCTGCGGAAGCTGACTTTTCCAGTCTGGTAGACGCCTCAAGAAGGCATGGCCTGAACTCTGCGCGTGTGACTTGGGGTCTTTCTGAACTTGATCATCTCCTCAAGGGACTCTTCCATGTATTGGAAGTATTCAATTTCCTTGATTGGTCCCATCCCCGGGGTGATGGCCAGAAGGCCCTTCCCCCCCCCCCCCCCCCATGACTCGGAGGGCCTCGAATCCTGAAGTTCTCCTCTGTATCTTGTCCGTGTATAGACAAGGCAGTACAGGTATGGCTCAGGGGAAGTCTCCTCTCTTTTGGAGCGGGACTCTTGAAGAAGAGGGGCTGTTTTTTAGCGCCTTTCGACCAAGGCGGTTTCGCACTCACAAAGAGCAGCTTTGATGTTTGCTCCCATGTCTGACTTTCTGTTCCCATCTCAGTTGGTGAGGGACATTTCCCGTTCACTAACTGAGAAGGCGACCCAGGACCTTCTCCTTCAGTCTTCCAGAAAGAAGAGGCCTGCGGTAGTGGGAGAGAAGAAAGGCGAGTACTTCTCTTCAGCCCTTTCGAGGAGGCCCTCTCCAGAGCTCCCTCAAAAGGAAAGCTCCTGAGAGAGAGGTAGATCTTCCTTCCGTCCCTTTAAAAGGGGAAAGTGATGTAAGGATCCTCCGCAAACCCAGTAGGTGCCAGGCTCCTGGGATTTGCGGATGCCTGGGCACTCATCGATGCAGACGCTTGGTCGATGTCTGTGATAAAGAAGGGATATTACATCCCCTTCCAGGACAGTCCTCCCCTGACTTCAACTCCGCGGGAACTGTCCGCCAAATACAAGGACCCTGTTCTGAGAGATACTCTTCGGCTAATGGTGGATCAGATGTGGGACAAGAGAGCGATAGAACTAGTGCTGGATCAAAACTCCCCGGGGTTTTACAATCGCCTTTTCCTGGTTGCAAAGGCCTCGGGGGGCTGGAGACCAGTTCTAGACGTCAGCGCTCTGAACAAATTTGTTCCGAAACAGAAGTTCGCCATGGAAACTTCTGCGTCAGTCCTTGCGGCTCTTCGCCAAGGGGATTGGATGGTTTCCCTGGATCTCCAAGATGCCTAATTTCACGTCCCGATTCATCCTTCGTCGAAGAAGTACCTCCGTTTCATGACAGGGGGAAGGATCTACCAGTTCAGGGCCTTGTGTTTCGGCCTGTCCACAGCTCCTCAGGTCTTCACAGCCTGATGAAAAATGTGGCGAGATGGCTTCATGGGAGGTCAAGGGTGTTCATTCTCTCTGTATCTAGACAACTGGCTCATCAGAGCCAGATCAGAGAAACAGTGTTTGGAGGACCTTGCTTTGACCTCCAACCTGATCAAATCATTGGGATTACTCGTAAACCCTCGAGAAGTCACAGCTGATCCCCAGCCAGAACTTGGTCTATCTGGGGATTCAGATGGATTCTTGGGGTTTTCGAGTATTTCCTTCTCAAGAGAGACTCGTGAGAGGCTTAGAGAAAGTCTCTCTTCTTAGGGAAAGAACGTACTTTGGCGAGGGAATGGTTGAGCCTTCTAGGGACCCTTTCCTTGCTCGAACAGTTCTTTCCGCTAGGAAGACTTCATTTTCGTCCTCTTCAGTTCTTCCTCAAGAGATCGTGGAACTGGAAGACAGGACTTCTCTCGGACAGTTTTCCCATTCCAGTGGAGATGACAACACTTGGAATGGTGGTTGCCCCCATTAAAGGAGAACAAGGGTATTTCCCTGGAGATTCAGAACCCAAGCCTTGTGTTGTTTTCTGACGCGTCGGAAAAAGGTTGGGGAGCAACCTTAGGAACGAGAGAAGTGTCAGGCACCTGGAGTGCAGTTCAGGTGTCCTGGCACATAAATTGCAAAGAACTTTTAGCCGTACACCTGGCTCTAAAGAACTTCGAACCTATAGTGACAAACAGTGTAGTCCAAGTAAAACTCGGACAACACCACCACCCTTTTTTTGCTAACATTCGGAAGCAAGGAGGGACACTCGTTTTTCCTGTACGAGCTCGCAAGAGATCTTCTACTTTGGACCTCCCAAAGGAAATTCTCCCTCCTGACGAGGTTTGTTCAGGGAGTAAGGAGCGTGAGGGCAGACAGGCTGAGCAGGAGGAGCCAGGTCCTTCACACAGAATGGACCCTCCACTCAGAAGTTTGTCAGAGTCTTTGGTCTCTATGGGGGACTCCTCATGTGGACCTGTTTGCCACATTCCTCTCCAAAAGACTGGAAGTCTTTTGCTCAGTGGTAGAAGACCCCAGAGCTCTAACAGTCGACGCCTTCCTTCTAGACTGGTCCCATGTAGAAGTCTACGCATTTCCCCCGTTCAAGATTCTGGGGCAAGTGCTAAAGAAGTTTGTGGCTTCAAAGGGGACGAAAATGACCCTGATAGCCCCCTTTTGGCTGGCACAAGATTGGTTCACAGATGTAGTGGAGTGGACAGTAGACTTCCCCAGATCCCTTCCAAGAAGGATGGATCTTCTCAGACAACCACACTTCGAGAGGTATCATCAAAACCTCCCCGCTCTCGCTCTGACTGCCTTTCGACTATCGAAAGACTTGTCAGAGCGAGAGGTTTTTCTCGCAAGGCTGCAAGCGCGATCGCTAGAGCCCGCAGAGCTTCCACTATGCGAGTCTATCAATCTAAGTGGGAGGTTTTCAGAAGATGGTGTAAGTCGAAGAAGTTGTCCTCCTCCAGTACCTCTGTGACCGAAATCGCTGATTTCATACAATCAACTTACCTGTCAGATATATACTTAGCTAAGACTCCGTCGTCCCCGACAGAAATTCAAATTTCGCGCCACTCGCTACAGGTAGGTCAGGACTAGGAACCATTCCCGTTTTCTATCATATTTTCTCTGTCGCCGGTGGTATCAACATTGTTGTTACTACCTCCTGACCTGAAATCTTATTTCAAAGCTTTTGATCATCGTTTCACTCGGACTTTTGGTGACGTACCTGGATCGTGTTTTGGCATTCGCTACTGTGGACTGAATTTGGAATTGTTTTGCTTTTGATTTTTCAGTATGTCTGATTCAAGTGTTAGTGTGAGAATGTGTGTGAATGTAGGCTGCAAGGTGAGGATACCAAAGGCTTCGGTTGATCCTCACACTGTATGTCGTAAATGTAGGGGGTTGGAATGTTCTTCAACTAATACCTGTCATGAATGTGAGGGGTTGAATGCTGAAGAATGGAAGACTCTAACTTCTTACTTGAGGAAGTTAGAGAGGGATAGAGTGAGGCGTGCATCAAAGGGTGTGTGTTCAAGGCCTATTGAGCCTTTTATTGAGTCTATCTCTCCTAATCTTAATGTTTTTGATTCTCCCTCTGTATCGGGATTTTCACAGGCTTTGCATTCAGAATCGGCCTCTGAAATCGCCGACCTGAAGGCTACTATCCACAAGATGAGGTCGAAAATGGCGGCCCTAAAAGGTAAGGATAGTGACAGTGATGTGTACGGTGAAGTGAGTGCTCCCAGTGTTGTGGAGGGGGCGTTTGATCGTCTCTGCGACGCTCCCAGGCCTAGACCGCTTCCAAGCTCCTATGCCCAGAGGAGAAGGAAAGTCAAAAGCCTTAAGGAGGTCGTGGAGAATCCCCAACGGTCAGACGTCCCTTCAGCAGGTTCTGTTTCGCATCAGACTGCTCAGGACCGCTTTAGGAAAAGCGTCCTGCGAGAGTGCTTCTCTTCTTCTCCCTCTCCTTCACCTAAACGAGGGTGGAAGGATTCGGATCTTTCCAGGCCCCTGAAAAGGCATTGGAAAGAACCTTCTTTGAACTCGAGCCCAGAGCGCTTTACTGATGAAGCTCCCTCCTCGATCAAGAAGGCGAAGGTTGTGTCGAAATCTCCCTATATGGACGTAGCGGATCGTTCTCCTTCGAGGTCTCCCTCTCCTCCCATTGAAGAGGACGCCGGGGAAGCTTCTAAGAGGATCCTACTTGCTGTTCAAGAGCAGCTAGCCTCCTTGGTAGGAGTTCTGACTAGAGATCCAACGCGCAAGAAGGACGTTGCTCTTCCTATCAAGAAGTCTCGTCTTCTTTCCCCTGCCAGGCACGAGGCGCCTTCCAGGCATGAAGCTTCCTCTTCCAAGCATGTAGAAGAGGACTTGCATTTCAGAGCAAGTGCAAGAGAAGCTTATGACAGACACGATTATCCGGCCAGGACGCCAGCCGGACGCGAGACGTCTTCTTGGCGCGAGACGTCTTCCAGATACATGCAGCCAGCCAGGCGCGAGACGCCAGCCAGGACGTCAACAGGGCACGAAGCGTCATCCAAGCGCGAGACACCAGCCAGGACGCCAGCCAAGCGCGAGGCGTCTTCCAGATGTGAGGAGTCAGCCAGGCGCGAGGCGTCTTCCAGGCGCGAGGCGTCTTCCAGGCGCGAGGCGTCTTCCAGGCGCGAGGCGTCTTCCAGGCGCGAGGCGTCTTCCAGGCGCGAGGCGTCATCCAGATACGAGGAGCCAGCTAGGCACGAGGCGCCAACCAAGCGCGAGGCGTCTTACAAGCGTCATCCGTCTACCAGACTTGATGCGCCAACCAGACGTGAGGCTCCTACTTTTGTCAAGAGGGACTCTGTACACTCTCTTAGTCCTTCTCCTATCAGGAATTTGTCTCCTTCAGATAGAAGACTTCCTGTTTTTGCTGCGGATTCTCCTTTGGACCCCGAGATAGACGAGAATTCAGAAGACGAGGGTCGCGGTAGGGAAGGACTTTCTAGCTACAAAGTCTTAACAGCCCTTCTTCTTGAGGAATATGGGGACGTGTTAACTCCCGCCGCTCCTCCCTCTCCGCGATCTCTGTTTTCAAGCGCAAAGGTGCCTAAATCCTCGTCTTTCCTTAGAATGAGGCCTCCTATCTCTATGAAGAGGGCTCTTCAGTCACTAAATACTTGGATGGATACTAAGAAGGAGCTTGTCAGGACGGTCTTCTGCATGCCCCCAGCGAGACTCGCTGGCAGAAGGGGCATTTGGTACCAAACGGGAGAGAATATGGGTCTTTCTCTCCCGTCCTCAGCCGAAGCAGACTTCTCTACCTTAGTGGATGCGTCTAGAAGACACGGACTGAACTCTGCCCGTGTGACTTGGGGCATTTCGGAATTGGATCATCTCCTCAAGGGACTCTTCCTCGTTTTGGAAGTCTTCAATCTCTTAGATTGGTCCCTTGGGGTGATGTCCAAGAAGGCTCATGACGCTGAGGGTCTCGACCCGGAAGTACTCCTTTGTATACTGTCGTGCATCGACAAGGCAGTACAAGATGGCTCCTTAGAAGTCTCCTCTTTATTTGGAGCGGGACTGATTAAGAAGAGGACGGTTTTCAGTGCTTTCTTGACCAAGGCGGTCTCACACTCTCAGAGAGCAGCTCTTTTGTACTCTCCTTTATCTGACTTTTTGTTTCCTTCTCAGTTGGTGAAGGACATTTCCCGATCACTAACTGAGAAGGCGACTCAAGACCTTCTTCTTCAGTCATCTAGGAAGAAGAGACCTGCAGCAGTAGTTGAGAAGAAAGGACCGAGTATACGTCTCTTCAGCCCTTTCGAGGAGGCCCTCCCTCCAGAGCGCCCTCAAAAAGGAAGGCTCCTGAGAGGAGAGGTAGATCTGCCTTCCGTCCCTTTAAGAAGGGAAAGTGATGCTTCTCACCTCCAAACACCAGTAGGTGCCAGGCTCCTGGGATTTGTGGAGTCCTGGGCACGTATCAACACGGACGCCTCATCAATGTCTGTGATAAGGAAGGGATACCTTATCCCCTTCCTGGACAGTCCTCCCCTGACTCCAACTCCACGGGAACTGTCAGCCAGATACAGGGACCCTGTGCTGAGGGATACTCTTCGACTGATGGTGGATCAGATGTGGACGGGAACAAGAGAGCGATAGAACTAGTGCTGGATCAAAACTCCCTGGGGTTTTACAATCGCCTTTTTCTGGTTGCAAAGGCCTCGGGGGGCTGGAGGCCAGTACTAGACGTCAGCGCTCTGAACAAATTTGTTCAGAAGGAGAAGTTCTCCATGGAGACTTCGGCCTCAGTCCTTGCGGCTATGTGCCAAGGGGATTGGATGGTGTCTCTGGATCTCCAGGACGCCTATTTTCACGTCCCGATTCACCCTTCATCGAAGAAGTACCTCCGTTTCATGACGGGGGGAAGGATCTTTCAGTTCAGAGCCTTGTGTTTCGGCCTTTCCACAGCTCCTCAGGTCTTCACAAGCCTGATGAAGAATGTGGCGAGGTTTCTTCACCTCAAAGGTGTAAATATCTCTCTGTATCTGGACGACTGGCTCATCAGGGCCAGATCAGAGAGACAGTGTTTGGAGGACCTTACTTTGACCCTAAACCTGATCAAATCGTTGGGATTACTCATAAACCTCGAGAAGTCGCAGCTGACCCCCAGACAGAACTTAGTCTATCTGGGGATTCAGATGGATTCTCGGGGTTTTCGAGTATTTCCTTCGCAAGAGAGACTTGCAAAAGGCTTGGAGAAAGTCTCTCTCTTCTTAGGGAAAGAACGGACGTCGGCGAGGGAATGGTTGAGCCTTCTAGGGACCCTTTCCTCGCTCGAACAGTTTTTTCCTCTAGGAAGACTTCATTTACGTCCACTTCAATTCTTCCTCAAGAGGTCTTGGAGTTGGAAGACCGGATATCTTTCAGACGCCTTTCCCATTCCAGTGGAGATGAGACCTCACTTAGAATGGTGGTTGCCCCCGTTGAAGGAGAACAAGGGAATCTCCCTGAAGATTCAGAACCCAAGCCTAGTGTTATATTCCGACGCGTCGGAGAAGGGTTTGGGAGCAACATTAGGCTCGAAGGAGGTGTCAGGCACCTGGGAAGCAGCACAGGTGTCCTGGCACATAAACTGCAAAGAACTCTTTGCCGTACACTTGGCTCTGAAGAGTCTAGAACCTTTTGTGTCAAGCAAAGTAGTTCAAGTAAATGTGGACAACACCACCGCACTTGCCTACATTCGGAAACAAGGAGGGACTCACTCCTTGCTCCTTTACGAACTTGCAAGAGACCTTCTGCTTTGGACGTCCCAGAGGAACATCTCCCTGCTTACAAGATTTATTCAGGGAGAAAGGAACGTAAGGGCGGACAGACTCAGCAGGAGGAACCAGGTCCTTCACACAGAGTGGACCCTCCACTCAGAAGTGTGTCAGGGTCTCTGGTCTCTTTGGGGGACTCCTCATGTGGATCTCTTCGCCACGTTCTTCTCCAAAAGGCTGGAAATCTTTTGCTCGGTGGTAGAAGACCCCAGAGCTCTAACAGTTGACGCCTTCCTACTAGACTGGTCTCGCGTAGACGTCTACGCTTTTCCTCCTTTCAAGATCTTGGGACTAGTTCTGAAGAAATTTGAGGCTTCAAAGGGGACAAGGATGACCCTGATAGCCCCCTTTTGGCCGGCACAAGATTGGTTCACAGAGGTGGTGGAGTGGATGGTAGATTTTCCCAGATCCCTCCCAAGAAGGATGGATCTTCTCAAACAACCACACTTCCAGAGGTATCATCAAAACCTCCCCGCTCTCGCTCTGACTGCCTTTCGACTATCGAAAGACTTGTCAGAGCGAGAGGGTTTTCTCGTAAAGTTGCAAGCGCGATCGCGAGAGCCCGCAGAGCCTCCACTAGACGAGTATATCAGTCCAAGTGGGAAGTTTTTAGAAGGTGGTGCAAGTCTAAGAAGTTGTCCTCCTCCACTATCTCTGTAACGGATATTGCTGATTTCTTGCTGTTCCTAAGGGAAGAATCTCATCTATCTGTATCCACAATAAAGGGATACAGAAGCATGCTTTCGGCAGTCTTCAGGAATAGAGGATTAGATCTGGCAGATAATAAGGATCTACACGATCTCATAAGATCCTTTCAGACTACGAAGTCTAGGGAACCGGTTCCTCCTAGCTGGAACCTAGATGTAGTGCTCAAATTCCTGTCATCCGAAAGGTTCGAACCTCCTCATCTGGCGTCTTTTCGAGACATAACTAGAAAATGCTTATTCCTATTATCTTTAGCTACAGCAAAAAGAGTTAGTGAACTGCATGCTCTAGAGGATAAAGTAGGATTCAAGGGGGACTCAGCCATTTGCTCGTTTAAAGCTTTGTTTTTAGCTAAAAACGAGAATCCCACGAATCCCTGGCCTAAGACCTTCGAGGTTAAAGGCTTATTGAGTCTCGTAGGTAGAGAAGCAGAGAGATCTCTCTGTCCTGTAAGAGCTCTAAAGTTCTACCTACAGAGAAAACACCAGATGGGGGGCTCTAGACAAGGTCTTTGGTGCGCGGTAAAAGACCCCACAAGACTGATGTCTAAGAATGCTCTAGCATTCTTTGTGAGAAACGTCATTACAGAGGCGCATAAGATCTGTCCTGACGAGGTGTTTCGACTTTTAAGAGTGAAAGCTCATGAAGTGAGAGCAGTAGCGACGTCTCTCTCGTTTCAAAAGAATATGTCACTAAAAAACATCTTGGAAACGACATTTTGGAGATGCAACTCAGTATTTGCATCTCATTACATGAGAGATGTTCGTGTGACCTACGAGAAATGTTTTTCTCTAGGTCCTTTCATGTCTGCGGATACGATCCTGGGTTTAGGAGCTAACACCGATCCTTAAGTTTGTACATACCTTCTATTAGATATGTTCTAGACTTTCTGCTGACAAAAGGGCTAGGTGTCGCACTGGCGGCCAGTCACTATTGTTCAGTAAGGAACTCTTGTGATATCTTATTAGATGAGTATTAATTTTTTTTTTTAAATTTATGTATGTGTGCGTATTGTGTTTTTGAGTTATGGTTGTTGTGAAGAGTTTGGGGATAACTCGGAACAATCTTTATTACTAACATGGTGGTTAGGATCAGGTGGTCGGGATTGGTTGTGTGCTCCTTCATAAGGTGTATTGTCATATAAGTGGATTAGCACCCATTGACAAAGTCCTTTCAGGCTTTGCCGAGTAAGCGGATAAGGCCCCATCGGCAGACCCACAAGAACTCTTGGCCATAGATCATATATCTCGCTAAAGTTTCTTGAGGTGATGCAGACTCCTGGGCAACAGCCACGAAGTCTACCACCTATCAGGTAGGAACCAAGGTTTTTTTTATATACCTACAACATATGTTGTTTACCTGTCTATTCTATATTAGCTGTCTCTTACCCTCCACCAAAGGGTGCCAATCAGCTAAGTATATATCTGACAGGTAAGTTGATTGTATGAAAATGATATTGTTATGATACAATAAAGTTTCATACATACTTACCTGGCAGATATATACGATTTATGGCCCACCCAGCCTCCCCGCAGGAGACAGGTGGAAGAGAGAAAATATGATAGAAAACGGGAATGGTTCCTAGTCCTGCCGCCCAGGGCAGGCCGGTAGATCACCTGACCTACCTGTAGCGAGTGGCGCGAAATTTGAATTTCTGTCGGGGACGACGGAGTCTTAGCTAAGTATACATCTGCCAGGTAAGTATGCATGAAACTTTATTGTATCATAACAATATCATTTTTCTGTTATTCCTTAGAGAGGACTCACATCTTTCTGTATCCACTATAAAGGGATACAGGAGTATGCTTTCGGCCGTCTTCAGAAATAGAGGCCTAGAGCTTGCAGATAATAAGGATCTACACGATCTTATAAGATCCTTTGAGACTTCGAAGTCTAAGGATACAACTCCTCCTAGCTGGAACCTCGATGTTGTCCTGAAGTTCCTGTCCTCTGAAAGGTTCGAACCTCCTCATCTGGCCTCGTCTTGAGATTTAATGAGAAGGTGTTTGTTTCTCTTGTCACTGGCGACAGCCAAAAGAGTTAGTGAGCTGCACGCCCTAGATGATAAAGGGGATTCAAAAGAGACTCAGCCATCTGTTCGTTCAAAGCACTGTTTCTGGCAGAGAACGAAAATCCTTCGAATCCCTGGCCCAAGAACTTCGAAGTTAAAGGCTTATTGGGTCTCGTCGGTGGAGAAGCTGAAAGGTCTCTTTGCCCTGTAAGAGCGCTTAAATTCTTCCTACAGAGGAAGAAACAGATGGGAGGTTCTAGACAAGGTCTTTGGTGCTCTGTTAAAGATCCTACAAGACCTATGTCCAAAAATGCTTTAGCCTTTTTTGTAAGGAACGTCATTACAGACGCTCACAAAATCTGCACTGACGACACTTTTAGACTCTTGAGAGTAAGAGCACATGAGGTGAGAGTAGTAGCAACGTCTCTCTCTTTTCACAGAAATATGTCGCTAAAGAATATCTTGGAAGCGACATATTGGAGGTGCAACTCAGTGTTTGCATCTCACTACTTGAAAGACGTTCGTGTGACCTACGAGAAATGTTTTTCTCTGGGTCCTTTCGTGTCTGCGGATACGATCCTGGGTATAGGAGCTAACACCAATCCTTAAAATTGTAAGTACCATCTATCAGATATGTTCTAGACTTTCTGCTGACAAAGTGCAGACGTCGCACTGGCGGCCAGTCACTATTGTTCAGTAAGGAACTCTTGTGATATCTTATTTGATGAGTATCATTTTTTTTTTTAAATTATGTGTGTGTGCGTAAGGTGTTTTTGAGTTATGGTTGTTGTGAAGAGTTTGGGGATAACTCGGAACAAAAACACGGTGGTTAGGATCAGGTGGTCGGGATTGGTTGTGTGCTCCTTCATAAGGTGTATTGTCATATAAGTGGATCAGCACCCATTGACAAAGTCCTTTCAGGCTCTGCCGAGTAAGCGGATAAGACCCCATCGGCAGACCCACAAGAACTCTTGGCCATAGATCATATATCTCGCTAAAGTTTCTTGAGGTGATGCAGACTCCTGGGCAGCAGCCACAAAGTCTACCACCTATCAGGTAGGAACCAAGGTTTATTTATACCTACAACATATGTTGTTTACCTGTCTATTCCAATAGTAGCTGTCTCTTACCCTCCACCAAAGGGTGCCAATCAGCTATGTATATATCTGACAGGTAAGTTGATTGTATGAAAATGATATTGTTATGATACAATAAAGTTTCATACATACTTACCTGGCAGATATATACGATTAATGGCCCACCCAGACTCCCCGCAGGAGACAGGTGGAAGAGAGAAAATATGATAGAAAACGGGAATGGTTCCTAGTCCTGCCGCCCAGGGCAGGCCGGTAGATCACCTGACCTACCTGTAGCGAGATGGAGTCTTAGCTATGTATATATCTGCCAGGTAAGTATGTATGAAACTTTATTGTATCATAACAATATCATTTTTGATGAAGTGTTACTACTATTTTGATTCCTCTTAGTCTTCATAACAGTTAAGCAAGTGATTTACATTACAGTTATTGGTGTGTCTATGAGGTATTGTAAATGTGTGGAAAATTTGTTTTTCAGTATCAAATGGTAATTTTGACAGAAGTACAGTATTATTTTTGTGGTGTAACTTTAATTCGGTTAAATGTTATACATTATGTGTTGTGAGCCCCAAAAATTTTCATGGTAACACTATATTGCATGGTGTCAGCATCACTTTTTGCAGTGGTATTTTAATACCTGCACAAAAATTGTTGAATGTAGGTTGATACATTACATAGATTATCAGTTACTCGTGTATTTATTTGAATGTAACTTATCCTTGTTATCCATGCTTACAGTACATTACACAAACAAACATTCTTTAAATTTAATATACTTCACAGATATTCACAGACTGTATCCTGAGGTGGTTACTTTAGGGAATGTAAAGGTTGGAGCGTGTCCTTCACAAAACACTGAAGATATAAAAATAAGAATTAAAAAATACAATGTTGCACATATATTCAAGTTAGCAGAAATATCTGGAGTATAAACTTCTATGAAAGTATTTAATGGCTATCCATTTACTGTGATCCCCAGTCACAATGAAATAAGTGTTACCCATGGTGTGTATGAACAAAACTGTTTATTGGTGTTTTCACTTTATTTTTACATTTAAGCCTTATTTCAGTTGGGTTATTGATATCAGCCAGGTTTCCAGTTTTCATAGTTTTTGTCAGATCAAAATAATAAATTGTCAATGAGAATGAGCTGCACTAATTGATAATCAGATAATCATGGTTACCATCAAGTTAGCCAGTGTAAAATATTTTCACTTAATGGTATTTTATGTCTTTTTCAGGTTGACACACTTCATCATTGATGATGCCAGTTCAAACAGATGGCCCAGATGATTATAAGACCAAGTACAAAACTCTGAAAAGGAAACTGAAGCTGTTAATATATGTAGGTTTTATGATTTGTTTTTGATACCTGTACCTCAGTGTCTACAAAGTCTTGTATATGTTTATGTACCTTTTTGTTTTATTATTTTTGTGTTTTTTTTGTAGGTTATTTTTAATTTTATTATGTTGGACTTGGTTAAGACATTATTTTCCAAATGGTCTCGGAAAATCAATAAGCATTGTTGTGCTGTAGTTTACCTAGGAAATATTAATTTTTTCTTTATAATATATGCATATTTTCAAGGACATCACTGCTTCTAAGGATTTGTTAAGCGTGGATGCTTAAAATCATATATGTAACAGTATCGCAGGTCATGGTACTTGGTTGGATTAACTTAGACGCTTGTTAAACTAAGCCTGGTCGTATTTTGTAAAGCAAAAATTATCTGCAGGCATTTATCCAACACAGTGCACTTAGTAGATGTACACTACACATTAATGAAACAAATATACCATCACATGAATCACCTTTGCTTTCTCAAGCTGCTTGTGAAATATTCATTTCCTCAACATTTTTTTAATTTATTTGTCATGGTTACTTTGAATCAAAAAATTTCCCTGTAAACTCTTGCAATTTTCATGCTCACATTAAAAGCTTTGGTGCATTGGATTTTGTAATTTGCACATTTGTGGTATTTAAGTTTGAAAAAAAACTGAAAAGTCAATGTTTGGAAATTTCAGTGTCCTCAAATTTTTCAGGAAAATGAGTGCTTCCAAGAAGAATTACGCAAAGCACAGAGGGCACTCCTGCGTGTGCGCAGAGACAAATCTTTCCTGTTAGATCGTCTCTTGCAGTATCACAGAGGGCCAGACTCTTCTTCAGATTCAGAGCAAACTGAGGAATCTGACACAGAGATGGAAGGAAAGATTGATGCAAAGAGGTGAGCAACATTTGTGGAGTTAGTATGCTTGGCTGGATTATTGTAGTTTCTACACTTATGTAGGATTTCAGTAACATTTTACTACATTGTCTGCCGCTTGGAATTTTAGATGTTAAAAAAAAAATGGTACTACCTGTTGCATGTAGTACTGATCTTTCAGGGTACAGTAACAGAACTAAGGGATTGTATATCTAAATAATAAATAATAATTTGATTGTTTGAAGTTGCAGGAAGCGTTTGAGCATGGAAGGATCAATGTCAGGTTCTGGTAACACGCACGGATCAAGCAGTAAACCTCCATCAAAAAAGAAGAAATCTAGTAATAACAGCAGCAACAGCAGCAGTAGTAAATCTAGCAAACATAGTAGCAGCAAGCAGGTAAGGTTTTATGTTTTGCCAAGAAATTTTCCCATTAACAAACACAAAATTATTATTGTAGTTTTACACTAACGGAAAGTTTTTGTTAATGTAATGAATCATAAATTAGTTTGACACTGCCAGGTCACTGATTCCCCCAAGTCACATTGTGAGACTTATTTGGGATCCTCTGAAGAAATTTTTCTTAAGAGAACTGGAAAATGGAGATACAGTGGTACCTCGAAATACGAAATTAATCCGCTCTGAGGCGGCTTTCATATCATGAGCTTTTCGTATCTTGGACCGCATTTTACATGTAAAATGGCTAATCCGTTCCAAGCCCTCCAAAAACACAACAGTAAATTTCATAATAAAGCTAAATTGACCTATAAACAATGAAATACTTCAAAAATTTGGACCATTCAATACCTAACTTAATATGTACTGCTAATTACCTGTAAATAAAGTGTATTAATGTACATGGTATACAAGAAATACTGTACGTATGTAGTAAAATGTGGAAGCTTACTTTTCGAGTGAGGCTATCTCCGAAAGTGGTGACAGAGGAGGAGGAGGAAAACGCCAGATATGTATGTACACTTAACTCTACAAAACACATAAAAAAATGTAAGGAAAACATACATAAACTAAACTTTACGAAACACATTAACAAAACTGTAACACTTAACTTTACAAAAAACTAAAATTAAATTTTTTTTTTCTTTTTTTGATTTTTACATTTTTTTTTACTTTTTTATACTTTACATACTTTTTTTTTTTATATATATACACAAAATTTCAACTTCATCACCACTTTCAACTTTCTGTTTTTCAGTATCACTTGGTTCTTCCATTTTGCTTACTCCTGCTAGTACTAAAGGCCTCTTTAAAAAATTAACTATCCCAAGGAAGATTGCTTCTGCCTACTTTTCATAGTGTTCCTGAAACGACTCAGGCAAGCGTCATTGAACTGCGCAAGCATACGACCTGTGTAAGCCTTTTCAGGGTGTCTTTTTTTTCTACAAATGATTGCACTTTATGAAAAGCTGCTAGAACATCCTTAATTTCTGCCATTGTCATAGGGTCGTCCTCCTCCTCCTCGCCGCTGCTAGAGAACTCCTCTTGAATGACGTTATGTTGCATGGCCTCCGACTCCTTCAGGTCATCCGTCGTAAGCTCCTCTTGGTGCTCCTCGAGAAGGTCGTTGATGTCGTCCTCGTCGACGACCAGCCCCATGGACTTGCCAAGTGCAACGATCTTGTCAAGATCTGGTTGCAAAACAGTCTCAGGATCGTCAACTGTTTCTGAATCTGCAGCACCAGCTTCACCCACGTCGAATCCCTCGAAGTCTCAGGTGGGTACGGCATCAGGCCAGAGTTTCCTCCATGAGGAATTCAAGGTTCGTCTCGAAACCTCCTGCCAAGCTTGGTTGATGAGTCGGATGCATATCACAACATTGAAATGCTCCTTCCAAAATTGACGCAAGGTAAGGTTTGTGGTATCGGTGATGTCGAAACATCTCTTGAAAAGATGTTTTGTATACAGCTTCTTAAAGTTCGATATCACTGGAGGAGAGGGGTGGTGTTAGGTGGAAGATAAAGAACCTTGATGAAGGAATATTCCGCTAGGATATCTTCCTCGAGGCCAGGAGGGTGAGCAGGGTCATTGTCCAACACCAGCAGTCATTTCAGAGGGAGGCGCTTCTCTTCCAAGAATTTCTTCACTGACGGGCCGAAACACAGATTTACCCACTCGGTGAACAAAAGCCTCGTTACCCAGGCTTTCGCATTAGCCCTCCCATCACTGGAAGCTTTTCCTTAAGCACTTTGTGGGCCTTGAAGGCTCGAGGAGTCTCGGAATGATAGACCAGTAGGGGCTTCACCTTGCAATCCCCACTGGCGTTGGAACAAAGTGCAAGCGTAAGCCTGTCTTTCATAGGCTTATGCCCGGGTAGCTTCTTCTCTTCCTGCATGATGTATGTCCGACAAGGCATTTTTTTCCAAAAAGGCCAGTCTCATCACAGTTGAAGACTTGCTGAGAACTGTAGCCTTCCTTGGTCATCATCTCGTCGAACGTCTTTTTAAATGCTTCGGCTGCTTTCGTGTCCGAGCTGGCAGCCTCCCCATGCCGCACCACCGAATGGATGCCAGTCCGTTTATGGAATTTCTCGAACCACCCATGCAAAGCCTTGAAGTCTGGGGTTGGCGTTGATGTCCCTTCTCCTCTGTCGTCTTCAGCCTGGGCAATCAAATCGCCAAAAATAGCCTTGTGGGAGATTGCCGTCTCCGTTACCGTATCGCCAGCGATTTCTTTGTCTTGTATCCAGACAAGAAGAAGCCTTTCCATCTCGTGCACGTGGGTCCTCTTGCTGGACAAAATAGTGATGCCCTTGGAAGGTGAAGCTGCTTTGATGGCATCCTTCTGCTTAAGGATGGTGCCTATTGTCGACGGATTTCGATCGTATTCCTTGGCGATCACACTCAATCGCATACCAGCGTCATACTTCTTGATAATCTCCATCTTTGTTTCCAAAGAGAGCATCCTCTTCTTTCCGTGAATTTCAAGTTTCTTGGGACCCACGACTACGTATATACTATTGTACGTATTTATGTTATGTAGTACGTATAAGTATGGAGTAAAGTTCTCACACAACACGATAAAGCATACTACAACGAAATCACTTAACGAATTTACGTTAATAAACGAAATCGTTAGAATGAACGAATACCGCGTGCGTACGATACAGATGATGCCGTGCAGTGGCCGAAGAAGCACGCCGCTACGTAGTATAGATGCATGTTGGGAGGGATGCTTACCAATAGGAGAGAAGGATCTCATGGCGGTGATTAGTATCAGGAACCAATGGGAGAGCAGGAGGATGGTGGCGAGTCTACTCAGTTGGCGGGGCGCGAGTTTCAAAATTGTTATTGGTGGTCTGGGCGAATCTCGGGCTTTACAGCAACAACCTTTCGTATCTTGAGCAATTTTCGTATGTAGAGCTGTAAAATTTTTCGTATTAGCTTTCGTATCTCGAGTTTTTCGTAAGTTGAGCCTTTTGTATCTCGAGGTACCACTGTAGATAGTTAAAAAGTGTGTGTGGACAGCAACAACTTGAAAGTAAAGGGTAGAAAGCAATGCAGTGGAAGGCTGAATGGCAACTGCCAAGAATTTCAGTACCATTCTTTTAAGTGTTATCCCTTCAGATGTGTCTGCTGGTTTATTTTTTAAGTAGAGTTGAAAAGTTAACTTGTGGGCAGGAGGTCTTAAGTTGGAGTGTCGTTACTGAAAGACTAAAAAAAATAAAAGGCAAAGCAAACTGTGTGCAGGCTGAACAAGGCTTGAAAATCAAAAAGATTGAAATTGCATGCATAAAAGAATTATACCACGTCTTCAAAAATAATTTCCTTTATATCTGTGAATTATCCAAGAAATTGTGCTAACTAAAATAATCTTTTGCAGACTTCATCTCCGCACGTTACTTTAGGGTCTAGTGTCGCTTCCAGTGACGTTCAGGCGACTTCTAGCATCTCCACAAGTGTGTCATCGCCTGCAGCTTTGTTACCTAAAATTAGTGGTTCCAATCTTTCTGCTGGAGCAATAGCAGCTGTAAGTTTGCTGGTTTTGTGTGTGTAAATTATTTTCACACTGATAAAACATAATGCTCATTTACACTCATTGTGAATATGGTTCTTGATTGCAATTGTAAGCTGCAGATTTTCAAGTATCTTAATTAAACAATCCCATATTTTAACAAAATAAAAGTACACTTGACATGAACCAGTCTGAAATAGTATCACCAAAACTACTAAATATATTTAGTAGGTTTTTGTAGCTGTCTTTTTGGTTCCACTCTTTTGGTGCACTGTTATTATGGTACTCATGTTTTTAGGCCTCCACAGTTTGGTGCCAAAATTAAAATTAAAGGTTGGAAGAAATTTATTAATTGTTCCGACACGGCATACAAACCTTCGGTCCTTTTACAATAGGAAGGTACTAGTGGCAGCTGGATAGGTCGTAAGCTTTCGAACAAGGGGTTCGGTAGTTAACTGCTTGTCCGACAGGCGCGCGCGCGCGACTGGGAGGTAAACAAACCACTTTTGCTTTCGGCCTCACAGCGAGTGGACGTGTGTGTTCAACGCTCTCTGCCCGCTTCTCGTCGTTTGCTTTCCCTTGGGTGTATGGTTGTGTTTGTGTTGAGTAATCATTGTAAGTACAATCATTCCCTTTCTTTTTTCATCGATTGTGAAATTAAGCTGATCAATTATGGAGTCTCCACGCCCCGCTACCCTCCGGAGATTGTGCCCGGGTACCGAAGGGCGTAAATGCGGTAAGTTCCGCTCCTTTCCAGAAATTGATCCCCATATTTTGTGCGCTCGGTGTCGGGGCCGCGAATGTACCCGAGCCGAGCCCTATGAAGTTAGTTTGTCTTGGTCGGAGGCGCAGTGGGGCTTGTACGAAGGTAGGAAGAAGCGAAGGCCTGCAAAGGAGTCGTCGGAAAGCTCTCCTGCGACTCCTTTGGTTACCGACACTTCGTCTTCTTTCCTGCCGCCCGCTCAGCTCCCACGTTTGGCGCCTTCCCCTTCGGGGGGGGTTTCTAGGTCCTTCTCCTCACCCGATCTGTCGAGTGTGGAGGAGGGCGCGAGATACCCCGACGTTGAGTTGTATTCTGGGTCCTCTATCCGTTCGTCTACATCGCAAGGACGGGTAGAGGATCCTGCTAATCACCCGACCTTTGCTTCCTCAGGTGCTGTTGCCGCGAAGGACGACCTCGGACAGGTGTGGGCATCGTTGGGTCTGCAGGGCGTGCCGAGTGTCCAGGGGCTGCTCTACCATCTCGCTGGCTCTGTGGCGGTCAACTCATGCTACAGTGACGACCACTACCACGACCCTGTCAACTCCTGGCTATGCTTCACCTCCTCACCTGGTGTTACACCCCGCACGCGTCTCTGTACACCAACTACATCGGTGCAGGGGCCAATCGCCGTACCACGGGGGAGCGTGATGCCGCCGCTGGGTTTGCCGTGCTGCCTCGACCGGACTTCGTGTGCCCGAAGAGCTCGCCCTGGACCTCCCACCAGTACCTAGGATGTCTGTGCCGCTGGTCCGTCCACCTGAGTCTGCCCTGTACAGCCTGCCGTACCTGCCCAGCCGCTGTTTACGGACGTGATGTTTGCCGACCACTGCTGCCGTTCCTGTATCTGTTCCTGCCGTCTCCACTGCTGTTCCTGTGATGCCTGCACCTGCTGACGTTGTTCCTGTTCGTGGCGCCGCTGCTCCCGATGCCGATCTGTTCGGACAGGTGCGTCCGGGCCCTGTTGCTTCGGCAACAGCAGCCCCGGCTCCGCCCTGGATGACAGATCTGACATCGGTCCTGAGGAAGCTGACGAAGAAGAAGAGGAAGAGGAGGAAGGTGTCGTCGTCGTCTTCATCGTCTTCTTCGTCGTCGTCGTCGTCTGCCGCCTCTCCCCCTTCATCTTCTAAGGCTCCACAGCGTAAGAAGAAGAAGGTTGCCTCCTCCCCCCCTAAGAAGTCTCCTTCGGGAGCTTCTAAGGGCCTGTCTCGCTCCGGTGAGACGGGGGTTTCTTCCGCTGGTCACCCTGCTCCTTCGGGGCAGGACCCGTCTCTTCTTCCTCCGCAAGGAAGAAGACTACGGGGAACCAGAGGGGTGCCGGCTAACACCGGCACTTCCTCGCCTGCTGTTAGTGGTTCGACCACGGCAGCAGGATCCGTCTCGGCCTCTCATTCGCGAGAGGTACCGAGTGTACGGTCGCCTACCAGCGACCGTGCAGCTAGGAACCAGACCTCTGAGCCAGCTCAGCGTCAGGTTCACGGCACGGAGCGGAAGACTGGTGACAGCCGCTCACGCGACTCTCACCAGACCAGCTCTCGCTCTCGCAGCGACCAGCTGGCTACCCGGGCTGACGTGACGGTCCACGACCGGCCACGGGCTGAGGCTGGAAGAGGTCCCCCCGTTCGCCGGCACCAGCCACGGGCTGGTACCAGCGACGTGACGCGCCGTGAGGATACGCACCGGTCTCACCGTGACAGTGAAGCTCGCCAGTCGCCTGACCGTCACTCTCACAGAGAGCGATCGGGTACGGCCACCAGCACCAGCTCTTCTGACACGCGAGACCGGGGACCGCTGTGCTCAGTCCAGCCGTTCTCCACAGCGATCGGGTAGGCCACCAGCACAGCTTTTCTGAACGCGAGGGGCGTGTGCTCAGTCAGCCGTTCTGTCCACAGCGAGACGGCTCGACCAGGCCTGCAGCTCGATCGCCACCGCGGGTTGACGATCGCCTGCAGTCCTCCAAGCCCACTGGTTCTTCCAGCGAGCGAGGAGGGAGCGTCAGGTCTGCCTCTCCCATACCTTCAACCTCCTCGGGTTACACCGGGGGGAGCGAGGTATTGAGGAGTGATCGTGAGGGGTGCACCCCTCAGGATCCCACCACGACGTCCTACGTACCAGGCACGGTTCTCGGACCTGCCTGGTCGTATGCACAAGTCGCTGGAGGAGACCGAGAGGGGTCTGTCGCTGTTCCCCCCCTCGAGGGGGGAGGGTCTCGGGAGCTGCTCCTGTTCGAGGGACTGGATGGTCCTACTCCGCAGGATGCAGTCACTCCTGAGATTCAGAGGAACTTTGCCGAGGTAATTGCGCTGATTCGTCAGCACAACGACCTTGGGGAAGGATCGCCGCTCCCACCATCCGAGCCCACGTCCCGGCTTGAGTCGTTCTGGGGCCCGAAGAGGGAACCCAGACCGACGGTGGGTTTGCCGCGGTCTGAGCTTGCCGACTCAGTGCTGGACCAGGTAGAATCTCTTGTCTCCGGGCAAGACGGTTCTCTCAAGTCTGGCAGGTCGAGCAAGCTGCTTCCACCTCCTCTGCTGCGACAGCGGCGTTTTTACGTGCCATCTGAGGACCCGATGCCGCCCAAACAGGTGAACCCGGAGTTAGCCAGGCTAACGCCGGGTGTGTCTCTGCAGCAGCTCCTGTCCGAGAACCTATGGTTCTCACAGCAAGAGGCACTCGGCCTGGAATCCACTGCCATGGCAGCTTTCCAGGCTGTCTCCTGGATAGATCTGTGGTCCCTCACAGTATCTAAGGTCGCAGCCAACTCCGGGGGAATTTCTCCCGAAGATGACTCGGCCTTTAGGAGACTTTGCCAGTCTGGGGGAAGAGCCATCTCCTTCCTTGCCCACCAGACGGTAAACCTGTGGGCCAACCTGGTTCTCCGACGTAGGGACGCTGTCCTTACTCGAGTTTCCAGGGCGGCTGGGCGTGAAGCGGCATTGGGACTCCGCAACGGACCTTTACGGAGTTCCATGTCTCTCTTCCCAGGAGAGATGGTGGACGCTGCGGTGGACAGACGGCGCACTGACGACAGTGACCGTCTGGTACACCAGGCAGTTTCGAAGGCTTCTGGGCAGCCTCGAACTGCGGCCGAAGCCAAAGAGCTCGGCTAGCGCTTCCACGGTGGCTAAGACGGTAGTCACGTCGAAGCCCCGTGGAAAGACTCTGTCTTCTTCGACTTCTGCAAAGGGGCGAGCCGTAACCATACCTCCTTCTCCCGAGGAGGCTCTGGGAAGAAGTCGAAGAAAGGGGGGAAACGCTAGGGACGGCGTTCCCCCTCACCTGCTGCCGGAAGTGGGGGGGTGCCTGGCCAGCCATTGGGCAACTTGGCAGCGCTACGGCGCCGAGACCTGGATTGTAGATGTCCTTCGGGAGGGATATCTATTACCCTTCGAATCTCGGCCACCCCTCACCTCCAACCCGGTCCAACAGCAGTCGTACGTTCCAGGGTCTCGAAAGGACGTAGCACTGAGACAGGAGATCAAGAGAGCAAGAGAGCTGTAGAAATCGTCACGGATCAGTCACGCGGTCTTTTACAGTCGACTCTTCCTGGTGGAAAAGTCTACGGGAGGCTGGCGCCCGGTGATAGATCTCTCTCCCCTGAATCGGTTTGTTCGCCAGACCCGGTTCACGATGGAGACGGCACGTTCCGTGCTCGACTCCATCAGGGAGAACGATTTCATGCTTTCAGTGGACTTGAAGGATGCGTATTTCCAAATACCCATTCATCAGTCCTCCAGAAAGTACCTCCGCTTCATCCTCGACGGGACGGTGTACCAATTCAGGGCACTTTGTTTCGGTCTCTCAACCGCCCCACAGGTGTTCATGCGAGTGTTCACTCTGGTGTCTGCTTGGGCCCATTCGCACGGGATACGTCTGATGAGGTATCTCGACGATTGGTTAGTCCTGGCGAGCTCCCGCTCGCAGTTGCTACAGGACAGGGATCGACTACTCGAGTTCTGTCGCGATCTGGGGATCGTTGTGAACTTCGAGAAGTCCGATCTCGAGCCCAACAGAGGATGAAGTACCTGGGTATGCTGATCGACACGGTAGCAGGGCGAGTCTTCCCCGCAGACTCGCGGATCAGCAGATTCAGGGGAGGCAGCCAACCAGTTTCCTGTCTCGGCAGGAACAGGTAGCTCAGCGATGGCAAGTCGTGATCGGACACCTGTCGTCACTCGAGAAGTTAGTCCCTCACGGGCGTCTTCACCTGCGGTCTCTCCAGTGGAGATAAAGGAGAGTTGGTCACAGGCGACGGATCCCCCAAGCTTTCCAGTGTCACTGACACCGGAGGTGAGGCAGGACCTAGCCTGGTGGCTGGATGACAGGAACCTCTTAAGAGGAGTGCCTCTGCGCACTCCCCCCCCGGACATGCAGCTGTTCTCAGACGCATCGACCGAGGGATGGGGCGCACACCTGGAGGAGTTGCTGACTCAGAGTGTGGGACGAGAACGACAAGCACCTTCACATCAATGTACTGGAACTCAAAGGCAGTCGTTTCTTGCTCTCCCAAAGAGTTTCCAGGACCGCTTGATGGGACACTCAGTGGTGTTGATGTGCGACAACACCACGGTAGTGGCCTACGTTAACAAACAGAGGCCTAGTGTCTCTCCCGTTGTACCAGTTGACTCGGCAGGTGCACGAGTGGGCCCGAGGCACACTCAATAGAGCTGTCGGCACGCTACATTCCAGGGAAGAGGAATGTAGTAGCAGACACGCTCAGCCGTTGGGATCAGGTGATAGGGACCGAGTGGTCTCTACACCAGGACGTGGCGGAAAGGCTCTTCGACCTGTGGGGGCAACCAGTCGTGGATCTGTTCGCCACCCGGCACAACAGGGAAAGGCTTCAGGTTTTCTTCTCAGCCGTGCCGGGGACCCATGGGCAGCTGCAGAGGACGCTCTTCAACACCCGTGGGACCAACCTCTTCGCCTATGCCTTTCCCCCGTTCAGCCTGATTCGCAGGTGATCAGTCGAGCACTGGTCACCCGCCCGAATCTCAGGATGATCCTGGTGGCTCCCAAATGGCCACAGGCCATTTGGTATCCGGACCTGCTGGCTCTTCTCGCAGGAGAACCGAGAGAGATTCCCCCTTGGCACAACCTTCTCGCCCAGCCACACGTCGAGCGGTACCACCAAGCAGTCCCAGTCCCTACAACTTCACGGCTGGCTGTTATCCACCATCTCTTGCGAACGAGAGGCTTTTCTCGTAGCGCAGCAACAGAGATGGCTGGAAACGTCCGTCAGTCCTCTGCAGCTGTGTACCAGGGAAGTGGGCCGTCTTCTGTGGTTGGTGGCAGAGCCACTCTTCAGCAGGTAGCGGATTTCCTCGTGTTTCTTCTTCGCCAAGAGAAGCTCCTCCTCAGTCCCCACAGTCAAAGGATACAGAGCCGCCCTGGCTCTCGTCCTGAAACTGAGGGGATTGGACATCTCGAACTCGTTCGAGATCTCCTTGCTTATGAGGAGCTTCGAAAGGTCTTGCCCACCCAGGGAACTCAGGCCCCCTGCGTGGGATGTGACTCTCGTCCTTAGGAGTTTGACTCGAACACCATTCGCAGCCACTCCGAGAGTTGTCAGACAGGGATCTGACCCTCAAGACCCTCTTCTTGCTGGCCCTGGCATCGGTCGAAGAGAGTAGGGGAACTTCATGGTCTTTCCTATGATTATACGACACTCCAGGGGATGGGGATCTGTGACGCTCGATTTCGTCCCGAACTTCGTTTGCGAAGACTCAGAAACCGTCGGTCCCTGACGACAGGTTCGAGTCTTCCCACGATTCCCTCCCTAATGGACTTCACCGATAATGATGCGGATGAGATGCTGCTTTGTCCTGTGAGGGCGCTACGGCGCTATCTGAAGAAAACTCGACACCTCAGGCCTGAGTGTCGACGCCTCTTCGTTAGCAGCCGGGGTAACCAAGAAAGAAGTATCCAAGAACACTCTTTCATTCTGGCTGCGTGAGGTCATCAGGAGGGCGTATGAGGCTGATGGTAGTGACGACATCCGTACGTCCCGTCCGAGAGCTCACGAAGTCGGTAGTATTGGCCCTCGTTGGCGTTTCGTAAGAACTTCTCCGTGGCGCAGTCCTGAAGGCAGGTGTCGGTCTAACCAGACTACCTTCACCTCCTTCTTACCTTCGGGATATTGCCCACAGGTCCTTGGATACCTTTTCCTTGGGACCCGTGGTGGTGCTCAACAAGTTGTGTAGCTAACCCAGACCCTCGCAGGCTGAAACAGCATCGAGTCCTGGTGTGACTGTGCGGATGGATGTGTGAGTGAGTGAGTGACTGGCTCCCTCTTCCCATCTTTTTCCCTCCTCCTCTACCTGTGGGCAGAGGGCCACGGTCGTCACTAAGCTGGATGAGGACGAGATGCAGGTGAGCTATATGACAGAGCCCCATCCTATCCCTTTCACTAGGGATAGAGCAGAATATCCACCACTTCCTCCTACAAGGGGGGGTTTAAGTGGATGCCTACAAGAGACAAACCATGACTTTATATTTGCTCCTGTACAGGAACAAATTCTTACATTGCTGGTACGAAGAGATACGCTTGCCTCTCTCATATACTCGGTCCAGAGGTCTGACCATTGATCCTGCGGTGCACACCCCGATCAATCGGACAGAGGCTTGGATCCCTCCCTCGCTCTTAACGACCAGGGAGACTTCCAAGGTTGGGGCGAACACCAGTCTGTTCACAAAAAGACTCAGATTCCTCCCACCAAGAAGTGAGTCTTCCTATTGT
>NC_087214.1:63939735-64102946 GCF_015104395.2 Macrobrachium nipponense | reverse complement strand
TGGCTTACATCCGAAAACAGGGGGGGAGGGGGGCTCACTCGCTCACACTATACAAGATAGCAAGAGACCTCTTGATATGGGCAGAGGAACGAGGCATTGTACTGTTGACGAGGTTTTGTACAAGGAACCAAAAATGTCAGAGCAGACAGACTCAGCAGGAAGAACCAGGTCCTTCCAACAGAGTGGACCCTCCACTCCGAAGTCTGCCGAAAGCTCTGGTTCCTCTGGGGGAAGCCTCAGATAGACCTGTTCGCCACGTTCCTCTCCAGAAGGATGGAAAACTTTTGCTCCATAGTCGAAGATCCCAGAGCAATAGCAATAGATACCCTTCTCATGGACAGGTCGGGCTTAGATGCCTACGCTTTTCCCCCATTCAAGATTCTGGGGGAAGTGTTAAGGAAGTTCCGTTCCTCGGAGGCGACGAAACTGACACTCATCGCCCCATATTGGCCCGCTCGAGACTGGTTCACAGAGGTACTGGAATGGACGGTGGACTTCCCCCAGATCTCTTCCATGAGGACAGATCTGCTCAAACAACCCCACTTCGAGAGATATCACGGAAACATCCACGCTCTCTCCCTGACTGCCTTTCGACTATCGAAAGACTTGTCAGAGCGAGAGGCTTTTGTCGAAAAGCTGCAAGCGCAATTGCCAGAGCCCGCAGATCCTCTACTCTGCGGGTCTTTCAATCGAAGTGGGAAGTCTTCCGTAGATGGTGTAGGTCGAAGAAAGCTGTCTCTTCCAATACCTCTGTGACCGAAATTGCTGATTTCCTTCTCTTCCTTAGAGAGGAATCACGCTTAGCTGTTTCAACCATAAAAGGTTATAGAAGCATGCTCTCAACTGTATTTAGAAACAGGGGCCTCAACATAGAGGACAACAAGGATCTCCATGATTTGATACGATCCTTTGGTACTACAAAGTCTAAGTCCTCTATCACACCAAGTTGGAATCTGGATGTGGTCCTCCAGTTTCTCTCTTCGGATACTTTCGAACCACCAAATAAGGCATCCTTTAGAGACCTCTCCGAGAAAGTGCATTTTTCTCTGGCCCTCGCGACTGCCAAGAGGGTCATGAGATACATGCATTAGACTCTCGGGTAGGTTTTAGAGGAGATTCTGCTGTTGTACTTTCCAACCTCTGTTTTCTGGCCAAGAATGAGAACCCTTCTAAACCTTGGCCCAGAAGTTTTGAAATAAAGGGCCTCTCTCCCCTTGTGGGTAGAGAAGCAGAAAGGTCTCTCTGTCCGGTCAGAGCACTGAAGTTCTATCTGAAGAGAAAGAGTCAACTCCAGGGTTGTGATCAGAGCCTATGGTGCGCGGTAAGGAACCCGAAGAGGCAAATGTCGAAGAACGCATTAGCATTCTTCGTGAGAAAGTGATAACGGAGGCTTACATGAAATGCCAGGAGCAAAGCATTTAAGCTGCTTAGGGTTAGAGCACAGAAGTCCGTGCAATTGCAACTTCCCTAGCCTTTAATAGAAATAGTTCAATGAAGAACATATTAGCAGCAACATATTGGAGATGCAACTCGGTATTTGCCTCCCACTACTTAAGACGTCAGTGACTTATGAAAAGTTTTTTTCTCTTGGACCTTATGTATCAGCGGATACCATGCTAGGACAGGGAGCTGGTACTGATCCTTAAATAATATTGTTTTTAACTAAAAAAAATGGTTTGGTTTTGAGTTTTTTATGGTTGTTTGAAAGGATATTGGGGGGATAACTCCTTTCAATCGTAGTACTAACCCCGGTATTAGGATCAGGTGATCGGGATCGGTGTTATGCTCCTTGATGATGCCATATGGCAAGGTGTTTTGTCATATAAGTGGATAGGACCCCATTGACATCCTTAGGTTCTGTCGAGTAAGTGGATAAGACCCCATCGACAGACCATCAAGAACTCTTAGCATGAGGTCACTACCTCGCTGAGGCTCTTGAGGTGATGTAAGCTCCTAGGCAGTAGCCATGAAGTATTTCGCTGACACAGGTAGGAACCAAGGTTTCTTATATTTTTGTTACCTACAACGTATGTTGCTTTCCTGTCTATTCAGTAATTAGCTGTCTCTTACCCTCCGCCAAAGGTGCCAATCAGCTAAGTATATATCTGCCAGGGAAGTTGAATGTATAAAAATGATATTGTCATGATACAATAAAGTTTTATACATACTTACCTGGCAGATATATACAATTAAATGGCCCACCCAGCCTCCCCTCATGAGACAGGTGGAAGAGAAAATCTGGTTTAGAAAATGGGAATGGTTCCTATTCCTGCCACCCAGTGGCAGTGGCGGTAGATCACCTGACCTACCTGTAGCGTGTGCCGCGAAATTCGAATTTCTGTCGGGGACGACGGAGTCTATAGCTAAATATATATCTGCCAGGTAAGTATGTATAAAACTTTATTGTATCATGACAATATCATATTTCTTACAAAAATTTGTCTTATATCCTCTAACTTTAGTCCTACAAATAGCATATTTACTATAAATAGGAACCGGGCAATAAGTCTTAAGTGCTTTTTGAATTAAAGAGGAAGGAGACTTATATCCTGTAGCTTTGTAAACTGTGTTGTATTGGTTGTTTGAAATAAGGATTCATTTTGCTAGAATAACTTTTTAAGACCCAATCAATTAAGTTTATATTCTTTGTTTTCACAGTTGTCTGCACGTCGTCAAGCAGGCGGTTTAGGAGGAGGAACGCACAATGATGGACAGCTCAGTCGCGAGGAAGTAGAAAGGCGTCTTGCAGCCCGGCAACCCATGAATGATTTCACCACTACTGTGTCACTGACTCTGCCAAATCAGCTCTTTTCGGACAATATCATGGAAGGGTAAGCACACTGAAGGAGTTCATGAAAGTTTTTATTCATGAGAAGGTAAACTTTGAGCGTGATTCCAGAGAAATCCATATCTTGGGGGCTTTTTTATCAATTTCTTCAGGTTGTTTGATGAACCGTGTAGATTTATGAAGAGGCAATAGTATTGAAGGTTTGAAAATTTTGTGTAAAGGTTTTGCTTCCATTATAATTGACAAGGATAATTTCTAGATTGGGTTTTCTGTCGGCCTCATGGAGTTTTGTTTTCCTCCTATATGCCAGTTGTGGTATTTTTGACAGCAGTCTTGATGGCTTTACAAGGATAATGAAGTTAATTTCACTTGCAAACTCATATTTTCTGATCATTTGTAAGGACTAAATTTTTATATAGGTTTTTTACGAAAACAAACAGACCAATGTGTCAACTTAGGCACTGAAATGTTAAGTGACAGTGAAAAGATTCGAAAGGTGTAAAGGGACAAAAGCCTCGAATTGCACTATGAAAATATTTTTAGGAGAGGGGGTTTGCAGCTACAGTCTGAAGGGATGCTGCAAAGAACCTTAAGTAATGCCCACCTAGGGAACTTCTTAGTAATGGAATGGCATGTGATCTCCAATCTTCAATATAGTACTGATTAATCCTTTGGATTCCAGTGCTTGGCTTCAAGCCTAAGTTCCATATTCCATTCCATTCCAATCTTCAATAGAATGGTTTTTGTTCCAATTAATTGCTGGAGAGCAATTAATTGGGTTAAAAGTGGGCTAATACATTACCTTGTTGAAATTAAATTAAATCTGATGTTGCTGTTGCCTTCTGTTGGACAAGATCTTGGATACAGATTTAGTACGTTAAGATGTTGCTTTACTAGGACCAAGTTAATTATTAGTAGACCCATTTTACTTAAGCTTTGTTTATTACTTATGTCTAAACTGGCTAGCTAATACATTACCTTGTGGAAATTAAATCTGATGTTGCTGTTGCCTTCTGTTGGACAAGATCTTGGATACTGGTTTAGTATGTAAAAATGTTGGTTTACTAGGACCAAGTACAGGGGGTCCTCGAGTTACGACGTTTGATCCGTTCTTAAGATGCGTCGTAACACGATTTCAGCGTAAGTCGGAACATTGAAAATACCACATGATTTAATGTAAATACCTATCATAACAACGAGAGAACAATTCCTTACCTTTATTAATTTGATTGGCTTGCACACTGGAGAGGAAGCTGCGGTGCTGGAGAGACTGGGGGAGGTTAGTGAAGAGAAAAAGAACCTCCAGAAGTTGCACCAATAACCTTTCCATTTCAATTATTAGACCACTACGCTGCTTAGTTATCACTGTCGCTTTCATAGGAGCAGATCCTTTCACATGTTCAACGATGCGCTCTTTATCTTTGATAATGGTAGCAACGGTCGAACGGCTAAGGCCAAGCGAGCGGCCAATGTTTGTTGGCGTTTCTCCCTTCTCAGATCGCTTTATAATGTCTTTAATTTCTTTAAATTTCCATGGTGATGGCCTTTCTTTTCTTCGATGCAACTACCATCAGAAGAGTCCGCCTTGCGCTTGGGAGCCATAACAAAGAGCAAAAAGTTACAAAAACGATACAACACGAGGGAGAGAGAGGCAGTGTAACACCAAAAATGGCGTATGGGCGAGGATGAGCGTAGCGAAGCGACGCCGTCCTCTCCCCCACAAAGCGTATTCTTCCGCCGTGCGCCCGGAACTATTCGCGTTTGTTTACGTTGCTTACGACGCTAAACCGCGTAAGACGGAACGACGCAAAATATTATTTTTTATATTTTTATGGGGGCGCGTTCGTAACCACGAAACATCGTAAGTCGAGACCGGCGTAACCCGAGGACTTACTGTAAATTATTAGTACGCCCATTTGTTCCGATACGTAATACAAACCATCGGTCCTTTAACAATAGGAAGTAGCTAGCGGCAGCTGGAACGGTCGTAAGCTTCGAACAAGGGGAGAACGGTAGTTAACTGCTTGTCCGACAGTCGCGCGACTGGGAGGTAAACAAATCACTTTTGCTTCGGCCGCGGGTGTGAAGGACGTGTTCGTCATCGCTCTCTGCCCGCTTCATCGTCGTATGCTTGTTTATATTGTGTTTTCTACTAATGGTTGTTTGACTTGAAAATGAAACTGTAAGTACACGTGTTTTCATTTTCATTACTTAATTATGAACCAACATGGAGCTATCGCCGTAGATTGCGGCGATTTCCTCTCTGTTCATGATTAAACCCTTGAATTATGTCTCGGTGCCGAGGGCGGCGCTCTCGCGCCGAGTCATGTATTTCGGGCGAAAGTGTGTAATTGAAAAATGTAAGTACTCTTTTTCATTATATTTTTTGCCCTGTGCGTTCGTTACCGAGAGTGTGATTGCGCTCAGCACGAGCTTTTTATTTTGTATATAGAATGCAATGAAGTGGATTCGCAATTGCAATATTCTTTTCATTTTCATTTATTTATTTGCATGAAATTTAATTTGGATCAATTTTCGTTCTTACCCGGGAATTGATCCTTACGATTATTTTATGTGAAGTGAAATCGCAAGTGCAGTATTCTGTTTCATTTTCATATATATTTTATGATAGCATCATATTATTTGGATCAAGTTTCCGTTCTTACCCGAACCCGGGAATTGATCTTTTCCCCTTTAAGTTCTATGAAGTGAATCGCAAGGGCAGTATTCTGTTTCATTTTCATATTACTTTTCACTGCTGTGCGGGGGTAGGGGAAGCGAAGGTCTGCCAGGAAGTCGTCGGAAAGCTCTCCCGCGACTCCCTTGGTATCCGATTCTTCGTCTTCCTTCCTGCCCCCCGCTCAGCTTCTTCGTTGTATTTGTATTTGGGGTCTTCCTTGCGTTCGGGTGGGGCATGTCTTCCCCCCGTGCGTGAGGGAACCCCTCTTACTAATCTATCTATGTTACCGCAGGTGCTACATCCGTGGGAGACGACCTTGGACAGGTATGGACCACCGCGGCGGCAGGGCGTGCCTAGCATCCACGGGCTGCTGCAGCGTCTAGCGAGGTCTGGGGCGGTCTCCACTACTACCACGGCCGCTTATGCTGCTCCCCCCCCTCTGGTCTACACTCCCCATGCTGTGTCGGTGACGCCGTCTGCCGCTACTAGGGCCGCCGCCGTACCGAGGGGGAGTTGCCGCCGCCGCCTGTTTTCTTCGTGTTGCCTGCCCCAGACTTCCGCTGTTCCAGCAGCTCGCCCCTGGACCGGCCGCCAGTACCAGGTTCCGCTGGCTGCCGATGATTCTACGAGGCAATCGCTGGGCCTGCCGTACCATGCCGCTGATGTGATTCCCGCTGTTGGCTTGGCTGTCCCTTCTGGGTCTACCGCGTGCCGCTGTTCCTGCCGCTCCTGAGCTGGTTGCTGTTCCTGTCGCTCCTGGTTCCTGAGCCTGTCCATGCTGGTCCTGCCCACGGTGTGTCTTCCCCAGTCCCAGGTCCTTCCGGACAGGTGCAGTCGGGCCGTGTTGCTTCGGCAATAGCCCCGGCTCCGGCCTGGATGGAGGACCTGACGACTGTCCTGCGTGAGCTGACGAGGAGAGGAGAAGAGGAAGCTGTCATCTTCGTCTTCATCGTCTGCTGCTGCCTCTTCCCCTTCGACTTCTAAGGCCCATAAGCCGAAGAAGAAGAAGGTGCCTGCCTTCCCCCCCCTAAGAAGTCTCCTTCGGGAACTTCTAAGGGCCCGTCCCACCCTGGTGGGACGGGGGGTCCTTCTGCTGGTCCTCCTGCTCCTTCGGAGCGGGGCCCCCCCGTCTCCCCTTCGTAAGGAAGAGATAGACGGGGACCAGAGGAGTATCGGTTAGCTCTGGTACTTCCTCGCCTGGTGCTAGCGGCCGATGCCGCTACGTCAGGTTCCGGCTCGGTCTCTCGTTCGCGAGAGATCCCGAGTGTACGTTCTCCCCTCGGGAGAACCGTGCAGCCAAGTTTCGGCGCCAGAGTTCGCTCGGCGCCAAGACGCGGCACGGAGCAGAAAAGGCTGGTGAGAGACGCTCAGGTGACTCTTGCCAGGCCAGCGGCCGCTCTTGCCAGCGACCAGCTGGTAACCCGGGTTTTCCCCCTAAGAAGGCTCCTTGGGGATCTTCTAAGGGCCCGTCTCGCTCCGGCGATTTGGGGAGCTCTTCTGCTGGTCCTCTGCTCCCTCGGGAACAGGGGCCCGTCTTTTCTTCTACCAAGGAGAAGAAGACGGGGACCAGAGGAGTACTAGCTTCGGCTGGCACTTCCTCGCCTGGTTCTAGCGGTTCTGCCGCTAAACCAGGATCCGCCTCGGCTTCTCGTTAGCGAGAAGTACCGAGTGGACGGTCTCCCGCGGGGAGACCGTCCAGCCAAAGTCTTGACACCCGAGCTCGCTCGCCGTCAAGACCGAAGCGCGGAGCAGAAGACTGGCGAGTGTCGTGCAGACGACTCTACGCCAGGCCAGTGGACGCTCCTCGCAGCGACCAGCTGGCTGCTCGGGTTGACGTGACGGTCCGCTGACCAGCCACGGGTTGAGGCGAGGAAGGGGTCCCCGCGGCCGTCGGTACCAGCCACGGCTGGTACCAGCGGCTCGACGCGCCGAGAGGACGCTCGCCGGTCTCACCGCGACAGCGAGCCTAGCAGGTCACCTGACGCCGCTCCCATCGGACCGGGCGGAGACGGTAACCAGCAACAGCTCGCCTGACGCTAGAGATCAGCGTCGACGTTCTTAGCCGAGCCTCTCGCCCCAGGCGAGCGGCAAGGCTAGGCCTGCTGTTCGATCGCCACCGCGGATTGACGATCAGCAGCAGCCCTCCAAGCACGCTGGTCCTGCAGCGAGCTAGGGGGAAGCGTCAGGTCCTGCCTCTCCTGTACCTTCAACCTCCTCGGGCTACACCGGGAGGAGCGAGGTACCTAGATGATCGCGAGAGGTACGCCGCTCGCGATCACCGCTATGACGCTGTATGGACCAGGCACGGTTCTAGGACCGACCAGGACATACGCGCAAGTAGCTGGAGGCGACCGTCAGGGTCTGCGCTGTTTCCTCCTTCTGAAGGAGGAGTATCTCGGATCGGTTCTTGTTGGAGGGACTGACGGTCCTACTCCGCAAGACGCGGTTATTCCCGAGATACAGAGGAATTTGCAGAAGTCATTAAGCTGATTCGTCAGCATAATGACCTTGCGGAAGGATTGCCGCTCCCACCAGCAGAGCCCACGTCTCTGCTCGAGTCGTTTTGGGGCCCGAGAGGGAACCCAAACCGACGGTGGGTCTGCCGCGATCGGAGCTTGCCGATTCGGCCTCGAACCAGAGTCTCTCGTCTCCGGACAAGAAGGCTCTCTCAGTTCTGGCCGGTCGATCAAGCTACTTCCACCTCCTCTACTGCGACAGCGGCGTTTCTACGTGTCTTCGGACACCGTATTTAAATACTCCTTCGGTCCTCCTGAGAGGTTTCGACCTCGACGAGGACTGGAATGAGTCGGAGGACGGTATCGGCTTCTCTCCTGTCAGGTGTCGATCAGCCCCACCCAGACGACGTTCACAGTGGCGGCAGACCCTTACCTACAGTGAGAGTTCGTAACCCTCCGCGGGAAAAACGTTTTTCTCCTGACGATACGTTTTCCCAGACTCTGAGAGGCCATCGCCGCAGGCGATGGCTGCTCCTACTCTTCTCCAACTGCTAGTTCCACTGGGAAGGTGAGCGAGTATCCAATTTCTCCCCCATTCCCTCTCTCCTTACGGCTACGAGGGAAAGGGGAGGGATCCTACGGAGATTTCTCTGTAGGATCCCACGTTCGGGACTGCGCTACCGGGGGGACCTTCGGGTCCTACCCGACGTAAGCCCCGGTCGTTGAGGAGGAATCCTGCCCATTCTCGATTTCTACGGGAATCGAGAGGACCACCAGCCGATATCGTTTGACGAATTCGGTGGGGGTTTCGCAGACTGCTTAGAATTCTACGGAATTTCTAGCGCATTCAGTGTTCGAGTTTTTTTACGATCTCCAAACACTTGGGCGAGACCACGGTCCAAAGTGAGCGAGACGAGAATCCCCGATATGTTACACGATAATCGGGAACCTCGCCTATGCTCGAATTCCTGGTATTTCTAGCATTGGGAAGAAGACTGCTGCTGAAAGAAACTATCTCACAGTAGGCGACCAACCTGGAATAGAGAAGATCGGACGGGAATATCCAGTTTGGCTTGAACTATCGTCTTAGTATTCTGTTCACCATTGAAGCTTTCCTTCGAGGAAGACTTTCTCCTTCACTCTCTTTGATAGAGATCGAAGTGGTCGATCTCCAATCCTTATTTTGTTTTCTTGAAGGAAAGAAATTAGGATGGAGATCGTTGTTCAGAATCCTACAAATATACTACGTATATTAACCTCACGACATGATTCTACTAAGCAGTTGAATTGTCCGAGGGGTAGGCGCATATCCTAGTTAATCTACGGATTGCGACTTATAAGACAAGTATTCTAATTGAACTGCAACTCGGGGTTGCCTGCAACCTCCCAGGAGTTTTCAGTTTCAATTTTATATACTTACGGTTTTGTCACGACAACACCATTTCAACTTTTATATTTACCGAAATTCGTTTCGCCATAAATATAATTGCTCGAGCATATCTTTTATGCTCGGTAGTTCTAGCCGAACGCATTCCTTCGTGGAATAATAGATTACCTGGCAACTCAGGATGACGAGTCAGCGAGAGCTCAGGCTCAACTACTGCGTATTGACTGCCTGATAGCAGCTCAGTATCAGCTGGGCCTCCGAGATGCACGTCATGTATGTCTCTCTCTCCCCTGCTTTGATTGACTACCGAACCGTATCTCTGCCCAACAATCATGGACTTAGGTCTCTGATTAACGGGGATTCTCGCAATAATGAAGGACCATCTACGGCTGTGACGCTAGATTCCATCGCCTTCGACATTGCGAGAATTTTTCAACGAGGATATCTCTTGGACTCTTTCATCTTTTCGTTTACCGCACCCGGTAACAGAAGTCGTACAAAGTCTCCCGCTGCATCGCGCTGCGATAATGCGAATGATTTTGCAGACATCTGAGGTTTGTCTTCAAAAGATCGCGTATTCGTAGGTGTACATTGTTCATGTTTTCAACCCGAATTACAAGATGTGTCAGAAGACATCGCCTACTCTCCCGACTGACAGCTCTACTTCAAATGTTCAGCCCATGAGAAGCAGTTCTTCAGGCGGCTTTCCCTGTGTTTTCATTACTGAAGAACGCCCCGCTTTCATTGCAACTACGACTTTCTTTCACGGGACAGCAATGAAACAGCGCGGTTAGCGTTTTCAGTCATTTGTAAGCACAGTTATGAATCTTGAGAATCCTTCTCTCGATTCATCTGTGAAGACGTAGGTTGCATTCAATATCTACCTTCGTCTTCAACGGTACATAGTGTTGTTTCTCCTTAGCTGAGATTCAACAACCATGAGATGTTTTACCTTCAGGGACCTTGGTCTCTAGAAGGCAATTGACTTTCGCCTGTTGGGCACATGCCTTAAGAGAATCATCACCTCGCTGTCCGGCATTGGTGACAAAACAAATACATTATTTGTTTGGTCTCCGGCATAACCCTTTAAAAGTGGGCGAAGAAGGTCACGGGATTTGCTTATTTTCTCGGATGCTCTTTGACAACTTGCCTCCTACCGAACGCAGTCAGTCGGCAGCTGTCAGAGCGCCCGAGTCAGTTACGAACTACGCTGTTGACTTAGTTCGGTTGTTACAGAGCAATCATTACTTCGTCTTAATAGCTTGTCACAGTACCCATACCATCGACACCCACCATGGAGTGTCGGTGTCCTATCCACTACCGAGAACTTGCTGCATGGGGATAGGAGGATGCGAGAGACTTCGTGGCAAACGGACAGACCAGTATGGGTACTGGACATCACCGAAGTAGAGAAGAGGGATAGGTCATGCGACTATTTCCTTCTTTTCCTCTGAGGAACTGCATGACTTCTCCTGCGAAGTCAAGCATTCCCAGGGGATGGGGATCCGTGACGCTCGATTTCGTACCGAACTTCGTAGCGAAGACTCAGAACCCTTCGGTCCCTGACGATTGGTTCGAGTCGTTCACAATCCCCTCCCCTTCCCTAATGGACTTAACCGCCTTCGATACGAAGGAGATGCTGCCTTGTCCGCAAGAACTTCTCCGCCGTGGCGCAGGTACTGAAGGCAGGGGTCTGGTCCAACCAGACCACATGCCCTTCTTCTACCTTCGGGATATTGCCCACAGGTCCTTGGATCTTTTTCCTTGGAACCCGTGGTGGCTGCTCAACACGTTGTGTAGCGAACCCAGACCCTCGCAGGCTGAACAGCATCGAGTCCTGGTGTGACCGTAGAATGGATGAGTAATGAGTGTGTGACTGGCTCCTCTTCCATCTTTTTCTTCCCCTCTACCTGTGGTTAGAGGGACACGGTCGTCACCCTGCTGGATAAGGACAAGATGCAGGTGAGCTACTCAACAGAGCCCCATCTATCCCTTTCACTAGGGATAGGAGCGTATATCCACCACTTCCTCCAACAAGGGGGAGGAAGTGGATGCCAGCTTGAGACAACCCATACTTTATGTTGCCTCTTGCAAACAGGAACAAGTTCTTGCTTGCTGGTACGAAGAGATACGCTGGCCTCTCTCTTAGTACTCGGCCCAGAGGTCTGACCATTGATCCTGCGGTGCACACCCCGATCAATCGGACAGAGGCTTGGATCCCTCCCTCGCTCTTACGACCAGGGAGGCATTCCAGGGATGGACGAACACCAGTCTGTTCATCAAAAGACTCAGATTCCTCCCACCAAGAAGTGAGTCTTCTTATTGTTAAAGGACCGATGGTTTGTATTACGTATCGGAACAAATGACAATTTGTCGAAAATTGCATTTTTCCTAACTATACAAACCTGAGGTCCTTTACATATAGTCCCTCCTCATGCCACCCCTCACTCTGCGTATTTTGCATGGGCCAAAAGCAAAAGTGATTTGTTTACCTCCCAGTCGCGCGGCGCGCGACTGTCGGACAAGCAGTTAACTACCGTTCTCTCCCCTTGTTCGAAGCTTACGACCATTCCAGCTGCCGCTAGCTACTTCCTATTGTTAAAGGACCTCAGGTTTGTATAGTTAGGAAAAATGCAATTTTCGACAAATTGTCATTTTACATAAGCTTTGTTTATTACTTATGTCTTCTCCTGCAGACCCATTATTCATGATATAGTATTCTTGCTATCACCCAAAAGCTGAAAGTTTTCCAGTCGCAGTGTGTAATTTGCCTTATGTTTTTAATGGTATAAATTTCACTTTCTAACTTCTAATCGTTTAAAGTTGATGGATGGATGTATGATATTTAGGGCTAAAGCCCAGGCACTGGGGCCAAGAAGGCCATTCAGCGCCGTCGTGAAGGCTAAATAAGTTTAATTATGGTAAATGAATGAATAAATTAGTGAAAGAGATGATTCATAAAATTAGATGTGACTAATAAATAAATAAAAATATGAAGTTTAATGAATGGCGTAATATATATTAAAAATAGTTTGTCTTTAAAAATCTGTATGATATATAAATAATTATCTAAATATTATTAAAATTTTTTATACACTTTAAAAAGGAGACGAGAGCAGAAATATCTCCTTCATCTCCCAAGATATTTGAGAGGGATTTACCCTGGAAATATCTTTCCCTTTGGTTAAAATATTTGGGGCAAACCATCAGAATGTGCTCCACTGTTAGTATCTCATTGCTGTAAGCACACACTGGTGGGCTGCTTCCTTCTAAAATAAACTGATGGGTTAAATAAGTGTGCCCAATCCTTAATCTCGTTAAAATAACCTCTGTTCGTCTGTCAAGCTGGAATGACGAAGGCCACGACAGTATATTTTTCCTAATACTTCTATACGTACTTACTATTATTGGCAAGAAGAGAAGTCCACCTTTCTTGCCATTTACTTAATACATAAGACCTAATAGGACTTTTTAGGTCTGTATGAGGCACTTTCCTGAAGGTTGTTTCTGGCAAAGCACTAGCAGCTTTTGCTTCCCTGTCTGCAGTCTCATTTCCGTGAATCCCCACGTGAGAAGGAACCCAACAGAAAGAGACTGACTTATGCAGACAATATACACGAAAAAGCGACTTCTGAAGTTTTTGGATTAACGGATGAAAGCTATTAAATCTTTTGATAGCCTCTAAAGTGCTTTAAGAATCCAAGTATATGACAAAATTAGTGTCACTACTTTGAAGAACTAAATCTAGGGCAGAGACTACGGCTGTGTTAATTCGGCAGTAAATATTGATGCAAAGTCAGGTAATTTAGCTGTATATGCTGTATCACCAAGGATAACAGCACACCCAACACCACTGTCCTGTCTGACTTTGATCCATCTGTATAAATCTTCACATAATTAGCATGGGTAACGTCGTGCGCTAAGAATTTTCCCCCAATCTCTTCTTCAGTACAATCCTTCTTCTTAAATGATTTCTTGCATACTAATGCTTCAGGAATAAGCCATGGAGGATTTACAGGATGTTTTACTTCCAGGACTTTCTGAGATTTGAGATGGTTATCCCTAACATCCTCGTTCAGTTGAATTTGGAGTGGTTTTGAAGCTCTTGTACCAGAGAAATTCCATGAGTCTGTTTCCTTAACCCTTAAATGCCGAGGCGGTAAAAATCAAAAACTCCCCCGAATGCCGGCGCCAGTTTTGAGTGAGCGCGGAAGCAAAACAAATATTTTTTTCAAAAAATCACAGCGCGCTTAGTTTTGAAGATTAAGAGTTCATTTTTGGCTCCTTTTTTTGTCATTGCCTGAAGTTTAGTATGCAATCATCAGAAATGACAAATAATATCATTATCATATGTAAATGATGCGATATATGGTAGCGGAAAAAAAAATTCATACATAATTGTATTAAAATCACGCTGTTCAAAAAACGGTAAAAGCTAACGAGTTTCTTTTTTTTCGTTGTATTGTACACTAAATTGCAATCATTTTGATATATAATACATTGTAAAACAATAAAAGCAACACCGGAAAAATATTATCACAAAATGATGTACGAATTCGTAACGCTCGGACGTAAAAAAATGTTTTTTTTCAAAAATTCACCGTAAATCTAAATATTGTTCTAGAGACTTCCAATTTGTTTCAAAATGAATACAAATGATTGAATATTACAATACTGTAAGATTTTTAGCTTACAATTGCAGTTTTCGACCATTTCCGACGAGTTAAAAATGACCAAATGTAGAATTTTTTTCAATATGAAACGGAGCAAATTTTCCGAGAATGCAATGTATGCAATTCGGAGATTTATGGTGGAGAATCCGCGCGCGGAGGGAAGGAAAGTTTTTTTCATAAATTCACCATATATCAAAATATTGTGCTAGAGACTTCCAATTTATTGCAAAATGAAGGTAAATGATTGAATATTACTAAAATATAAGAGTTTTAGCTTACAATTGCGTTTTTCGACCATTTCGGTAGTCAAAGTTGACCGAACGTGTTTTTTTTTCTTCTATTTATCGTGATTTATATGCAAATATTTCGAAAATGAGAAAAGCTACAACCCTCAATTATTTTTCGTTGTATTCTACATGAAATTGCGCACATTTTCATATATAAAACTTTATGTAACGGCTAATTTAAAATGGTGCAAACATTACCACAATCGCACGTATGATTTTTTCGGAAGAGTTACCACACGGACGTAAGGAAAATGTTATTTTTTTCATAAATTCACCATAAATCAAAATATTGTGCTAGAGACTTCCAATTTGTTACAAAATGAAGGTAAATGCTTGAATATTACTAAAATATAAGCGTTTTAGCTTACAATTGCGTTTTTCGACCATTTCGGTAGAGTCAAAATTGACCGAAGGTTGAAAATTTGTCACTTATCATTTTTATATGAAAATATTTCAAAACTGATAAAAGCTACAACCATGGGTTGTTTTTAGTTGTATTGTGCATGAAATTGCGCACATTTCCATATATAAAACTTTATGTAACGGCTAATTTTAAAATGGTGCAAACATTACCACAATCGCATGTATGATTTTTTTCGGAAGAGTTACCGCGTGGACGTAAGGAAAAAGTTTTTTCATAAATTCACCATAAATCAAAATATTGTGCTAGAGACTTCCAATTTGTTGCAAAATTAAGGTAAATAGTTGAATATTACTACAATATAAGCGTTTTAGCTTACAATTGCGTTTTTCTACCATTTCGGTAGAGTCAAAGTTGACCGAAGGTTGAAATTTTGGCACTTATCATTATTTATATGGAAATATTTCAAAACTGATAAAAGCTACAATCATGAGTATTTTTTGCTGTATTCTAAATGAAATTGCGCACATTTTCATATATAATACTTCATGGAACGGATAATTTAAAACGGTGCAAAAATTATGTCAAAGTGATAAAATAATTTTTGAGATGTGTCACTGATACTTTTTAGTGCGATAAGAAAGAAATTCGCACTTGCGCGCCTGCGTAAGGATTGTAAACAAAACAACGCCTTGATCCGTGAACTCCCAGCATCCCCCAAGGCGCGTGATTCAAAGTTTTCGGCTGGTAGGCCCTTATAAGTTATTTTTTAACGGGGGGGGGGCGAATTTTTAAAAGAACTTTTTTGAGTCGACGTATGGTACGTCCATTCGACAATCGGGGGAGATTTTGACTCGACATTTAATACGTCCATTCGGCGTTTAAGGGTTAAGTACTTGAAAGGAGGGATTTTTGGGACACTTATCATTCTAGCCACATATCGCAACCCAAGCTCTTACCTTCTTAGATCAAGGGGAAGATGATCTGTGTTGACATATATGCTTTCAACAGAAGTTCTAAAAAGTTCTAAAAGCCCCTGAGCATATTCTCAACCCCATGTTCTGTACAACATCCAATTCCTTTAGCTTGGTTTTACAAGCTGAGGAATAGGTCTGACAGCCATAGTCTAGCTTGGAGCGACACAGCGAGTCATATAGCCTCAAAAGGGATTTTTTTATCAGCCCCCCAACTAAAACCAGAAACAACCTTTAAAATATTCAAAGATTTTTTTACATTAATCTTTAGTGCATTTATGTGGTTGTCCCATGTTAATTTGTGGTCAATAATCATCCCCAGAAATTTTACTTCACTTTCATAAGGAATGATAGATCCTTTTAAACTAAGTGTGGGAACTTCTTCCACAAGCCGGCATCTGGTAAATCTTACTGCAACTGTTTTGGAAGAGGAGAATTTAAAACCATTCTCATCAGCCCACTTAGTAATTGCGTTAATGGACCTTTGCAGATGTTTACATACTGACAATGAATCATATCCTGTGCAATATATTGCAAGGTCATCAACAAAAAGTGAGCATTTTACAGAAGGCAAGATTTTTTCAACCACACTATTTATTGCCACTGAAAAGAGTGTTACCATTAAAATGCTTCCTTGGGGAACTCCCTCCTCCTGCACAATAGGTTGGGAGAAAAAGTTTCCCACTTTTACCTTAAAAATCTCTGTTAAAAAGGAATATATAAATCTGATCATTCTTCCACATATGCCCATCATGTGCAATTTTTTCATGATGCCAATTCTCCAGGCAGTGTCATATACTTTTTCAAGGTTACAAAATACTCCGATGGTCTGACATTGTTTGGCGAAGCCTTGCTGGATTTGGTTGGTCAGCCTCCGCAACGGATCAAGGGTGGAGCGGTTTTTCCTGAAACCAAATTGAAATGATGATATTAATCCTTTACTTTCTAAGAGCCAAACTAGTCTAGTATTTATCATTTTCTCCATCAGCTTACACACACACAGCTGGTTAGAGCTATTGGTCTATAGCAGGTGGCTAGGGAAGCATCTTTATTAGGCTTTTTAATTGGAACAACTATGGATATTTTCCAGTCGTTGGGTAAAATTCCAGTTTCCCATCCATATTTTGTTTATAATCTTCAGTAAATATTTTTTGACATCGTCTGGAAGGTGCTTAAGCATTTCATATATGATTGTATCCTCACCTGGAGTTGTGGATTCATTAGAGGAGAGCACCTCCCGTAATTCTCTCAAGGAAAACCTGTAGTTGTATGGTTCAGATTTTCCTGAATCGAATTCCAGAATAATTTCAGAATTCCTAATTTTTTGAAATTCTCAAGAATAATTCTTCTCACTTGAAACTTCAGAAAAGTGTTTTCCTAGCTCATTGGCAACTACAGTGGGCTCTGTGATCAGTGTCATTTATTTTTAATGAGGGTAATGGTGACGCAGCAAATTTCCCACTCAGTTTCCTTATTTTGCGCCACACCACTTTCAGTGGAGTCTTTAAGTTTATTCCATTAATATAGTAAAGCCAACTTTCTCTTTTGGCTCTTTTATAAAACCGCCGTTGCTTGGCTAAAGCACGTTTGTAGATTAATTTAGACTGAGGAGAACCACTAGTTTTGTAACGTCTGTAGCACTTCCTAGTAACTTTCCTCAGAATACCTAACTTTCCTCAGAATACCACAAGTCTTATTCCACCAGGGAACTGCAGGTCTACGAGGTTTGCCTTTGTTTTGGGAATCGAGCCTCCAGCAGTCTTCAGAGTAGATTCAATAAAGTAATCATAAGCATCTAGATGAGAATGAAATGACTCAAACTCCCTATCTAGTATGACGCCCTTACTGAATTTATCCCAATCTGCCTCCTCTACCTTCCACTTCGGTAAAACTTCAGAGGGACCATTCACAGCATATTTCAAATGGATCGGGTAATGATCACTCCCATTTAAATTCTCGTTAACAGACCAACTAAAATCAAGGTGGATACTTGTTGAAGAGATACTAAGGTCCAGTGCAGAGAAATGATGATCATGAATGCTGTGGAAAGTCATTGACCCATTATTATATAGGATAACATCATTCCTATCAATAAAGTCTTCAATTAATTTCCCTTTACTGTCTAGAAACCGACTTCCCCAAAGGGGGTTGTGGGCATTAAAATCACCTAGGAGAAGTAAAGGAGCTGGAAGTTGGTTAATTAAGGACTGAATATCTTCACTGTTAAAAACAAGATCCGGTGGAAGGTATAAGGAGCAGACTGTTATCCTCTTTTCCAAGATGACTGAAATAGCAACAGCTTGTAGAGTTGTATTTAATTGTATTATGGAGTGCTGCAGAGCTTTATTTACAATAATTGCAGCACCTCTATGGGCCCGACCACCATTTGGGGGAGAGGAGTTAAATATTGAATAATTTAGTCCAGGATTATAAGGAGAGTTACCTAACATTGTCTCCTGCAGGCATATAATCCCTGGATTGAATTCATGAATTAAGACTTTAAGGTCTTCTGCACGGGCTCTGAGACCTTTACAGTTCCACTGAAGGATATCGAACATGAATGTTAAGGTGGCAAAAAGTGCTACTTCCCACTCCTTAGAGAGGAAGTACTGTTCCTAGTGTGGAGAGGAAAGCTCTCCTTTATAATAAGTGACTGTTTCTTTTATCCCTTTTCATTTGAATTGGAATTTAGTGTTTTTGGCCGATTCTATTTCTGGTATTGATTCTGATCAGAATTTCTACTGTGATTCGCTCACAAATTTCATTTGTCTTAGGGCGGCAAGACTGATCAGAACTCTTATGTTTTTGGGCTGAAACTGCTTTTGGAACCACCTTTCTAGGTGGAGAGATCTCTTCTAAAACACTGAACCCATTTGAGGTTTTTATTTTAAAGCCATCATTACGTATTTGGGGATGTATTCCTTGTGCGCTTCTTGGTGGTTGTAATTATAGTTTTATTTTCATTTTTGTTTGTGGCTGTGACAATTGATGGCTCTGAAGTAGCTCTTATCTAATTGGGATTGGTACCTTGGCTTATTCTTGTTGGAAGTGTTTTTGGAACATCTTCCTGAATTATTAATTGATTTTGGCTTCATTTTTTTTGGAAGGTGAGCCTGCAACTATCATATTAGTCACCTTTGTATTGACTTTGGTAGGTGAGTTTTTTTGTACTTCCTGAAGTGGTAGGTGAGTTTTCTGTACTTCCTGAAGTACAACTTTTGGTGTTGGACTCTAAGGCACTAGCATATGAAAATTTCTTGACAAATTGGGGATTTTCATTATTTACAGTCTGTGGAGTAGCAGGTATGTGATGCCTATTATCAGATGCAGTTATTAGTTGCCTTACATTGCTGGAACTTTTCGTAAGTTTTATTACTGAAGCATAGGTAGAGTTGGCACTTTTGTTTGCTCCCATTACCACACGCTTTGCTTCGCTAATGCTGACATGTTCATTGTCAGCCACTGCCAATAATTTTTCTTCAAATCTGTATCCGAGGCAAGTCCTTGAATTTGGAGAATGATCACCCTTACATTGAAAGCAGTACTGGGCTGCTACACATAAGTCAAAATTATCATGCTCCGCAGAGCACACAGAACATCTTTTGTTGTTTTCACACAAGTTTTGAATGTGGCCATATTAAAAAAATTTGCGACACTGTTTAGGATTTCTTTTATATCTTTAAACCTGCATCCTCTTATGGCCAACAATGATAGTATCAGGTAGGTAACTGGAGGAGAAGGTTAAAAGGATAGTTGCATCCCCTCCAAGTTTTTTTACGTGAGATACACAAGGAGGACATCGATGGAGAATCTCCTCCTCTTCAAAAACATGCAGGTCTTTTGAGTAAACTACCCCTTGTGTGTTAAAGAATCTATGCGATGCAATACACCACAAACCCTAATAACCTCTCATGTTCAGGTAGTAGCATGTTGTGTCTAACTCTAAGCCGCTAATCCAACTGTAATGTGTTCCGACACGTTATACAAACCCTCGGTCCTTTACATAAGGAATTACTGCTCAGCGCCAGCTGGACCGGTCGTAAGATTTACTAACAAGGTAGTTAAGTAATAGCTGCTTGTTCGATGGTCGGGAGTCCCGGACGCCCGACTGGAGGTAAACATATCACTCTGCTTTCGACCACCGTCGGGTGAAGACGTATGCTTGCCGCTCTGCCCACCTCTGTCGTGAGATTCTACCAAAGCTGGGTTACTTCAACCGTTTTCTATTAGTGTATAGTTGTGGAATAATTGTAAGTACTTTGTTGTTAATATTTGTTTATTTATTCGTGGATCGCATCGCTAGATCATGCAGTCCCACGAATCAGAGAAGCCCACTCGCCCCCCCCCATCCAACTGGAGTGTGCGCCCAGGGAGTGGGAGGCCTCAAGTGTGGGCTTTCAGGTCCAGTGAAACTGTGGACCCTCAAGGGATATGTTCAAGATGCCGGGGGCGTGAATGCTCTCGCTCTCTGACTTGTGTTGTTTGTGTCTCTTGGTCGGAGGAGCAGTGGGAGTTGTACGAGAAGAGGAAGAAGCCACGTAAGGCCGCCAAGGTGTTGTTGGAAAGCTCTCCCTCGACACCTTTGGTGACAGACATGTCATCATCTTTCCTTCCTCCTCGTCAATTCCCGCGGATGGCTCTCTCCCCTTCGGGTTATGTGTCCCCCTCCGCCTCTTCACTCGATTTGTTGAGCACAGAGGGAAAAGGGCGACACCCTGACCATGAGTTGTACTCGGGGTCTTCTGTCTGTTCAGGGTGGGATCCTTCTCCCTCTGAGCGAACAGGAACACCCCCTCCCCCCTTATAAACAGTTGCTTCTCCAGGTGTGTCTACCTTCGCGGGTGGAGATCTCCAGCAGGTGTGGTGATCTTTGAGCCTTCCAGGCACTCAGAGTATCCAGGGGCTGATTCATCATCTGGCTGCAGCCCTGGTCACTCACAGGGTGGAGACGAGGACCACCACAAGTCTCAACACCAGGTTATGCCGCTCCACCACACATGATGTATACCCAGCACGTGACTACGGTCACCCCTTCGGCCGCAGTACAAGCCCCTCTGCCATATGTGCCTGGAGGGAGATGGTTCCTCCTCCTCCTGGGTTTGCTGTCCTCGCCCTGCCCCAACTTCAAGTGCCCGTAGAGCTCTCCCCTGGACCATCCTCCTGTAGCTGTCGCTGTACCTGCTATCTCCGTTCCTGCCCATGGAAGTGCTGCCGCTGCTGCAGGTCCCTCCAGACATGTGGAGTTCAGCAGTGTTGCTACAGCAACTCCCCCAGCCCCATCCTGGAGGGAGGACCTGTCTGCTGTCCTGAAGAAGCTGGCGAAGAAGTCCAGGAAGAAGAGGAAGGTGTTGTCTTCTTCGTCGTCGTCATCGTCTTCTGCCGCCTCTTCCCCTTCAACTTCCAAGGCCCCCCAGCTAAGGAAGAAGGTGGCTCCCCCCACTTTATGAACCGAGAGAGAGGTCCGCTCTAAGTTCGTTATAACATTAAACAAAATTAATCCAACACCAACAGTTGAAACTGGGGATACGAATATAGAAAGAAACACTAACACAACAAAGGTTTATTTACAAGCTTACTTACAAAGATAAATGCAGAATGGTATCTCCTATTTACATAAAAAAAAGGCAAAATCTTACAATGCGTGAACTGGGGAAGAAGTGAGGTAATTCAAATACTTGCTGGCCAGTTTTGCGACTCGAAGTGATGACTTCACAAAAGGAGAACTGCGATTGCAGAAGTCATCTTAACTCCGTATCGCAGAAAATAATGTCTATTCTTGATACTCGAAGGGCAGGAACTTCTCTAAACCTCTTGCAGAAAGTTTCTTCTCTGAAGTCTTGCTCTACATTGAAATGCCTCGGTCGTCCACTCCTGACGACGACTTAGGCCAGAATTCGACCAAACTCTCACGAGTGACTTTTCCTCTCTGATCCATCGTAGGTTCCTTCTTCTCTCATCACTCTGATGATCTCTGATCTCTGCTGCTAAGCTCTCACTGATAATCTGATCTGTGGCTCTTACTGATGATCTCTTACTCTGTGACTAACTGATGATCTGCCTTCTCCTACTTCGTCCGTCGTATTTATACTGCATTCTGGGGGCAGGGCCTATGGCGAACGTCACAGACTCCAGAGATTACCGGAACTTCTTAGAAGAATCTAGACGAGGTATTACATCAGAAATCAAGGTGTTTCTCTCGACACTTAGGCGCCTGTTGCGTTCCACAAAACTCCTGCCGATTCTAGAACCATCATGAGAACAGGCTGGAATTCCAACACACGCGCGAAAGCATCCATGCTGCAGAACTTCTCGAAGATGCGTTTTCCTTTCCTTTAACTCTTAATTCCTTGCTATGAAGCAATTACCATGACACGTCCCCCCAAAAAGAGAAAAAAATTAAATCAACTGATTTTATTTTTTTCTAAAGAGAAACAAGAATTAAACAGCAGGGGAACAATTCTGCATAAAGCTTTAATACTTCTCCATTCACTCAACCACTCGTGCCAAAACAGAAAACGGTCATTAGGCTACTCATTCTGAAAACTAGAGAGGCTATTAGCTATTACATTATCCTTTCTTCTTACCATTTCTGTTTTCTGAACTCTGATTAAAACTTTGAAATGCTAAAACACCTCTTGTGTTTTCTCAAAACTAATTTCTCTCAGGCATACTGTCACGTCGAACACTGAAGCAAGTTTTACCCATATTAATTTAAAATATATAATTTTCCCTCTCCTCTAACATTGAAAAAGGACCTTCGAACTTATAAGGTAAAGAGGGACCCTCTCTTTTTTGCTCCGAGATCATGTTTCCCTTTAGTTTCCCCTTTTGCTAGTTGCCAAGCGCTTCCGTTCTCCTCCGCTAGTTGCCAAACATCTCTGAAATTGTTTTTATAATACTCTAGATTAGTTGTGCAATCTTCTCTACCCTTACTTACAGACAAAGGTCCGATCATATTGATAAATACATTCTCAAAAGATTCGCCTACTGAAGGAATATTACACAACTGAGCATTGGGAACTACTTGATTCGGCTTCCCGGCAATTTGACATTCATGACAGCTTAAAACATATCTCTTTATGTCACTCTTCATTTTAGGCCAAAAGTACGCCCTCCTAATACACTTGAAATTTTTATTTACTCCCAAATGTCCTTGCTCGTCATGTGCTAACTTCAAAACTAGCTCACGAAGCTTCCTAGGAACCACTAGTTGTTCAGTGTTTTCCCCTTTACTACCTGACTTAGGACGAACATAACGACACAAAACTTCGTCCTTTAAACAAAAAGTTTCCTTACATCATCGAGATCATCATCCAGCTCACCCTCAAAAATTCGGGTTAGTCTCTCATCCTCTCTCTGCAACTTGACTAGCGCATCCATGCCTAATTCATCACCGTAACTAGTACTAGATACCAGTACATCTACTACGTTACTCTCGACAGCTACACCTTCCGTTTGGCTATCACTGTCAACAATAGAGTCAGGTTTCTCAGCTACACTCATGCCAAGATCAACCTCGCCACCTCTATCACACTCGTTTGAATCCACGAACAAATTATGACCGTAATCTATGTCTGTATCTAAACCCGACCTAGTTACTACCATTTCAGGCACTGGAACATCCCTCACAACAGAATTCACATTCTTGGATAAAGCTAAGTCATTACGGATAATAATGTCAACGCCATCAACGGGCAAACTGTCAACAACTGCAAGTTTCACTTCTCCTGACACTACCTAACTTTCTAAATTCAATTTCAACAAAGGACAAAGAACACAAGTGTTAGGAAATCCACCTAACATGACTTTTTCTTCCAAATTGATTTCTGCCCTGTTTGGCACACACACTCTCCTAATCAGTGAGACAGCAGCTCCTGTGTCTCGAAGCAAGACCACTTCTCTCGAATCTACTCCTCCAAGAGAGGAAACTACACCTTCCGACAGAAATTCACCAAAAAATTTCCTAGTTTCTCTCATCACATCATTCCTACTTGATGAAAGGTTAACTAGAGACACTGGTTTCTTACCATCCTTCCTTTCTACTGCACAATTTCTTGCTAAATGCCCTTTCCCATTACATTAGAAAAAAGTTAATTTTGAGCCACTAGATGCCACCTTACTCTTACAAACCTTAGACGTATGACCTGGTTTTCCGCATGTATAACAGGAATAGTCACTTTTACTTGCATTGCTATTACTAGGACTGAAACCTTTACTGCTCTGTACTCTACCAGACGAAGGATCATTTCCTTTCTTACCAACACTCAAATTATGAGTTAGACTAGATTCGTCAGCTAACCTAGTTGCTCCTGCGAAAGATTCTCGCCTATCCTCTATATAAAGTTTAATCTCGGGGGATATGTTATCTTTGAAGTTTTCTAACAACACTAAGTTCTTCAAACCATCAAAATCCTCAACCTTAGCAGTAGTTAACCAATCATAAAACAGCCTTTCTAACTTCTTACCGTATTCTACATAGGTGATATTTTCATCCTTTCTCAAATTTCTAAATTTCTTACGGTACGCCTCCGGTACTACCCTATATGCGCTAAGAACAGTTTCTTTCACAATATCATAATTATCACATTCCTCCTTAGACATGCAACTATACACAGTAAGTGCCCTACCACTCAAAACCGACTGTAAATATAAAGTCCACATTTCTTTAGGAGAACCTACTCTCCATTAACTTCCCAAAACACATATGTCGTAACATCTTCCTCATCAAACTTTGGTACTAATTTCAACACTGCACTCATACCTAAACTATCAGCTCCATTTTCGTTTTCGCCTGTCCGACTGTTACGAGTACTTTGTCTTAACCGAGCAATTTCCAACTCATGCATACGTTCTTTTTCTCTCTCTTCCTGCTCATGCATACGTTCTTTCTCTCTTTCTTCCTGCTGCATTACCAATATTTCCCTCTCTTGCTGCATTTTCATTACTTCTCTCAGCTGCTCTTTCATACTTTTCTCTTTCTTTCTTCTCACGGAGATCATTCCCCTCTAGACCTAGAAGCTTACCCGACTCAATAAACTCTTTCACCATCTCACTCATCCTGGTTCTTTCTATATTCTCCCTGTTTCAAACTGTTAATGCTGGATATATTCTAAGCAAGGTCGCCACAATATTATGAACCGAGAGAGAGGTCCGCTCCAAGTTTGTTATAACGTTAAACAAAAAGAATCCAACACCAACAGTTGAAACTGGGGATACGAATATAGAAAGAAACAACACAACAAAGGTTTATTTACAAGCTTACTTACAAAGATAAATGCAGAACAGTATCTCCTATTTACATAAAAAAAGGCAAAATAGTACAATTTGTGAACTGGGGAAGAAGTGAGGTAATTCAAATACTTGCTGGCCAGTTTTGTGACTCGAAGCGATGGCTTCACAAAAGGAGAACTGTGATTGCAGACGTTTTCTTGACTCCGTATTGCAGAAAATAATGTCTATTCTTGATACTCGAAGGGCAGGAACTTCTCTAAACCTCTTACACGTTTCTTCTCTGAAGTCTTGCTCTGCGTCGAAATGCCTCGGTCATCTACTCCTGACGACGACGTGACCAGAATTCGACCAACTCTCTTGAGGGACTTTTCCTCTCTGATCCTTCGTAGGTTCCTTCTTCTCTTATCACTCTCTGATGATCTCTGATCTCTGCTGCTGAGTTCTCACTGATAATCTGATCTGTGGCTCTTACTGATGATCTCTTACTCTTGAGACTAACTGACGATCTGCCTTCTCCTACTTCGTCTGTTGTATTTATACGGCATTCTGGGGGCGGGGGCGGGGCCTACGGCGAACGTCACAGACTCCCGAGATTACCGGAACTTCTTAGAAGAATCTAGACGAGGTATTACATCAGAAATCACGGCGTTTCTCACGACATTTCGGCGCCTGTTGCGTTCCACAAAACTCCTGCCGATTCTAGAACCATCATGAGAACAGGCGCTTCCAACACGTGCGAAAACATCCATGCTGCAGAACTTCTCGAAGATGCGTTTTCCTTTCCTTTAACTCGTAATTCCTTGCTATGAAACATTACCATGACACATCCCCCCCCCCCCCACAAAGTCTTGCTCAGATACTTTTAAGGGTCTGCTCTGTTACGCTGGTCCTCCCATTTCTCTGGGAATGGGGTCTGTCTCTCCTTCCTCAGGGAAGAAGCAGAAGGTTGGCAAGAGTCGCTCAGGTGACTCTTGCCAGACCAGCGATCGCTCTCGCAGCGATACCCCCGTTCCCAGGGTTGATGTGACGGTCCCACATGACCATTCATGTGTCGAGGCTGGGAAGAGGTACCCCCGGTCACCAGGACCAGCCTCGGCTGCTTCTGGTACCATGGCGCGTCGTGAGGACAGTGCTCACTCTCACTGCGCTAGCGGACAGTACCTGTCACCCGACCGTCACGCCTACCGGGGGGACCGGACGGCTCTCACGACTGGTAGCAGCATCTTCGGTCCAGCGCTTCTCTGCACGGAGACCGCTGGTCCAGACCTGTAGGTGATCGCCTGCAGTCCTCCCAGCCCGCTGGCTCTGCTGGTAGGCAGGGCAGGAGTGTCAGGTCTTCCTCACTTTGTCGCTTCAACCTCCTTGGGCTACACAGGGAGGAGGGAGGCGAACAGGATTGACAGCGAGGAGTGCACTCCTTACGGTCCGGCCATGAGAGCCTACGATCCTGGCTCGGTTCTTGGATCGGTCCTTGGACCCAGCAGATCGTGCACTCAAGTGGTTGGAGGAGACCACGAGGGGTCTGGCGAGGTTCTTCCTCCTGAAGGAAGAGTGTTTCGAGAGGTGATCGACCTGAATGGATCAGACGGTCCATCGCCTTAGGACGCGATCACCCCCCTGAGATGCAGAGGTCATTACGTAGATTCGTCAGCACAGCGACCTCGGGGGTTAGTCTTTCTGGGGCCTAAGAAGGAACCCTGAGCAACAGTGGGACTACCCTGGTCCACCTTGGCTGACAGTGTGTGGGACCAAGTGAACGCTTAGGTCCAGCAGGTCGGATAAGCTGCTTCCCCCTCCAGCGGCGTTTCTACATGCCTTCAGTAGACCCATTGCCGACCAAGCAGGTTGATCCGGAGATAGCTAGGCTAACTCTAGGAGTGCCTCTTCGTCACCCACTGTCCGAGAACCTCTGGTTCTCACAGCAAGAGGCATCGGCCCTGAAATCTACCGCCATGGCAGCTTTCCAGGTCGTCTCCTGGCTGGTTTGGGAGAGACTGCCAGACTGGAGGTAGGGGCATCTCCTACCTCGCCCACCAGACAGCCAACCTGTGGGCCAACCTAGTTCTAAGATGGGACTCGGGTAACCAGAGCAGCCGGGCGAGAGATAACGTTGGGTCTATGTAATGGACCGTTGCTGGGTTCCTCCTTTCTCTTCCCCAGAGAGATGGTGGACACTGCAGTGGAAAAGCGGAGAACTGAGGACAGTGACCGCCTAGTACACCAGCCAGTTTCGAAGACTTCTGGGCAGTCTCAATCAACTGTGGCCAAGCTTCAGAGCTTAGCTAGCGCTTCCTCCGCTCCCAAGACGCTAGCACCATCGAGGGTAGTGCGAGGAAAGACCCAGCCTTCCTCTTTCGCTTCTTCGAGGAGTGAGCGTCGGCCCTCCTCTCAAGCCTCATCCTCTCGCGGTAGAGCAGCTAAGCGGAAGGGGAAGAGGGAAACGCTAGGGACTGCGTTCCCCCTCATCTGCTGCCAGGAGGGTGGGGTGGGGGGGTTGCCTGGCGAGCCATTGGGCAATTCGGCAGCACATTGGAGCCGAGACCCGGGTAGTGGATGTCCTTTGGGAGGGATATTCCCCTTCGAGTTGAGGCCACCTCCCACTTCACACCTGGTCCACCTTCAGACGTACGTCCCCGGTTCTGCCAGGGACGTAGCACTGAAACAAGTCGAGACCATGCTGAGAAAAGCAGCTGTGGAGATGGTGCAAGATCAGTCACCAGGTTTTTACAGCCAACTTTTCCTGGTGGAGAAGTCTACGGGGGGCTGGAAACCGGTAATAGATCTCTCTCCCTTGAACCGTTTCATTCATCAGACTCGGTTCACGATGGAAACAACACGCTCAGTGCTCGATTCCATCAGGGAGAACTATTTCCTGCTTTTGGTGGACCTGAAGGATGCGTATTTCCAAATACCTACCCACCAGTCCTCCAGGAAGTACCTCCGCTTTATCCTCGACAGGACGGTGTACCAATTCAGGGCACTTTGTTTCAGTGTCTCAACCACCCCACAGGTGTTCACGCGAGTGTTCACTCTGGTGTTGGCTTGGGCCCATTCAGTCGGGATAAGTCTGATGAGGTATCTCGACATTGGCTGGTCCTGGCGAGCGGGTTGCCACAGGACAGAGATCGACTCCTTGACTTGTGCAGCGATCTAGGGATTGTGGTAAATGTCAAGGAGTCAGATCTCGCACCCAAGCAGAGGATAAAGTACCTGGGCATGCTGATCGATATGGTAGCAGCACAAGTCTTCCCCGCACTCATGTATTAGCATGTTCAGGGAGGCAGCCAGACGGTTCCTGTCATGACAGGAACACACTGCTCAGCAGTGGCAAGTCATGATCGGTCACCTGTCTTCACTAGAGAAGTTAGTCCCTCACGGGCATCTTCACCTGCAGTCTCTTCAGTGGAGGCTAAAGGAGTGCTGGTTACAGGCACGGGATCCACAATCCTTCCTGGTTCCTCTCACAGAGGAAGTAAGGGAGGACCTGGCCCGGTGGCTAGACGACAGGAACCTCTTAATAGGAGTGCCCCTGCGCACTTGCCCTCCAGAGATGCTTCCGTTCTCAGACGCATCGACTGAGGGTTGGGGTACACACTTGGAATAGTTGCAGGAGTGTGGAACCATGATGACAGGCACCTTCACATCAACTTTCTGGAACTCAAGGCTGCGTTCTGGACACTCAGTGGTGTTGGTGAGCGACAACACCACAGTAGTGGCATACGTCAACAAACAGGGGGCCTAGTGTCCCTCCTGTTGCACCAGTTGACGATGCAGGTGCATGAGTGGGCCATAGCTCACTCTGTAGAGCTGTCAGCCAGATACATCCCAGGCAAGAGTTATGTAGTGGCAGGCAAGCTCAGCTGCCAGAACCAGGTGATTGGGACTGAATGGTCTCTATACCCAGATGTGACGGAAAGGGTCTTCGACCTTTGGGGGCGTCCAGTTGTGGATCTGTTCGCCATCTGGCACAACAGAAAACTAAAGGTTTTCTTCTCAGTTGTGCCGGACCCATGGGCAGCTGCAGAGGACGCGTTCCAACATCCGCGGGACAAACTCATAGTCTATGCCTTTCCCCAGTTCTGCCTGATTCGCAAGGTGATCAGCAGGGCGCTGGTCACCAGCAATCTTCGGGTGATTCTGGTGGCACCCAAATGGCATCAGGCCATTTGGTATCCGGACCTGCTGGCTCTTCTCTCAGAGGCACCACGAGAGATTCCCCAATGGCACAATCTGCTGTGCCAACCGCACGTAGAACAGTACCACCAGGCAGTTCATTCCCTGTGTCTTCACAGCTGGCGGTTATCCATCTCTTGCGAGCGAGAAGCTTTTCTTGCGGAGCAGCAATAGAGATGGCTGGCTACCTCAGAGTCCTCTGGAGCAGTTTACCAGGGAAAGTGGTCCATCTTCAGCAGGTAGCAGATTTCCTCATCTTTCTTTCGCTGTAGTCCTTAAGCTGTGAGGATTCAATATTTCCTCCTCCATGGAAATCTCTCTCCTAATAAGGAGCTTTGAGAGGTCTTGCCCACCCAGGGAACTCAGGCCCCCGGGGTGGGATGTGACTCTAGTCTTAAGGAGCTTGACTCGCAGACCCTATGAGCCGCTCCGAGAGTCGTCAGACAGGGATCTGACCCTCAAGACAGTGTTTCTGCTGGTCCTGGCATCGGTGAAGAGAGAACTTCACGTCTTTCCTTCGATGTTAAACACTCGAGGGGATGGGGATCAGTTACACTATTTTGTAGCGAAGACTCAGAACCCTTCGTTCCCTGATGCCAGGTTCGAGTCGTTCATAATCCCCTCCCTGGAAGACTTCACCGATAATGATGCTGCTTTGTCCTGTGAGGGTGCTACGGAGCTATCTGAAGAAAACTCGACACCTCAGGCCTGTGTCTCAACGCGTTTTCGTTACCACCAGGGTGACCAAGAACACTAGTTTCTTTTTGGCTTCATGAGGTAATCCGGATAGCATACGACTCTGACAGGCGTGCCGACACCAGTACCTTTCGTCTAAGAGCCCACGAAGTCAGAGGCATTGGTTCGACCCTTGCATTCCGCAAGAACTTGTCCGTGGCACAGGTACTGAAGGCAGGGGTATGGCCCAACCAGACCGCCTTCTCCTCCCCCCACAGGTCCTTGGACACATTTTCCCCTGGACCTGTGGTGGCTGCCCAACAAGTTGTGTAGCTTACCCAGCTCCTTTACAGAACAAGGTAGCATCCCGTCCTTGTGAGACTGTATGAATGGAGAGTGAATGAGTGTGTGACTGGCTTATCTTCCTCCCCTTTTTCTTCCCTCTACCTGCGGGCAGAGGATAGCGGTCATCACAATGTTGGACAGGACAATGATGCAGGTAAGCTACATAACCAAGCTCCATTCTATCCCTTTCAATAGGGATAGAAGCGTTTATCAGTCCCTTCCCTAGGAAGGGGGGAAGTGGACACCAGTAAGAGAGAAACCCAATACTTTGTAGGACCTAGTTCTTGCTTGGTAGTATTCATAAGAGGTACGCTTGCCTCCCCCTTATGAATTGGTCCAGAGGTCTGACCACTGATCTTGCAGTGCACACACTGGTCAGTTGGACAGAGGCTAGGTCCCCCTCCCTTTGCTCTTACAACCAGGGAGGGAACCCCGGTTGGGCGAACACCGGTCTGTTCACAAGGCTCGGATTCCACCCACCAGTGAGTGAGTCTTCCTTATGTAAAGGACTGAGGGTTTTATAATGTGTCGTAACAAATCACAATTTTTGAAAGTAAATTGTATTTTTCCTAACTATACAAACCTGAGGTCCTTTACATATAGTTCCACCTCATGTCACCCCTCACCTGTTCCTGGGCCTAAAGCAAAGTGATATGTTTACCTCCAGTCATGCGGGACTCCCTACCATCGGACAAGCAGTTACTTCCGAACTACCTTGTTAGTAAATCTTACGACTGTCTAAAAAAAGTTAAGTATATCTTAGTTTACCAGACCACTGAGCTGATTAACAGCTCTCCTAGGGCTGGCCCGAAGGATTAGATATTTTTACGTGGCTAGGAACCAATTGGTTACCTAGCAACGGGACCTACAGCTTATTGTGGGATCCGAACCACACTATATCGAGAAATGAACTTCTATCACCAGAAATAAATTTCACTTATTCCGCGTTGACCGAGCCGGGAATCGAACCTGGGACCACCGGATTGGCAGCCCAGCTCGAAAACCACTCGTCCAGCGTGGAACTTACGACTGGTCTAGCTGGCGCTGAATAGCAATTCCTAATGTAAAGGACATGAGGTTTGTATAGTTAGGAAAAATAAAACTTACTTTAAAAAATTTTGATACTTTCAAAATTGTGATTATCAGTAATACTAATATAGTTTTTGAGCTTGAATGGGTTCATCGTTGAATTCTCATATGGTTTTTTGCCAAAGTACAGTTGATCTTTTTGCTGATGTCTGCCTGATGAAATGCTTACCTCATTTGGTAGTTTCCTTGTCAAGGAGGCAAACACAGCCCCCTTGCTATTCAGCAGGGAAATTCAGATATTAGCTCTGCTATTACCTTCTCTCCCCAGGATCATTCTACTTCTATATCCATCCTTACTTGAGTCCTCATATGGCTTATGGATAAACTAGAGCAGCAGGGTTATTTAGTGTAGAAGGCAAAAAAATAAGCTATGGATTAAAATGTTATCAATTAACATCCCTGTTGCTGCATATCTTCCATTCTCAATTAAAATTGTAATATTCAGTAATTTGTAATTTTCATAACTACAAACCATTGGTCCTTTACATTACGAATCACCTTTAACAAAGCTGGAAACTGCCACTAGACTGCTCTTCCTAGCTCATGTATCTCACTTCGCTTTCGGCCGCTGTCTGGTGACAACATGTTTGCTTAGCTCTCGGCTTGACTGTAGCTAGCTCTTTTGATGAATACCTTCATGGCAAGATCTGTCCTTGCTTTTTTGATGAGTATATAGTTGTATTTGGTTTGCTCTTGATTTCGGTGTCTTGTACCCTTAGTCGCTGTTGAAGCTTCCCATTGCTATTTCTTATTCCAGAAGAGTAGTAATGTAGATGTGGCCGACCTTCATAAACTTTAATAAATAATAGCTCTGTAGGTTGCAGGCGTAAATTTTCACTCCTTATTGGCAAGAGAATGAGTGACAATGTCATTTGTCTTTTTAACCCACCATTTCTCCACAAGCTGTGACATTGCACTTAAATAGGGTGATGCAGTCTCGATGATTTGATTTGGGGAAAAAAAGAAAAAAAGAAAAAGAAAAGGTGGATATCAGCTTCACCACGAACACTTCCATCATCATTGGTGAAGGACTTGTGTGTGATATGTTGGCAACAGGAGCAGTTTGTTCCATGTAAAAGTAAATAGTTACTTTCCTTAAACCAGAGACTTTACATCTTCTCTGGCCAGACTACCAAAGCCTCTTGACCAATCCTCCTCCAGTTGAGTGTTATTGGGTTTAAAACCATTTCTTCTCATCCATACAATACAGAGCAGTTGTGGGATAGTTGACTACTGCACAGTTTTTAGCAGTAACAACAAGATATTGGTAGAGCAGCTAGATAATGGAGCATTTTTCTCAATGGTTTTAGACTAAGCCAGGTTACAAGTTGTATGAAATTAAGTCTACTTCCTCATGGTTTTATCCACTTGTAATCAGTATGTCACAAAAGATGGTGGCAGAAGAACCTACAGAGGCTATGACCAGCACATTGGGAGGCAATTGGATTATTGCCTCCAAGTTTGGAAGGAGTGTCGGAAAAACGTGTCCCAGCCTCCTTTCCTACTGGATCTGTGACCTTCAGTCCTGCAGGTCCACAGAGCAGTCAATGCTGCTCAAACGTACCTCTGGGTGTATGGTAGTTTTTGCTTCCTATCATAAAGAAAACGTCTCTTTCTTCCAGTTCTTGCAGAGTAGATGAGAGAGGTCTAGCCATGCATGAAACAGACAGCCTCTCCGTTGTTTTCAAACTGCTAAGTAGCATTTTGAGATTGGGTAGTACAGTAGGGCCTCGATAATCGCGGGGATAGGACCCAGAAACCCTGTGATAAGTAAATACCTGTGTTATCCTGGCACCCCCCCCCCCTTAAAATTGCTTTAAACTGCCTACTTTAATAATTAACCCACCCAAAACCATTATTTCAATGTTTATAACTGCCTACTTTTAGTTCAAGCACCAAATATGCCTTCAACTATCACCTTAAACTAAATTCAAGACAGTTATTCTTTCCTATCTACAATTTCCCCTTCATCTGATCAGCAAACAAAAGTATATTACCTAACAATTCCTTTCTATTTTCATGATTTGGCTGCTGCACCAAACTAAAAGTACATAGTATATCTATTTTGTGAATGAACATATTTATAAAAAAAAAACATGATTTACTGTAAAGATTACAGCACCCAACTATAATATTAATGTATAAACAGCAAAATACAGCAATAAAAATCTAGTTTTGTCTTTTGTTTACGTTTAGATTCAGCTGATGGACGTTTATTACCGAAATGACAATTTGTCCAAAATTGCATTTTTCCTAACTATACAAACCTGAGGTCATTTTACAATAGGAAGGTACTAGCGGCAGCTGGATAGGTCGTAAGCTTTCGAACAAGGGGTTCGGTAGTTAACTGCTTGTCCGACAGGCGCGCGCGCGCGACTGGGAGGTAAACAAATCACTTTTGCTTTTGGCCCAAGCAAAAACTGCAGAGTGAGGGGTGGCATGAGGTGGGACTATGTGTAAAAGGACCTCAGGTTTGTATAGTTAGGAAAAATGCAATTTTGGACAAATTGTCATTTGTTCCGACACGGCATACAAACCTTCGGTCCTTTTACAATAGGAAGACTCACTTCTTGGTGGGAGGAATCTGAGTCTTTTGTGAACAGACTGGTGTTCGCCCAACCTTGGAATGCCTCCCTGGTCGTAAGAGCGAGGGAGGGATCCAAGCCTCTGTCCGATTGATCGGGATGTGCACCGCAGGATCAATGGTCAGACCTCTGGACCAAGTATTAAGAGAGAGGCAAGCGTATCTCTTCGTACCAGCAAACAAGAACAAGTTCCTATTTGCAAGAGGCAACATAAAGTTATGGTTTGTCTCTTGTTGGCATCCACTTCCCCCCCCTTGTAGGAGGAAGTGGTGGATATTCGCTCCCATCCCTAGTGAAAGGGATAGGATGGGGCTCTGTCGAGTAGCTCACCGGCATCTCGTCCTTATCCAGCAAGGTGATGACCGTATCCCTCTACCCACAGGTAGAGGGGGAGAAAAAGATAGGAAGAGAAGCCAGTCACTCTCTCATTCACTTATCTATTCTTACAGTCACACCAGGACTCGATGCTGTTCAGCCTGCTAGGGTCTGGGTTAGCTACACAACGTGTTGAGCAGCCACCACGGGTCCCAAGGAAAACGATCCAAGGACCTGTGGGCAATATCCAAAAGGTAGAAGGAGGTGCCAGTGGTCTGGTTGTACCAGACCCCTGCCTTCAGTACCTGCGCCACGGAGAAGTTCTTGTGTAACTCGAGGGAGTGTACTTCTAGGTCATCTTGGTGCTGACGAAGAGTCTTCAACACTCAGCCTGGGATGTCGAGTTTCTTCAGAAAAGCCGCGGTCGCGCTTGCACAGGACAAAGCAGCATCTCCTTCGCATCGAAGGCGGTGAAGTCCATTAGGGAGGGGATTGTGAAGGACTCTAACCGATCGTCAGGGACCGAAGGGTTCTGAGTCTTCGCTACGAATTCGGTACGAAATCGAGCGTCACGAATCCTCATCCCCTGGATGCTTGACTTCGCAGGAAAAGTCATGCAATTACCTCAGAGGAAAAGAAGGGAATGGTCGTATGACCTATCCCTCTTCTCGACTTCGGTGATGTCCTGTACCCATACTGGTCTATCCGTCTGCAGCGAAGTTGTTCTTCTCGGTAGTGGATAGGCCACCGACATTCAATGGTGCGGTGCGATGGTATGGGGTACTGTGACGAAGAAAAGGCTGTTATGGAACAACCGAACTAAGTCCACAGCAAAGTTCGTAACAGACTTGGGCGCTCTGACAGCTGCCGACTGACTGCGTTCGGTAGGAGGCAAGTTGTCCAAGCACCCGAGCAAGTCACGTGACCTTCGCCTTAAAAGGGTTATGCCAAGAGACTAAACAAATAATTTGTTCGTCACCGATGCCAGAAGGCAAGGTGATGACTCTCTTAAGGCATGTGCCCAACAGGCGAAAGTCAATTGCCTTCTAGAGACCGAGGTCCCTGATGGCAAGATATCTCATAGTATAGTTGATTCTCGGCTAAGGAGAAACAACACTATGTGTCGTTGAAGACGAAGGTGTACAGAAAATGCAACCTACGTCTTCACAGCTGAACCGAGAGAAGGATTCTCAAGATTCTGAACCTGTGCTACAAAGACTGAGAACGCTAACCGCTATTCATTGCTGTCCGGTGAGGATTGTAGTTGCAATAAAAGCGGAGCGCTTTTCAGTAATGAAGACAGGGAAATACTGCCTGAAGAACTGCTTCTCATGGGCTGAACATTTGGAAGTAGAGCTGTCAGGTCGGAGAGTAGGCGATGTCTTCTGACATATCTGTTAATTCGGGGGAGAGCAATGAATAATTGCACACCTACGAATACGAGATATTTTGAAGACAAACTCAGATGTCTGCAAAAATCATTCGCATTATCGCGGTGCGATGCAGCGGGTGACTAGTACAGACTTCTGTTACCGTGCGGTAAACAGAAAGATGAAAGAGTCCAAGAGATATCTCTGTTGAAAATTCTCGCAATGTCGAAGGCGATGAAATCGAGCGTCACAGCAGTAGATGGTCCTTCATTATTGCGAGAATCCCCGTTAATCAGAGACCTAAGTCCATGATTGTTGGGCAGAGATACGGTTCGGTAGTCAATCAAACCAGGGGAGAGAGAGACGTAACCGACCGTGCATCTCCGAGACCTAGCTGATACTGAGCCGCTATCAGGCAGTTCAATACGCAGTAGCTCTCGGTGACTCGTCATCCTGAGTTGCCAGGTAATCCATTATTCCACGAAGGAATGCGTTTGGCTAGAACCATCGAGCATAAAGAATACGCTCGAGCAATATATTTTAACCGAAACGGATTTCGGTATATACAAAAGCTGATTTGGTGTTGTCATGACAATACCAAGTATCTAAAATCGAAACTGATAACTGCTGGGAGGTTGCAGGCAACCCCGAGTTGCAGTTCAATTAAGATACAATTTGTCTCTGTCACAAACCGTAGAGTTAACTACGGTATGCGCCTACCCCCCGGACAATTCAACTGTTAAAAGAATCATGTCGCGAGGGTAATATACGTAGTATATTTGTAGGTTCTGTACCACGACCTCCATCCTAAATTCTTTTCCTCTCGAGGAATGAGAATAAGGATTGGAGATCGACCGCCTTCGTTCTCTAGTCAAGAGAGTGAAGAAGTCTTTCCCAAAGGAAAGCTTCAATGGTGAACAGAATACCGAAGACGATAGTTCAAGCCAAACTGGAAGTTCCCGTCCGTTCTTCTCTATTCCAGGTTAATCGCCTACTGTGAGATACTCTTCTTTCAGCAGCAGTCTTCTTCCAAATGCTAGAAATTACAGGAATTCAAGCATAAGCAAGGTTCCCGATTATCGTGTAACAATTATCGGGGATTCTCGCTCACTTTGGACCGTGGTCTCGCCTAAGTGTTTGGAGATCGTAAAAAACTCGAACACTGAGTGCGCTAGAAATTCCGTAGAATTCTAAGCACTCTGCGAAACCCCCCACCGAATTCGTCAAACGATATCGGCTGGTGGTCCTCTCGATTCTTGTAGAAATCGAGAAAGGGGCAGGATCCCTCCTCAACGACCGGGGCTTACGTCAGGTAGGACCCGAAGGTCCCACCCCCCGGTAGCGCAGCCCCTAACGTGGGATCTTACAGAGAAATCTCTGTAGGATCCCTCCCCTTTCCCTCGTAGCCGTAAGGAGAGAGGAATGGGGGAGGAATTGGATACTGGCTCGCCTTCCCAGCGGAACTAGCAGTTGGGAGAAGAAAAAAAGGAGCAGCCATCGCCTTATGGCGATGGCCTCTCAGAGCCTGGGAAAACGTATCGTCAGGAGAAAACGTTTTCCCGAGGAGGGTTACGAACTCATACTGTAGGTAAGGGTCTGCCGCCACTGTGAACGTCGTCTGGGTGGGGCTGATCGACACCTGACAGGAGAGAGCCGATACCGTCCTCAGACTCATTCCAGTCCTCGTCGAGGTCGAAACCTCAGGAGGACCGAAGGGGTATTCAAATACGGTGTCCGAAGACACGTAGAAACGCCTCTGTCGCAGTAGAGGAGGTGAAGTAGCTTGTTCGACCGGCCAGAACTGAGAGAGCCTTCTTGTCCGGAGACGAGAGACTACCTGGTTCAACACAGTCGGCAAGCTCCGATCGCGGCAGACCCACCGTCAATTTGGGTTCCCTCTCGGGCCCCAAAACGACTCGAGCCGAGACGTGGCTCTGCTGGTGGGAGCGGCGATCCTTCCCCGAGGTCGTTGTGCTGACGAATCAGCGCCATAACCTCGGCAAAGTTCCTCTGGATCTCGGAAGTCACAGCATCTTGCAGAGTGGGACCGTTAAGCCCTTCGAACAAGAGCATATTCCGAGAACCTTCCTCCTAAGAAGGGGGAACAGCGACAGCCCTCTCGGTCTTCTCCATCCACTTGTGCATACGTCCTGGCCGGTCCAAGAACCGTGCCTGGCACGTAGGGCGTCGTGGTGGGATCATGAGGGGCGCACCCCTCACGATCACTCCTCAATACCTCGCTCCTCCCGGTGTAACCCCGAGGAGGTTGAAGGTACGGGAGAGGCAGACCTGACGCTCCCTCCTCGCTCGCTGGCAGAACCAGCAGGCTTGGAGGGCTGCAGGCGATCGTCAACCCGCGGTGGCGATCGAGCTGCAGGCCTGGTCGAACCGTCTCGCTGTGGAGAACGGCTGGACTGAGCACAGCGGCCCCGATCTCGAGTGTCAGAAGAGCTGGTGCTGGTTGCCGTACCCGATCGCTCTCTGTGAGAGCGACGGTCAGGCGACCTGCAGGCTCCACTGTCACAGTGAGACCGGTGCTTGTCCTCACGGCACGTCACGTCGCTGGTTCCAGCCGTGGCTGGCACCGGCGAACGGGAGGACCTCTTCCCAGCCTCAGCCCGTGGCCGGTCGTGGACCGTCACGTCCCCGGGTAGCCAGCTGGTCGCCGCGAGAGCGAGAGCTGGTCTGGTGAGAGTCGCGTGCCGTGAACCTGACGCTGAGCGAGCTCCGAGGTCTGGTTCCTGGCTGCACGGTCGCTGGTAGGCGACCGTACACACGGTACCTCCCGCGAACGAGAGGCCGAGACGGACCCTGATGCAGTGGCAGAACCACTGACACCAGGCGAGGAAGTACCGGTGTTAGCCGGTACCCCTCTGGTCCCCGTAGTCTTCTTCCTTGCGGAAGAAGAGACGGGCACCGCTCCCGAAGGAGCAGGAGGACCAGCGGAAGGAACCCTCCCGTCCCACCGAGGTGAGACGGGTCCCGAGAAGCTCCCGAGGGAGACTTCTTAGGAGGGGGGAGGCAACCTTCTTCTTCCTCGGCTGTGAAGCCTTAGAAGTCGAAGGGGAAGAGGCAGCAGCCGACGACGATGAAGAAGATGTAGACGACGACGACGACACCTCCTCCTCCTCTTCTTCGTCAGCTTCCTCAGGACAGACGTAAGATCTGCCATCCAGGGCGGAGCCGGGGCTGCTGTAGCCGAAGCCACAGGGCCCGGACGCACCTGTACAGACAGACCATAGTCTGGGGTAGTACCACCACGAACAGGGACGACGTCAGCAGGTATGGGCATCTCAGGAACAGCAGGCACAGCCAGCACAGCATCAGTATGGACCAGCAACTGCATGGACAGTCAGCCCAGAATCGGCAGGTACGGCAGGCAGCACCGGAAACACAGGAAGTGGAGCAGCAGCCAGCAACATCCTGGTACCGGCGGCAGGTCCAGGGGCGAGCTCTAGGGCAGCGGAAGTGTGGTCGCGGCAGCGCGGCAACCACGAGCGGCGGCGGCACGCCCCCCTCTCGGTACGGCGAACGGCACTTCACAGCGGCTGTAGGCAAGACTGTTACCACGTGAGGCGAGTACACCAGGTGAGGAGGGACGTCGTCACCTGGAGCGTGGTCACCACTCCATGGGTGACCGCAGTAGGCCCAGACATAGAACCGCAGCCCTGGACACTAGCACGCCCTGCAAATGGAAGGACGCCCATACCTCACCAAGGCCCACCCTCGTGGCAGTAGCACCTGCGGAAATAACAGTAGTAGCGGATAGGGCGAGGAGAAGAACGCAGATAACCTCCCCCCCCCCCCCCCAAGGGGAAGGGCCATCGGTGGGAGTGAGCGGTGAGGGGGGGGGGGGGGTTCTCCGTTCCCCACCCCACCCGCACAGCACCCATGTACCCAACAATAATAATAAGAGCCCGAGAGCAATCGTGCCCTCGGCCGCCCGAATGCAAGGGCATAAGGATCAATTCCCTGACTGAGCGGAACTTGAACCAAATAAATATTGATGCAATCAATAATAAAAGGAATAAAATGAAAAAGAATCTTGCATTACGATTCACTTCACAATGAATAAGGGCTTGGATCGAGCGCATTTGGCCGCCCCTCGGTACTGAGCGCAAGGGTAAAAAGGATCCATTCCCGATTATGAATGGAAACCTTGATCCATAATGAATTGATGCAATCAAAATATATATGAAAATGAAAAAGAATACTGCGCTTGCGATTTCACTTCATACAAATAAAAAGGGGAAGGATCAATTCCCGGGAAATAGCGGAAACATTGATCCAAGTAAACAATGCAATCTCAATAAAATATGAAAATGAAAAAGAACTGCACTTGCGATTTCACTTCATTCAAATACAAAGGGGAAAGGATCAATTTTCTGGGTAAGATCGGAAACTGATCCAAAATGAGTTTATGCTACAACTCAAAATAAATATATGAAAATGAAAAAGAATACTGTACTTGCGATTCCACTTCCATACAGAATAAGTTTTCGTGCCGAGCGCATTCGCTCGGCAACGAGCATACAGGTCAAAAAAAAAATATAAATGAAAAGAGCACTTACTTACGATTTTCATCTACACATTTCCAACCAAAATATACGCTCGGAGCGAGCGTTCTCCCGACCGGCGGCACCGAGCATACACAATACGAGGATCATTTCTGGGAAAATGAATTCCCGCACTTACGCCTTCAGTCCCGGCACTCGGGTAATCGGAGGGCGTGGAGAAACCAAGATCCTTTAATTCACAATTGAATTCAATGGAAATAAATATGAAATGATTGTACTTACAATTCAGTTTCACTAGATAAATAGAAAAAGAAAAACACAACCATGCGAAAGCAACGACGATGAAGCGGGCAGAGCGATGATACACGTCCACACGCCAGCAGGCCGAAAGCAAAAGTGATTTGTTGTTTACCTCCCAGTCGCGCGCGCGCGCCTGTCGGACAAGCAGTTAACTACCGAACCCCTTGTTCGAAAGCTTACGACCTATCCAGCTGCCGCTAGTACCTTCCTATTGTAAAAGGACTGAAGGTTTGTATGCCGTGTCGGAACAAAGAATTATTTTGGAAAATAATTTAGTTGCTAAAAGAAACTAATTTATTAATGGGATGATTATTATTTTTAAATATTTAACTTTGTACATAATAAGTCATAATTCATATTTCAAAAAAAAAAACATTCATAGTATTTGGAAATTTGTAAATGTGTGTATCCTAAAAATGCATTTAGTTATGAAAAGAAGAAGAAAACATTAATTAGTGAATCTAGCTCTGATAAAATTCGCGATTTTGTTAATTTTCCGGGATATATACGTAGTACTTGGGCGCCACAAAAAAAGTAAGTAAAGTGATTTATGACAGAATTTAGAGGATACTTACGTAAAAATACATCGGTAGTTTGAAGATTAACTACTAACACGTGAAAAGATAGTATGCACGAACGAGACTATGTTTGGTCATACATATTTTTTTCGTGAATGAATATACAGTGTACTTTTATGATAAAAAAAAAAAGTTACTGTACGGCTTAGAGTACCATACTGTAATATTAATGTAATCACACCAAAATAAAGTAATCATTGCATGCTGTAAACATGTAGTGTATTTTTGTCTTTTGAAAAATGCATTCCCCAAGGAATTATTCCTTGAAGAGGCTTTTTATTATGAAGATATGCCAATATTATATAAGATATGCCTTTTATTATGAATATATGACAATAATATATAAGGTAAAAATGATTTTATTAAGTTTACGCTAAGTTGCCGATCGCAAACAACAATACAATAATCTATGACAATTATCGTTTGTATGACTGCAGTGTTCAGAGAAGTTGATTATGTTATACCAAAACAATAATGAAGTTCAAATTGAAAATTAATGTTTTCCTAAATGTTATTACTGCTGTTATTACACTACTACTAATTTAACATTTCTAAAAGGTTAAGAATGACAAAGGTGCTGTTAAGCGTAACTCAATGTTTACATTTCTGCTGGCTGCTCAACTACTAGTTGATATCAATGAATAGGCTATATATTATGAAGATATGCCAATAATATATAAGGTGAGAATGGTTTTATTAACTTTGTCAGTTAGTATCATAATGTGAATCTGTTCATGCATTTGTTGGTTATTGGAACCGGACGAGGCTTAACCTACGGATTCATACCAGTGATATACTAGACTGAGAAGTGATCCAAGGAAAAACCTGCGATTAACTGAATCCGTGACTAAGCGAGGGCCCACTGTATTGGTCACTTTTCAAGAGTGGGATTTTAACGGTACTGCATTTCATTGCATGCTGTTCTTGTTACATTGCAAAATAAAAAGGTTTTGAAGTTTCATCCACATTTACAGACTAAATTATCCAATAACCTACTTTTCAGAGATCTAATGGATGATGATGTTGAAACTTCCCCAAGCAACATTGAAGAGGATGTCACTGTTGACAATTATGACTAATTGCAAGTTTTCAAAACTTCAGTTTACCAGAATTCATTTACCAACAAAATGTTTTACTATAATTTCTAGTGTAATTACATAAAATATTACTCTTATTGTATCCTAATTTTCCCTATGTATAGTGTCAGAGCAGAAACATTACTAAAATTTAAAATTGTCCAAATTTTTCATTACCATAATTCTTCAAGCTGCTTCAGTGTTTTAAATGATTACTTTCCAGCACACCAGCCAAAATTCACTTAACCCTTTTACAAAATGTGAAACAAAATATACAAAAAACTAACATTGTTAGCGTATTCAGTTTTTGCTCCATATGTCTTCATGTTAAATTTAGTTTAAACACCGCCTGGTGTGTTGACTAAAACACTTGTCACTAAACCTCTAATCCCAAAAACTGATACTTACTTTACTTATACATATGAAGCATACTGCTCCCTCACCAGCTTTAGGCTACAAACTTGTGGAGGGTTAACTACACCTCTGGGTAGTAGTGGAGCATAAAAAGAAAACTACTTTGCTTAGGGCAAAGCCTGTGTAGTCACAGCCCAACTGGTAATTAATTCTACTTCCCTGCGTTCATTAATAGAATAGTACCCCAAATCATTAAAAGCACATCAGATCTTCTAAATTAAGAGTTCACTACATGTAGTCATAGTAATACTAACATCAATACTTTTTGGTAAACAATACTCAGTTCAAGAAAGCCCCTCCACCAGGAAACAAAGCACTACTAATCTGAACTAATGGAACTCTGCCAAATTTTTCTGAATTCTAAAAATCAAGCCACCTCCATGCCAGAGATTGTCATAGCAGCAGCACATTCAGAAACTGGAAATAAAAGTAAATGGTTTAGTACAATTTACTTTAGCATGAGCAACTCAATGGGATATCAAAATACAGTGTATGAAGATACCCAGACAGCACTAAATAAAATGCCCAATTCCCATAATTTATTCAATAAAAAACCATATTTTTTCAACAAACTAAATCCATAATTATAATATACAGCTACAAAACCTCCTCTACCCTACGTCATTTTTTATAAACGCAACCATCAAACTGCATTTCTGGAATAATGCAAAAGGTGAAATCAAAATCTTATACAATTTACTATTTTTTTTTTTACTTTATCCATTTATACAAAATCCTGGCTACGATATTTACAACGTATGTACGTCAACTTAATAAAATATACTTTTATTAATTCGTGTTTGTACAACTAATCCTTTTTTTTTTTTATTTGAGATACTGTCCTTGAAAATAAAGATGGGAATAGAATGCTCTTCCCTTCCCTCTCAAATAAAACTGGAATTTTCTAAAAAGAATAGAATAGCTATTGGGAATCCAAGAAAAGCACCGTTAACTTATCCATAAAGAGCAACTACGTCTAGATGTGTAGTGTACTGCAAACAAGGATAAAACTTGTTGCTCTTTAGGATTTCACCGACAACCATTCTGCAAAATAATAGCATTTTTAAAATCTTCAATCTTGGGAATAAATACTGTATCTCGGAAAGAATGAACTAACTGGGTAGATTTTAAATCTTTCAAGACTTACGATACATCACTCCATATTTCCTCTATCAATTCAAAACATTTAATCTTTACTAAGAACATGTTGTAAAGTAACTTTAGAAGCATGATAATCATCTAAACTGCCAATAACTTACACTATATATCGATATAAACAAAACAATATTAACATTTTTATATATAGTTTCCTAAACATTGAAAGTTAGAAAGACCTAACTTGGCCATTTTATTAATTCCGTATGAAGGGAAAATTTCCAAAACTGAAGTTAATGTTCCAACATACAGTACTAGTAATTATATCTAGACCCATACTGCTCCTTCAATTTATCTCTTGATGAAAATGCCACAAAGGCAGCTGACAATGCAAGGCCAATCACACCACCAACGGCACACTTCCTTAGACCAGCCGTTGACTTGTAGAGCAGGCCTGTCAGTGTCCCAGCGCCAATTGTGTTGAGCTCATCTTCGTGGCTTCCCCGGGCATAGTAAAGCAAACATCCTAATCCAGAGTACATGAAGGCAACAACTCCCAGCATATTAGCAGATGCAGAGCCTCGTTTCATTATGTAATTAATTAATCTGTAACATAAGCAAAAAGACTTACTTGGTTAAGAATTTACAAGAACAATGTCAAGCCAGCATGAAACTGGAAAATAAAACAAACAAAAATTTTACAATATCAACAGAAGTTATTTCGACACAATGCATTTTTTACTGTTAATGCAATTCTTTGCTAAAATTTACTAAAAATTAAAGAGAAAATTAAGAGAACTTCCATCTATCTATGCATTTACTGTGGTCAGCAAAAATTTTTAAAATGCCATTCAAACAAAAATCAATCTAAGTGCCTAATGACAAAAGCAAATTATGAATATAAAATAACATACAGTAATGAAATGTACATTAATAATGTTTAAAAAATTCTCATTCACAATTTTTAACTTATTCAAAAATTAATAAGTATTAAAGGTAATGTTTTAAAAATGACAAAATATTCAACTACCAAACAACTTGTTGTGCATGTACAGTATTAGCCCTTAGCAACATCATGGGGTTGCTTTGAAGTTTATGAGGTGGGTGCCCAATTCATTTGTCACAGTTACTCACCCTATTTAACTTTTATCAGTGCCTTAAAACAAATTAACAAAGTACAGTAGTCAAAGGCATTATTCATGTCTAAGAACATACTGACACCCCAGCCACAAAATTGTTATACACTAAAAACAAAATTACAATATGTCTGGCAAAGATAGATTCTGAAACCACTAACAGCTTTTGAATTTTCATAGTAAATACTAAATAATGGCTAGTTACATGTACCAGAAAGTTATCAAGTATGTTACCACTCACTGTAAACACAGTATCAAAACATACTGTACTAAAACTAATTTCACATTTATAGAAAGCACTTCAAGTTCTATGGCAGATGAAAAATTTCAGATTGTATGTCAACTACAAATGCACAGAATCCAGTTTGCCTAACAGAAAATCAACCAGTTACATAATCTCTGCTTTGAAACCTACAACATAACCTGTGATTTCCTAGGCAATTTCCTTACTACCCATGATCAAAGACTGCAATACAACTTCTCCAAAGTTCTCTCTATACATATATGATATTTTTGCCTCTAGTACTAAACACGAATAGTTAACAACTACCTTTCAAGCTTCAAGAGATGCAAAATCAATTTAATAACAACATTAACTATATTAAAATAGACATGGGAAGAATTCAGGTTCCAGTTAATAATAATAAAAAAAAAAAATTTAAAAATCCTTGAACTAAGGACCATTCATTGCATGGTACCTTGAAAAATGGAAAAAATCAACTTAAGTGGCAGCTAGTTTTTGACAAAAATAACCTGTTGCCAATGTACAATTAAGCTAACTTGTTTGTGAATGCATATTTGTATTGATCACAGCCCATGAAACTCTTAGCCACAGTAGTGGTGGCCTGTGTTGTAGTACCAATAGCGGTAACAGAAGTGCGATTATGGGTAAATATAACCTTATATAAAATAAAAACTACTGAGGCTAGAGGGATGCAATTTGGTATGCTTGATGATTGTAGAGTGGATGATCAACATACAAATCTGCAGCCCTCTAGCCTCAACAGTTTTTAAGATCTGAGAGCAGACTGGAAGCGCAGACAGACATACAACGCCAACATTTTCCTGTCTTATCGCAAATTCAGTTTACTCGGTTACAAGATTTAAAGTAGTACTAAAGAACGTTAGAAAAAGAAGTCGGGTCCGAAGCCCATGAAATGTGAACAGGAGGATGATTTTGACTTACTGTGTACGTCTAATCTTCCCAGTGTGTCCAGCAGCTGCCGTTTCCTGAATACCTCTATATAATCCTTGAGTCCCGCCTAAACTAGCTCCAATTAAACACATACCTGGAAAAAAATACATTTTACTTTATTGAACCTACCAATGTTTTCCAAGGAAAACAAGGCAAATTTCAATAATGACACACAAATATATTTCTGCAATGAAAACTCCATCAATAAATACATGGTAGACTTTAAACTTTACTTTGCAGTGTCTACATTTCAACCATCTTAATAATCTTTAAGACATGTAATACCTAAAACTTAATCTTTAGGCACCGATTACGCACAAATATTTCTTCTTTGAAGATGATCACTTGTGATATGTAGATATGGAAAAAGCACGACGAAGACCAGTTTGAAGGCCCAAAACATTAAGATAAAAAGACATAGATGAAGACCTAGACTTGGCAATAGTTATGGCAAGAATGGAGAAAATAAATTTTCAAATCCTCTCTCATGTAAAATCTAACACACAAACAGCATTAACAAGAAATCTACTACTGTATAACCTCTAAAGTAAACAATGCCTACATGCCATGCCGCATGAGGTGCACTGATGGGACTAACCCCCTACACGGCTTTTCCTGTTATCAAATACTACGTACATTGAATTTCTTTGCAACAGCCTTGCAAGTGTGGCAAACTTACCATCCAAAATGAAATCTCCATTAATATATCATGGAGCAGAGTAAATGTACAGCATACAATAACTAGCATCATCATAACTCGTCATACATTTTTTCTCCGAGATGCTTGAAACTTCCCAGATCAGCTTCAAGCAATCTCAATTTAGATACCAAAGGCCATTTTATCAAGAAAATGGTTCACAGACGGTTTAGTGCATATCAACATACACGTGTGTGCAAAGTGATAAAAAAATTTAAGTCATGTTCTGTGACTAAAACACCTTGACCATTTAGGTGCCACGACAAGAAGGTAATCTGCAAGTTGCTAACCACCAGTTTAATTAAATTTTATATCAATGTCAAAAACATAGCCACATAGTAAACACAGAACAATTAAACTTTACCTCCTATTTGTGAAAATGCTAATTCAAATCTTCCTCGTTTCTGTGACGCTCCCTCTAAGGATATAAACTCTGGTTGACTAGTTTGTAGATAAGCAGGATCAAAGTTCAGGTATGGAGAGAGTTGTGACATTCCAGGACTAGATGTTACTGAAATAAAACTCCAATTTTAGTACATGAAAATTGTTTGAATTCAGGTAAAATTGACCCTTGGACAGTTTGAATTACATAACTTGATACACTGAATGGCTAGAAAAAATATAAAAACAAGACATATCAACACAGTCATGTTCAGTACATGACATGAGGGTAGAGCATGTAGTCTTTAAAACCAACATACAAAGTAAGTTCAGATAATCTTTTGAAAACAAGTGTGCCAGACAATACCCCTATAATATATAGGGCATTTAACTGCATTTGGGTAACAACTAAAATTGCAAACAGTAATCTACTAAATATACCTACTGACAAGATTCTTTAACATCAAACTTAAAAGTCATTTAGTACCACCATAACATCAAACTTAGTCATTTAGAACCAACAGAGTTCAAAGTAGTCATTCCCAGGCTATACCAAATATGACACATTTTCTAAGACAATTTGTATTTTTCATAGCTAAAAACCTTAGGTCTTAACAATAGGATAATTTCTAGCGCCTAGTTGGATCTGGTTAAAAAACAGATGAAAGCAATTAATCTTGTGATATCTGGTAACGCACTCGTAGATCAGGTGAAGGATGGTCGAAGACCATTCACCTATTATCACGCATCAGTCTTCCCAACTCAGGATGTCTCAACATACAGAGGGGCGGCTAGAGGCGGCCAGTATAATGTTAAGACCTCAGGTTTGCAGCTGTGAAAAATACAAATTGTCCTAGAAAATTTGTCATTTGTTCATACGCAAACAAACCTTCGGTCTTAACAATAGGATAAGACTCATACTTGGAGAGAGGTATAAGACATCCTGGACTGGCTGGGGGACTACCCACCAGTCCAGCTCTCAAAAGGAATGGTTTTTGGAGAGGGACTGAAGCCCATTGAGAAGCTAGATAAATTGATATCTAACCACTTAGACCCTGAGTGACGTACAATGATATATGGGATAACCATTGTATAGAGAACCCAAGAGAAACTTTGACCGTCCAATAACAAAAAAGGACACCAGGGTTTGTATTACTCCCAACCCCTCCCAAGGAGTGGAGCATATGCTACCAAATAGCGGGTAAGATATTTGTATAGTACACTACCACACTATCAGTACGACTACCTTACTCACCTGTATCAGACCAGTCCAGCGAGTGATGTTCTATTCCTTAAACCGCCCGAAGGAAGAAGGAAAGGCACAAGAGAAAGAAGACCAGCCAACTCACCATTCTCTCATCCACACATTCATCTTAGGTAAGATACAAAGGTGCCCTGTTAAGGTCAACCATGAGTTACACAACCTGTAGGGCAGCCACCACAGGACCCAGGGAAACCATGTCCGCAGATCTGTGGGCAACATCCTTAAGATAGGAGGAGGTGAAAGTGGACTGGTGTAACCAAGTACCAGCACCCAGCACTCTATGTACAGCAAAGTTCTTTTTGAAAACCAGAGAGGGAACAATACCCCTAACATTCATGCGCTCTAGCCTGCACAGACGTGGTGGTCTAATCATCAAGAGTCAAGTATGCCTGTCTGATAGCCTCCCGTATCCAAAAAGAGATAGTATTCTTAGACACCTCTTTCTTTGCATGGCCTGTGCTAACAAAAAGTCTGCAGCAGTCTGGTCTAAGGTGCCTAGTCCTTTCAAGATAGCAACGCAGGGCCCGGAACAGGGCACAACAAAAGCACTTGAGCATCGCCACCCACACAGTCAGTCAGTGATGGAATGGAAAATAAAGTGAACCTGTCATCATCCACAGAGGGATTTTGGGTGTTCACAGACACCACTGATAATGTAACAACAACTACATTGCTGACTGGCACATTTCCCTGAAGGAGATTCTGTTAACATGTGACCATTTGGCTAAAACAAAATTTTCATAATGACATTTATTTTTCAAATACTTCCCTCTCTATTATGACAGCTGTAGTGCCGTATTAAACAGGAGGACGGGAAAAAAAAAAAAAAAAAAAAAAAAAAAAAGGTTGATTTACTTTGAATCATCGATTCACACATCCCTTCCAGATGGATTGAACATTCATAGTTTGCGATTCAATTATTCCTTCTGCCTACATGAGTGGGGAGATATAAAAAATTAAATTTTATTAAAAATATCTCTTTGAAATTAATCTTGCCTCCATATTATGATGGCTTATTGCCGCACTGAACTAAGGCGGTGAGAAAGGTGCAAGGACATTTAACAACCCAAAGAAAACCATAAAATTCCACCAGGAACAAGATGCTACTTAAATATGTTTAGCACCCATCTGCTGGTAGTACTGCTGCCAAGCGAGGACTAATTCATTAGGTTGCAAGACCTCCGGACAATGCTGAAGGTTCCCTGCTGGGGACAACACTCACACTCCAATGCAAGTGGGACACATGGCCTTGTGCCTAGGCTACCAGAGCAATATAATGGTAAAAGAATGAGGGCTCTCGCCTAATACAACATGGGTACTTTCATAATCCCCAAAAATTCAACAATTTGCTAACTAAATAGGAAATGTTACAGTACAGCTATCATAATTGTTCAGGAGAGGAGTTCCCCTGCCATAATAAGGAGCAAAAGAGCTCTGCACAATTCATATTGGATTTCCACATCTTGCAGACAGTGCAAGGCAAATATGTACAGTTATGCCTTCACCAGGCCACACCGGCAAAATAAAAAAAAAAATAAAAAGGTCACCACCACTCGCACATCATGGAATTTACTATACGCTGATGGTAAGTGTGTCGAGTCTAGACTTGTGTGATCTTCTCTGACCAGAGCCTTGGAAAAACAAGACATACCATCCTTTGATAAAGTAATTCATTACCCAAGGCCACAAAAAAGGTGGTTGGCATTCTGCTAAATTTCCCCATTGAGAGCGCTCTGACTGAATATAGGGAAGTTTCTTCCCAAACTGGACAAAATGGGGATCACAAAAGATTAAAGCAGAGGACGAGACAAAATCACTCTTGACCCTGAAAAGGGGTCGAGATGAGGTTAAGAGAAACTGTCTTCACTGTCAAAATCCATAAGGGAGGTCATATGAGCTCAAGGGCTCAAATGGGGGCATGCGTAAATACTTGCGCACCATATCCAAATTCCACCCCGAGGGTTAATTTGGAGACTTAAAACTATTAACTGGAATCTGATGGCCTCCTTAATATTCATGTTAGACAAAATATCTACGACAGTATACCTCAATACAGCAGCTGCTAACGTGAATCAATGCCCTTCAATGACTGAGAGACAAATGTCTGTTGTAAGGTAGGATGTAAAGAAAGAATCTAATGGTATTCACAGAGGTACAAGTGCAGGAGAGCACATTAACCCATCTCGGGTCCATTGCATCAGTCCTCTCTTGAAAACCTACAGAACAGGTTGTGCTGCTGCACTCTGTCTAGAAGCCCGTCGTTGTCACTTTAAAATCCAGTCGGCAGGCCATAACCCGCCCAAAATCCCATTCATGTGTTTCTTTACTTTGCTAGGTTAGGGGTCCTCAGTTACCCGAATGCCTACAGATAAGGTTGTGCTGCTGCACTCTCTCCCTAGAAGCCGGTTGTTGTCACTTGATAAAACACTCGGCAGGTTATAACCCACCCAAAACCCCATTCATGTCTTTATTCTTTAATTTGCAATGTTTGGGGTCTTAAGTTACCCAAGTGCCAAATATTTAGCGTGTATCCTGACATCTGAATCGCGTAGCACCGGCCAATATTTTGATACCGAAATTAACAAAGCCCATACCTATTCCAGATAATATTCTTCAGCCTAGACAGTGTTACTTTCTGAATACAGGCCCAGAAAACATTAATAAGCAAAGCTATTCTGCTACTAAGTAAAATAGGCTAAGCTATTCTGCTACCAAGGCAAAAAAAAAAAAAAAAAAAAAATCCTTGGGCCATGCCTAAGGTTAGCTGACATTTACAGTAAAGTACAATTAAAAACTACTAATTTGAATATATAGTCTATAACTGTAGCCTACAATAGCCTTTTGGGAAGTAATGCAGTAGGGTAAATGACTGAACGGCGACACCGTGGCCACCTCTCTCGAAACGCGAGCGTAGAGGTCTTGATGTGCTGCCTGGATAGGCCACAACTCTTGACATGTGCTCATGGTAGTGAATTAAACTACTTTTTCGGGAAGGTGGCTGCATTAGGGATCGGTGGCCTCTCTGTCACCGCTTGGTCATTTACCCTACTATATTTTACTAAAAGAAGGTTAAAACTGTTTAATGATGGTTAGGATATTGTACAGGCTTTTTTTTTTTTCAGTATACATGGGGAAAATAGACTGCTTATAAATAAATAAAGACATATCACATTTCAAGTTATATTTGCATTTAGAATGCCTTACTTTAATTTTGGATTATGTTTTAGTCATGCAGCCCACTTGCAACAGATGTTCATCAGACAAGTGTTTGTCAATCTTAGTATACATCTTTCCATAAGAGCTACGATACATTAGGATCATGATTTAAAGGATTAAAGATCCCTAAAGGAAAAGTCTACCAGTCAGGCATGGTTAGGACGACCGACTGAGTTTAGATGAAAGCCTAGGCATGGGACTCCATTCCTTGGCCTACGGTAAATGACCGAGAGGCGACATAGTGGCCACCTCTCCTGGAACACTGGTATGTCGCCACCTCTCCTGGAACACTGCCACTAACCGATAAAGCACTTTAATTATGCCATTACTTCTAATTTAAGAGAAAACTTACTTCAAGAGTAGAGGTCATATTGTGCTTGCCATGATGCGACAACACTTGGCTGATGCTCAAGGCAGCAAATTCAAGTAATTTTTTGAAGAGGTGGCCACTATGTCGCCGCTTGGCCACTTCACCTATTACCAGTTATGTAACACCTGCTGCTTGTTGTGTGTGCTGGCCTACGATTGCAAAGATAAAGGTTAGGATGCAACGCCTTAACTGGCTTTGCAACGGCTTTGCTCTTAATGTTTTATGACAGGTCTAGGCCTCAGATTACCTTAGCGTAAGCCGTTATCTTAGTTACTACAATGTGAATTACAACTCTAATACTTTGCATTTTATTGCTGCTTGGCCTACACCTCGAACTTTTTACATATTCATGTACATATTGAGGTAGATCTAGGGTACTTATCCGCGGCAGCCTAGACTATGGCAGTTGCGGTTTTTCTATGCAGTTTTACCTACTGAACAAGAATTTAAAGTAATATTTATTCGGACGACTGTAATTAACCCCCAGGGGCCAGTATTAAACACGGCGAAATACATTGGACGCCCCAATCCCTATGGGGTATTTCTACAGAAGCTGTCCGCACAGACTACAAGGAACGTAACCGCGGATACGATATCCACTTGGGATTGGGGCATCCAATGTATTTAGCCGTGTTTAGCACTGGCCCCTGGGGGTTAATTACAGTCGTCCGAATAAATATTACTTAAAATTCTTGTTCAGTAGGTAAAACTGCATAGAAAACCCGCCACTGCCATAGTCTAGGTCGCCACGGATAAGTACCCTCCCTAGATCTACGCCTAGTGGATGTCGTATCCGCGGTTATGTTCCTTGCAGTCCGTGCGGAATGCTTATGTAGAAATACCCATATTAATTCATATAATTAACCCGTATCTGTTTTTCGCTCCCACGACCCCCCGAAAATTAAGGTCTCTTCCTCCTGGTAGAGGTCTTGTCACTCGGGAAATTAGGCTACCCCTATATTGGTAGGACCACAGGTTGGAGATCCACAGACATCTTTAAGAGAATGAAGGTACTATGACTGACATGTTCTTGACATAAATATGACCAAAATAAGACCAAACTGGGCACAAAATCTACCAATTGGGGAAATTACTACACACACTTCGTAAAGGAAGGTGGGGGGAGGGGGAGGAAACTACGCACACGTAAATTGTCAACATGGGGGGAACAAAACTATACAAGGTAAAGATGACATAAGCAACTAGGGAAACTACTATAGACTACGCAGAGGGGGTTGGGGGAGGGGCGAGGAAACTACGCACACGTAGTAATTGTCAACAACGGGAGGGGGAAACGAGAACCAAAACCACTACTTTAGGGGCCTTATGTATAATTCCTCACGTGGAACATTCATCCCGGGGTCTGAAGCGCCGTAGGATGGTCTGACTAGCCCCAGGATGCCTCCGCTCCTGTTGTCCATATTCATTTTTTGAAAAAACTATATATCCTTCTATGTCACACTTATCAATCAAGGACAGGCTCGTCTTAGTCGTCGTCGGCTTAGCCAGGATCAAAACAACGAACGGCGGAGGTGAGGGAGGAGGAGCAGGGGCACCTCTCAAGGGGAACCGTCTGCTACGCAAGGAACGTAAAGCGACACTGAATGAACCACTCCCCTATTCACGAACGTCACCCGCCGTATAGGCGGCGTGTGGCAACTCTCCGACCAATCACGCGCCAGGATTTCCCCTAGACGCTTCCTTTCCCCGATTCTAATTGGCTGGCTGGTTTCGTCCGCTTGGTGGAATTTTATCAATTCGGCCATTAAAGTAAATAAACGGCAACTAAATTAATAATTTAAGCTAATGTATATTAATTTCAGCGTTAAAACTCACCTTTTCAGGTTACGAAATCCCGTTACGTCGCCCGGTCTCCGTTTCCGCCCGCAGACTCGAGCGTCCATGATTCTCAGCCTGTGTGGGATATCACGGGAGCATTACGTAATCGTAAGTAATGTTGTACGAATTTCTTGATTACGTGCTTATCTAATTTCTTCATTAAGCGTATACCTGGTCGTTTACGTGCGCTCATACATCCCAGGATGATGGCTTATTACTCCCAGGAGATAAGAGCAACTTAAGGTAAAGTATTAAAGTTATTAGTCACATCGTTTGGAGATCAGAGCAACTTAGGGTAATGTATTAAAGTTACGAGTGTCATCACTTACGTAAATACGCTTGGATTGATGCAATAGGTGAAGATGGCCTCTGTATTGTTCAATGCGTTTAGAAGTTATGCAGTTTATCCAGGTAAATAAATTTATCAAGGTAAATAAAAACCTTATGGTTTATTACTCTCATTAGATCAGAGCAACCTAAGGTGTTGCATTAAAGTTACGCGTGTCATCATTTACAATGAACAGGCTTACATTGATGCAATAGGTGATGATGGTCTGTATTGTTCAATGCTTTTAGGAGTTCTGCAGTTTTTCCAGGTAAATTAAAACCTTAATACTGAGGCGATTAAGTTACGCATACACCGTGAGCGGAATTATTATTCTTATTCTGATGATGAAACCTATTCATATGGAACAAGCCCATCTAGGGGGACCATTGACTTGGAATTCAAACTTATTGAAATGCAAGGAGAATGCATTTGCATCTTCGCTTCAACTTGTTTAGTTCCAATTATCGCAGTTCTACGTAGAAGGCTGTTGCACTGTCCAATTAACGAATAAAGGACCTCTGGAACTTGAAGTTCGACAGCTAGGCTAAACATTTAGTACTGCATATTGGTGCTTCAGCTGTTCTGCGAATCCGGTTCCTCTCCGTAGATAAAGGAATCAGGCATCAATTGTGAATGTGAAAGATCTCGTAATAAAATATAACTTATGGAAAAGTGACAAATCCAGAGAGGAATCTACCACCTCGAACCACTCCATCTAAAACGAGATAAATCTGTGGCAGAAGCTGACATCTAGCTACACTGGAGAACTGTGTTCTAGACTCTAGAGGAAGCAGAAGTACCCAGACAGGCACCGATTTTATCTCATATAAAATTTTTGAGGCCTTACGAACAATATACTTAACTTGTTCGTGCGGCATATGCAGAAACAATCGTCATATGTTTTTCAAAAGTTAGATGACTGTCCGCAATGGGAACAGGCTTATTCGGACCTTGGCTGACTCGGACCATGTACTGGCTCATTCGGACCTTTATCCAGGCTTATTCGGACCTTCATATGATTGGCCGATTTTCTCTGCAGTTTTACCTCCTGAACAAGAATTTTAAGTAATATTTATTCGGACAACTGTAATTAACCCCTAAACAAGGATGCCTGGAATAGTGAAAAAGCTTCAGACTCATTCAGCGAAATGCCATCCACCTGAAGGGGAGGATGTGGGTGGAGAATCTGTACTACGAGATCTGCTAATGAGCAACGTTTTCTTATTTACTTTATAGTACAGCCAATCAGGAGAGTCGTAAGGAACGGGCCTAGACATCAGACGCATGGTTGGTGTGAATCTACTGTAGTATGTAGCTTCCTATATGCATGAATCCGTTGGATTCAACTTACTTATATAATGGCTTGGAATACTTATATAATGGCTTGAAAATATAAGTTTTTCAGGTACTTGGAGAGCACAGATATAATCTTATCAGTATTTTTTAGCTTGTAGACATACTTAAGTCATATACAGTGACTTTTAGTTTGTTTAACTTGCCTTGCTTGTATACCATTGCAGAATATCGTAAAAGCGTCACAAAATGTAACTATACATATATACCAGGAGCTCAGTTCATTAATAAAGATATAATATTGTGCCAACTCTATTTGAGATCAACTTTGTAATATGATCGATAAACTGAACAAGGCGTGATCTGACCTCCAACTCACTCGGCCCGCGTGCTAAAATCTACGGTCAAAGAAAATGTTGTTTCACCAACGAAAATTAAGATTAGTACGCTATATTTTATGAGAAATAATTGTTCTGTATTGTTTAACATGGACGTTATTTTTTTTTTTACATTTTCATTCTAATAAATATATTACAAACATCCTACATGTATCCTATCTTAAAATCCCTGTGTCTAGAACTCAGTTCGAAAAACCTTTATCAGACCTTTTTAGGCTTTTGCATAGACCTTTCCTAACCCCCATAAAAACAAAAACAACAAAGTAGTTTGTAGGCTTACTTCCCGAGTAAGCGAAATAAGCGCCTGCTTTTTATTACTCAAATGCACTACATGATATGACTTATGGAGGGCGTGTGGTGTGACTTTTTCTAAGTAAGTAAATTTGATATGTATATAGCACAAGGGTAGATAAGTGAAAAACTAATTTCACAAAGTAGTAGCTATACTGAAAACACCAACACAAAAATATCCAAGCCACAAGCACTGCACCTACAACTGGACTTTGGACCACGTGGGAGCTCTCTCTCTCTCTCTCTCTCTCTCTCTCTCTCTCTCTCTCTCTCTCTCTCTCTCTCTCTCTCTCATATATATATATATATATATATATATATATATATATGACCACGTGGTCTTGAGTCATGATAAGTCCAACACTGTAATCGTCGTCATACCAGTCTGTGCAATTAATAAGAGTGATTTCCTTCCTGCTCTCTCTCTCTCTCTCTCTCTCTCTCTCTCTCTCTCGTCTCTTCTTTCCTCCCCTCTGGCAACGTACTACATAATGCTATATGTGTCTTTATGTTTGGTAGGGAGGGATGAATAACCAAACCTCACATATTGCTTCTTATCTTATCTCGTCCCCCCCTCCCCTCAACCTTGTTTTAAATGACAGGCAAAGTTCACAAAACCTACTATAAGTTAGCTATGCCATGAGCAAGCTGTTGCTTCTATATAAATCACTTAGGAATTCCCGTCAGCGTACGAAGAGTATTTTCCCTAGACCGACGTGTGCATCATGATGTGTCCCTGAAGCTCTGAAGTGGTTTGTTCGGACGGGCGATTAGGATTAGACTAAACTCGTTCTTAAGGATACTCTGAAAGAGCAGTTTTTTTTTTTTTTTTTTTCCTTCGTTGCAATCCCCCCTCCTCCTACTCCTCCTTCTTCTTCTTCTCCTTCTCCTTCCCGAGGGAGCCACACACACACATCATCATCATCATCATCGTCGTCGTCGAGGCTTACGAAATTCGATCGGTTTTTGCAATATCGGGTGACTGAAAGTAGTGGTAATTAGCTTTTTCTCCATCGGTCTACTTCGCTCCGAAGGGGCTCTGGGTAGACAGAATTCCAGCCTTCGGCGGCGTGGAGAAGCATGTATTCCGTCAGCGGAGTGAAGTGTAACGAGCGTTTAAAAAAAAGAATAATAAAAAACTGGCGGCAGATCGGTGCAATATTATTAAGACGCGATAAGAAACGAAAATAATCCCGGGACGAAGAAGAATTTTGTTCCTGCATGCTATGTTACGGCTTCCGTGAACGGAATCATTCTAGTCGCTTGCGTCCGTTTTCATAATTCGTCGGTCTGCTTGGATGCGGCGATTTTGGATGTTGCGCTCGTCATTATCCGGGAAAAACCGTCAAAACGTGTTTGTTCCAATACGGGATTTGGTTTATTCCATTTGATAATGACTGTGAAAACGCGACTCCCGCGGAAATGCAACATTTACCATTATTTATCGCAAACCGATCGCAAAATACGGCGCGCAGAGATAGTTGCAGTTGCCTTGTCACGATAATTAAAGTCAGCAAGCAAGGGGGGATTGATAAGGCTTCTTGTAGCGGCGTCTCCTCGCTTAAATGGCGGACGTGGTGACATTCCCGGTAGAATCGTCGTCGATAAATCGACATATAAGAGGGTGTCACGTAGAAAAAAAAGACAGGAGGAGGTTTAAAAAAAATAAGAGGGGAAAAAAATCGATGGGTAATTCTTCTGGACGAAGGACGGGCGAGCGATGGCAACTGGCGCGATCGTCGCCCAGCCCAAGTCTCTCGGGGTAGTAGTGGTGCAACAGGGCAGAGTGGATGTGTGTCATCCCCTTCGCAACATACATCAGATTATTCAGAATTTTTTTTAGGTACGTTGATCATACGAGCCATTCCCGAGGTGTCGTTTTAATATAGGAGTGTTATGTCATTATTTGGCTACCGTTTTCCGCGTTCGCTTTGCTATGTCGCGAGCGATAAATGGCGTTTATAAAAGAGAGAGAGAGAGAAAAAAAAAGGCGAAAATGTTCTTTAAGAAACGTGGACGACGCAGTTTCAAGCAATGTTCTTAATATTAAAGTGATCGGGGGTCTTTTACGGTGTAAATTCGATCCGTTGGTGAGGAAATTTCGTCCAAAATATTATATATAAATGTAATAGTCATGCTTCTCGACATCCATGCAATGACACGCTATTCAGACTGGCTGGTTCATCATGCAAGGTTACCATGTTTTTTCTTTCATTTCTTTTCTTCTTCTTCTTATCCTCACGACACAAAACTGTCGTATTTATAGCAACCGGGGATTCGTATGTTAAATGCGTTGCTCTGGAGCAGCTTTATATGTTAATGTGGCTTTAGTAAGTCGTTCTTTGGGCTAATTCATTAATGATTTCGAAGAAAATAAACAACTGTCAGTTTATTTTGACTTGCGAATTTATTAGAAAATGTGATTGCGGTCTTGGCTTGGTGAAGTGGCCTTCCCAGTGTGATTTCGTTTTATTTTTAAAATTTGTTTAATCTTTATTCTGATGTTATTATACGAGTGACTTTGCTCTCTTTAGACTTCGAGTTATAGTTACCCTTTCAGGGGCCTCTCTCTCTCTCTCTCTCTCTCTCTCCTCTCTCTCTCTCTCTCTCTCTCTCTCTCTCTCTCTCGGGATTTTGCTTAGTGTTCTGAACTCATTCTGGTTAAGATAATAATGTACACTATATACGTGTGTATGTATGTGTTACAACATCCTACGCAATTAGTCTAGTTTGTTGACTTTTGCATTGTCTTGAATTTTTATGCATTAGCTTGCGAATCGTGACGTAACACCGTGACGTATTTTTGTCTAAATAGATAAGTATGATAAGAACGATTATAGGACGACTGTTAAAGGAATCTTTATGTATTCATTAGCGTGTGTGTGAGAGACCTAATTGGTGTCACAAAAGTGATGGTCATCGGTGCTGAAAGGGCCTGAGGATTATTTTCCATAAGGGGAGAGGGTAGTATTTAGGATGCCCAGTAGCCGTGAAATCCATCTTGCCAAATATTTGAAGGTCACTTTATGCGTACCTATGTATTAAAAGATATGAACGATTAGCTAGGTCAGATTGTTCATATACATTGCAGGATTCTGTGAGCACTTTATTTTTCACACACACACATATATGTATGTATGTATATATGTATAATATTATTATTAACTATAGATATATTATCATCTATATATATATATTTATATATATTATATATATATATATGATATAATAATTATATATGTGAGATCCCAGTATATACCTCTCGAGTTAGCACCAACCCATTTTTTGTAATGTTTCTTTCGTCAGGATTCCAACCCACTGGCCCATCCTATGGAAAGGTAGATCAGTTGGGAACATTTTTAGCTTCCGTCACGTGGCGCACTGTAGGCATTACTAAAGTGCGTCTGCCGCGTCTTTTCGCTCCGCATGTTCGACCACATTTTAGCCGTTGCTATCCAATGGTTATTTCTTAGATTTCTATACTTCATTTTCCATATTTTCTGGTTCTCTCATCTCGCTGCCATTGTTCCCCGGCATATATACTATACTTTATTCATTGGCTCTTTGTGTATTTAACAGTCCCCTTTAACTTTATACGTCATTTTGATCAATTTAGAATGATAATGATTCCAATGTTCTAAAGGGTCCACAATAATACAAAGTGTAAAAAGTCCGTGTATAATTTTGAAGACTTTACAGAAAGCTTTCGAACCCTTCCTTGGACTGAAGATGAACCCAGGGAAGGGTTCGAAAGCTATCTGTAAAGTCTTCAAAATTATACACGGACTTTTTACACTTTGTATTATTGTGGACCCTTTAGAACATGATATATACTCTCGTGATAGAGAGTTTTTCCCTACTAATGATTCCAATATTTGCATAGTACTAGGTTTGAGCCTCTTTCGAGCAGCAGTTCCTTGAATTCTGGTAGAAGGAAAAGATAATCGTTGGACGAGTCGCAACTCGGAATCAGAGGCATTTTTTTGCTGGTGATAGAAATGTATCTCTCGATGTGGTTCGGATCCCACAGGATGAAGTAGGTCCCGTTGCTAAGTAACCAGTTGGTTCCTAGCCGCGTGAAAATATGCAATCCTTCGGTCTCATCCCTTTATAGGAGAGATGTTGATCAGCCCGGTGGTTTGGTTAAACTAAGATAAACTTACCTGTTTTTTGTTTTTTTTTTTCTAGAGGGAAACGAGAAACGATTCAGTGACATTTTGGAATGATGGTACAATGAAAATCGCCGAACGAATGGCTGCGCTCGTGTGAGAGGTTGACAAAGAGGCAGGTAGAAGTGTACTGATTTTTATTACTGTTTGTTTTTTATTTAGCTGACCTTGTGTCAGCACGGGCTCTTGCTCACAGAGCAGCCCGTAAATTTTTATTACAGTCAAGGGAAATATAAATATACAGCATGCGGACGGAAATGTGGTCACCGACCCGCGAGAGAGTAAAAGTGGGTCGGCGAGACCCGATTTGTGTTTCTTGAGAGACATAAAATACAAAATATAAAAGTACACAATATGTGGTTATATAAGCTTTATACACTGACGGAAAGCCCGCTGAATGCTTTCTCAGGGGGAAGTGAGAACAACGCGAATGATGAATTATGTACAGAGAAAATTATGAATAAGCGTTGTCCTTACACTCGTATTTGTTTTCGGGATAGTGTACTATATTTGTTTGTCTTTGACTTGCTAGTCTTAGAAGGATCAGATAGTATCCCTTCAGTGTTCGACACAATTAAGAAATGAGACTCCAATTAAAAAAATCAAATAAAAAGGAAATGGCTTTGGTGAGAAGTTTAAAAGAAATCGCCTTTTTAAATTATTTGAGCTCGGAAGAGATGTAACAAATGAAGGTATATCAGTGTTCGGAATCATGCGCAAGATGTTAAGGAAAAAAGATTAGAATTGAGGCTTTGATTAAAATGTCAATTTTATTGTTAAATCTATGAGTAATTTCTCATTTTACTCTATTATATTGCCACTGCTCATCCCTTTTGACGTATGTTTATCTTTTTTTACAGGTTTACTACACAATTTCAGTTGATTACACGAAAGGCCAACTGAAGCAACAGGTTTTGGAGTAACAAGAGCCACGAAAATCCACAACGAAGCTTTAGACCAAAGCCAAATCTCCAACCATCAACTGCTCTGACAAAGCACAAACAGCAGAGGAACAGACAGACGGATTTACACAAAGGTCTACGTATAGCAGCGTGAACTGGAACACCGAAGCCAAAGCCGTCATCGAAAGATTTCGAACACAGACAACAACCAAAACAAACGCCCTCCTTTTTTTTCCCTTTAGCTGGTGGTATCCAGGTACCGGAAGATAAGCCTCGCATTTTTAAACAATTTTTAATTAATTTTTTGCTCGCCATAAGACCACAACCCTCAATGAAAATGGCCACGGACAAGATTCAGAGAACGCTGGCCATGATCAAGCCAGACGCTATGAACAGGGCGGCCGAGATTGAGAAAGTTATCCAGCAGGAGGGGTTTACAATAGTGGAGGTGAGAAAGGCTCTCTCTCTCTCTCTCTCTCTCTCTCTCTCTCCACCTCAGATCATATCTTAGTCATCATATACAGCATTTAAATCAACTTTCACACCTGCAGTTGACTGTTTTTAATGATCTCTGTACCTTATTTTTGATATTTGATATAGCAGCTCAGTATAACTGTTAAATACTGAAAGGTATTTAAAGTTTCGTTTAAATTTTTGAATGTTTAATGTACACCTAATGTATTGCAGATTTTTTTTTTTTTTTTATGGAAGAGGAACAAGTGGATCAGAGAGTTTTGAGCTTAGGAATATTTGATCACCCAGGACCTAGTACTAACCATGGCTAAACAGTGATTGATCTACACTATTTAGTCGTGTTTAGTACTTAGCCCTGAGGGTCAAATTTATGTCCTTGTGTGTAGTACTAGCCCCTTGGGGAGATCAAATGTCCCAAAGTGTATTTGACCACCTAGGAGCTAGTACTAACCACGGCTAAACGGTGATTCATCTACACTGCATCGCCGTATGTAGTACTAGCCCTCTGGGATCGTTTCACATCTCTTAAAAGGAAAGAAAGGATACCTAAGAAGAGGCATTGGTTAGGAAGAACTTTGCAGTATTGAGTAAACTTGACCTTCGCCTCTTTTGTTTTTTTTTTTCCCTTCAGCGTCGTCGGACGCGACTCTCCCGCCCGGAGGCCGAGGAATTCTACGCTGAGCACCGAGGGAAGCCCTTCTACGAGTCCCTGGTGCAGTACATGTCCTCCGGAGAGGTCCTGGCTTTCATTCTGGCCGGTAGGATTCGCCTTTTGTTCTTGTTCTTGTTTGCTGTGATGGCTTTTTCTTGTAAATATCTCAAAATGTCTTTTTTTATGTTTTTTTTTATTGATTGATTTATTTATTTGTTTTAGATTCGCCTGCTTTTGTTTCATAATATAACGATAAAAGTAAGTTTGTTCTGATTTCAGTTTTATTAGCAAGAATAATCTCGTGAAGGGTAAATATTAAGAAAGTATAATTTATTATTATTATCATTATTATTATTAGTAGTAGTAGTAGTAGTAGTAGTAGTAATTTATAAATATACATTAGCCGGAAACTGGATAGCTATCGCTAATTTATTTGGCATGCTTCTTCAGTTTTTATTTTGAGCGTTGAAATGAAATCAAGCTGTGATCGTAAAGCAATTTTGCGGGCTGCCTGAAAGCGAGATGCCTGTGTTGGTATAAAGCCACCTATAAAATTGAATCCCTAAGAGAAATTTGTGGCTTTAAAAAAGGGTCGTTTTTGGTATATTTCGGTTCTGAACTGCCGGAATCGGTAATGATTCAACTTTTTCGTCGTTGTTTAAACCAGCTAATATACTCCAACAACAGGAGACGACGCCATCACCCACTGGCGCAGCGTCCTGGGGCCGACGAAGGTGTCGCAGGCCCGCCAGCAAGCCCCCGACTCCATCCGGGCCAGATTCGGGGACCCTAACAACGACTCCCACAACGCAGCCCACGGGTCCGATTCCGTCACCTCAGCCCAGCGGGAGATCAAGTTCTTCTTCCCTGACTGTGAGTAGTACTCGGATTAAAATCAAAAGACATGATGGCAGAAGAAGAAGAAACGCTCTTGAGCATGCGCACGACTGGCTTTTTTTTCCCGTTGTTTACCGGAGGTGTTCGCCTTGGACAGATTTGGTATATGCTCCAACATCTTCCTCTGCTTCCGCTATATACAACTGCTTCTACTAATTGCTACCACCATACTTGTTAAAATATTCTTCGTTAGGAACTTTTCAAATATGGCGCCACAACCACCGAAATGATTATGCACTGTCTGTCGAACACTGCCAAATGGTTTCTCAGGTCATGGCAGCTATTTATTTTCCCGCTCTAATGTTTTCCATTTCCCTCAGTGCTAATCCAATAACTGTTTTGCTGTTGTTTTAGAACTGCATGATAAAAACTAATAAAAAAATATACGTGGTTGTTATCTACAGTATACTTGTGTCGTGTATTGTATATAGTACGTCTATGGCTGGGTAACCAAAAGTTTAGACTATAGACCGATTTTAAGAATTTTAGGATAAAACTGTTGACATACGAGTGGTACAGAATTTAATGCCAAAGAATTTGCCAAAGAAACTGAGGGCTTGTAATGTAGAGGAAGTTAACTACGAATTTGTCTTATTTTGGTTTGCACTTAGACGACGAACTTAACTTTGTAAAACCTATGAAGACGACGAACTTAACTTTGTGAAACTTATGAAGGGCGCTTTCTCTCGCGCTTCTGCACATTTACAGTAGATAACTTTAGTGATCGCAGTAGATCGAAAGAGTATATATATATATATATATATATATATATATATATATATATATATATATATATATATATAGACATCTGTCACATCGTACGCCTAATTTTCATAACATAACTGTGAGGTAATGCATTTTAAGTGCACACGCTGTGACAGTGATGGTAAACGCAGGTGAAATTCTAAAGACTGGATATGATTTCTTGTTCGCCTTGTTATGACAGAACCATCTGGAAACTGTCTTTTATACACAATTTTATTTAGCAGCTTTGATACTGTCAGCTTATCTCGCAGCTTACGTAAAAATAAAATCGGTATTGTAGTTAGATATCGCAGTCAACCCAACTCCCGTTGTAGACCTATGTACAGCCAGCCACGTCGTAGCACTGCGATTTGCAGCCCATTTTGTGTGTTGTAGTGCTTCATTGGTAGAAATTCTTCAGCTTATTTTCTATCATAGTTAGCATTCTCATTAACGGGTAACTATGTGGTAAATGAATAATTATGGTGCAAGTAAAAACGCTGTTGAATCCAATAGACATCACGGCTAAACCAAAGATCATCCTTTTTTGTAGCCCCTGCTGTTTCTGTGAAAAGACGTTATAGGGTTGTTTGATGGTTCTAAGCCTTTCTAAATGTATGTGACGCATGCGTAGTGCTGATATTGATCGTAATTTTCGTTTTATTGTGCTTATAATCAGAAGGACCGGGAAATGTGTGTCTTTATCGATCTTTTTAGAAGGACATGAGACTATACAGGGACGGGGTTTAGCTTCAGGGGTGATGTTATGGGAGCCTGAAAGACGAAAGAATGGGAACATTGTCTGCAGCTGAATTGCACCAGAGCGCTTTTGCACTGTCATTTATTTGTTTGCTAGAATGTAATAACTCTCACCATCACTTGACACTATTTTTTCTTCACCTTATTGAAGTAAGTACTATCACTCTCGCTCGTTCACGCTAAGTTACTGCTTGCACCAGACTTCTTGTTAATATCTATCTTTATTCCAGTTATGATTAACATGCATATATTTATTATTTGTTTATTGTATCTCCTTCCGTCCTTTTCTGCCAGTGTCATATTTTCGTTCAAAAATTAAAAAGAAAATCGTAATTATTTGATACTGTCAATACGAGTTAATAAATGTCATGGGCTGACTGGGTTCGAATCCCAGGTAGGGGTTGAGTGATATATGGCCCCATTTCATTAAAACCCATTATGGCGTCTCTTGGCCCGAGGCTTGAATTGAATAGTACTACCTGTCAAAGAGTTATGGGCATAGGTATATGTGGGCAGGCAGCCGTGGAGTCATCTGACAGGCATTTCAAATGTTTCAAATTACTGTTTTATTGAGCTCGGAATACATATTTTATTCAGAGACCTCAAAGCCCATTTATTGATTCTTAAGTCACCTGACGCATTTCTCCCCCTTTCCTCTTCTTCTTCTTCTTCTTCTTATTTCTCGTGGTATTGATTTAGTAACGTCATTTGTCTTGTTACTGGTTGGGAGGGGCGACGGGGCGGTCGATGGTAGTAATTGGTGAGACGAGCCTTTGCAACGGCTCCTAATGAATGCATGGTGAAAAGTGGGTCTCTCCTCTTATTTTTTATAATATATTTATTCAATCCTTCGCCATGTCCTCTATTTATTTTGTTTGGACATTCACTCTAGAGATGAATTATAAAGAAATGAAACCCTGAACCCCCCCCCCCCCCCCCATCATCTCTCTCTCTCTCTCTCTCTCTCTCTCTCTCTCTCACACATTATGTATTACAAGTGTATTACCTATTTTTCGATCTCTTTGCCATCAAGTGAAGAATTATGCAAATTATATTCAAAATTTTTTGTAAATTCAGTTTTCACTTTACATTAAAAATTTAAATTTTTATACATTTTTGTACCTGTTATCCAACCCAGTACTTAATATTAATTTTGTGTACGAGTAATAGACATTTTGTTGACGAAAATTATTGTCCTTTAGGCCAAATTGGCCGATACATGTGAAAAAAATTTATTCCTAGACGTTTTTGTCGACCCTAACTATTACAATTATTACCCAAAACATTCATTGTATCCTACTTAATTCCTCAATATATATATATATATATATATATATATATATATATATATATATATATATATATATATATTCTTAAAGCAAAATTATTAAATTTATTGTTATCACTCCCAGATAATTATATTCCCACCTATTAGTTATTATTGTAAGCAATTTTCTATGAAAAACATAATAGCTTCAATTTACCCAAATGTAGTGAATTACTACTGTGTAAAATTCATAGATTTCCATGTATTTTTTTCAGTAACTTCTATGTATGTTTGTATATCTGCTTTGCAGTTTACATTTCATGCAAAGTTTTATAGACGCCTGTTATATTTCTATGTCTATTTCAAAGATTTTGCATCCTACGATTCATAGAGTTCTATATGTACTTTCTATAGATGTCTATGATGTCCCATTGCTACCCGTGGAATTATCAGGGTCGTTTGTGTGCAGTTCATAGATATTTATGTATTTTCATGAATTTCTATGTGCACTTGAGTGACTATGTACATTACATATATATATATATATATATATATATATATATATATATATACACCATAGCTTTCTATGTACATTCACAGATTTCTGCCTGATGTATCAGATGTCTGTGTACACCTCAAAAAATCTATATACATGCATTTCATAGATTTCTGTGTACATTACATAGATTTATATGAGTGCATAGATTTTTCTGAATGCTTCATAGAACTCGCTGTGGGTTTCTCTAGAATTCTATGTAAACTTCAAAGTGTTCTCTGTACACAATTCATAACCTCCTATGCAATATCTCCCTGTTTAATAAAGCAAGTTGATAACACGACTTTAATTAGCCCCACCTAGACAATTCTTGCACTGAGGAATTTCCCTGCTTTCTTCTGTGTTCCAGTTTCAGCTAACCAAGCTCCAGAATTCCATCCTTGCTTGCATGTTCTCTTACTCCATAAAAAGTTTTTCGGTTTCCTCAGAGAAATGAGCTTTGAGAAAGAAAAGCAGACATGAAGGCAGTTGGTGAGAAATGAGAGGGTCATACCCATCTGCCATTAAATTAAGATACACAAAAGGACAGTTGGAGTGGGAAATCTGCTTGCTGAGTCTACGGAATTTACTCGCCATTTTTCGTTTAGTTTCGAGGTGGAGAATGACAAACTAGATTGTTTCCATGGCTGCAAAATTTCTTAAGTAAATCTCACCGTACTTTACTTAGTGATGATTTTGAATTGGCAGAAATTTCTTAATTAGATCGACGTACTATGGAAGTTTTCTGGCATTCTAAGAACAGTAATTCAAAGAATTGTAAAAATTACATTAAATATTATGAAATTAGCTATTAAAAGGTATAAAAGCTTTTGAAGTAAGCTACCTAATTTGTAATAAAGCTGCGTATTGTAAGGAATTAAAATTCCTCCCAAAATAAAGATTCCTTTTCTGTAAAAGTTTGCTGCCGATTAGAATGCATTGATTCACGATAAACTTTCAATGTTGTACGATATATAGATTAAAATCTATATATCGTACAACATTTAGTTATACTTAAGGAATATCGGGTCTCGATAGAAATTGAATGTAAGTAAAAGATCTCCCTCCTAACCTAACTTTTGTTGACTAGAAAGGAGTTTCGTAGATGTTCGAAACCACACACGCAAGTACTCTCTCTCTCTCTCTCTCTCTCTCTCTCTCTCTCCTCTCTCTCTCTCTCTCAAAGGACTAGTAATGACCATCTTGTGGTAATAATGTTTACTTGACACCTTCGCATAAAAGAGAGCTTTCACTTAGGACATTTTTTTTCTTTTTTTTCTTTTTTTTTTTTTTGGTCCTTTGTCAACCTCCGCTTCAAAAGGCCCGTGCTTGTCTAAAGGTCGATTTGCCCCTGCCTTTGCGTCCGTTGTTCGACCATAAGTCGATTGGCACTCGATGAAAAGGGCCACCTGGCACTCTCTTCCTGCGAGAAATCAATTTGCACCAAATTGCTGCTTTTGACGGGAGAGGGGGTTCGCTTTTGTTTGTGGATGATGCTTGCAGCAGCAGGCAGACTTCGTGTATTTTGCTTGTTACTGGGTTCCTGATGCATGCAGATGGTATTTTCACTCGTTGCTTATCGATGGTGGCTTTTTTTTTTTTTTTTTTTTTTTTTTTTTTTTTTTTTTTTTTTTTTTTTTTTGCTTGGAAGTTCGAGATGCAGATCGTACTTTTTTCATCTTTGCTTGTGGATGAGAGCTACGCCAGTTGCTTGCAGTTTGCTTCCTTTTTGCTTGTGTTGCTTGATACCCTCTGCTTGTTTGTTACAGGTTATCTTTTGCTTGTCGATGACAGTCGCTTTTGCTTGCTTTCAAATGAGCTGTGCTTCTTGGTGGATGGTTGGCGTTCTTTGGAATAAGTGAAGTTGGTTGTAAAGCAAGCTGGACTTTTAGTATTATTATTATTATTATTATTATTCATTAATTATTATTATTATTATTATTATTATTATTATTATTATTATTATTATTATTATTATTATATTCTGGTTTTATACGTAGTATTTCATAGACTGTATGACCTTCCAGCTGACGTCAACCCAGCTATTAGCGGACATCGATACAAACCTACATTCGCCGGCGACATTAAAGGGTTATCATTCTTCCAGCCCAATTCTGATTGATTTCTTCCAGCTCGCATTCCAGGAGGAACCATCGACGACGCCCGTGTATCCCTACCCACGTCGCCACTAGATGGGGGAGGGGTAGTTGAGGGGAGGGGCCCGTTACGTAACCATAGCTCACGTATTGGTCGTTTCTAACGAATTATTGATGAGGTCTTATCGACTTCCTCGTCTTCATCTTCTCTTTCTGTACAGTAACTCTGGAAGCCGGATTGACCGGGGAGGGTGCCAAGGAATACTTGAGTCATGCCGTGTCGCCTACGCTCGTTCGTGCCCTCACCGAGTTGTGTAAGGTAAGGGGAACGTCTAATGTTGATATATTTGCATAAAACTCAAAGAAAATTGAATATGTGTCCCTCCCCGTGTTGTATAAGGTAAGGGGACGTCTAATATTGATATATTTGCATAAAACTCAAAGAGAATTGAATATGTGTCCCTCACCGAGTTGTATAAGGTAGGGGGGACGTCTGATGTTGATATATTTGCATAAAACTCAAAGAGAATTGAATCTGTGTCCCTCCCCGTGTTGTATAAGGTAGGGGGGACGTCTAATATTGATATATTTGCATAAAACTCAATGAGAGTTGAATGTGTCCCTATTCAGGCCTGGATTCGAACTATACGTTTTTGTGTTGATGCTCGAGTGATGATGAGTGAATCTGGTCACTGGATACTCTAGTTTTAACTATTACAGTCATAGGTTTTGAAATCTGGTCAGGGTAAAACTAATCATTCACAATATTCTTTGGGTGTAAGTTATTTCTTAGGTACGGTGAAGTTATGATTTATTTACTTATTAGAATATTTTCCTTTTTTTCTAAATACAGATCTCTTCTTTCTGTATTTCCTACTTCCTTCTGTCACTTCTTTCAAATGAGCACCATAGTCTCTGGGAGCTTGAATTTCTAGTCAGTGGCCCCTTTAGTGATGGGCTTGTTCCATATGAATAGGGTTCATCTTCTGAGCAATAGTAACAATAATAATAAAAATTTCGATATAATGAGCTATTTGTGGCTTAACACTTGAAAAACGCAGAAATGTCATTTAAAATGAGTGGAAAGGTGTCCAGTCAATTCTCTGTTAACCAACCATTTTTATTCTTCCAGGTCAGGCCAGATGACCCCATCGTCTGGTTAGCAGACTGGTTGCTTGTCAACAACCCAAACAAACCAGCCCCTAGTCACTAATAACCCAAAGGTTCAGTCCACCACTTGCCTGAAGTGGGAACTTCAACCAGGACCCTTTCAGAGTCAAGTCAAGTCTCGGCCCTGCACTACAAGCTGGACAAGTTTGAAAAACTATATTTTAGGAAGTTAGAATCGGCCACAAATCACCCGTAGTTGTTGTGATACTGTAAGGTACAAATGTCTTGCTCGTCTTGTAATGTAAGGAAGGTATTGAAACGCGAGATTTTACAATTAGGTTTACCGTCTTCAAAGACTTAACAGTTGTACAAGAGATGTAGAATTTGTTCAGGATGAGCACATATGACACATTTTATTGAATGCGATTCTCCCCCCTTTAAAATTAATGCAGATAGACTAGAGTTGAGTTGAGCTCTCCAAGATTTTTACAGATTCAATCCGTGAAGCATTACAGTTCCAAATAGAGTGAAACATATTTACACTCCTAAACTTGGTCACAACCGTATCTCAGTATCAGTATTGTTTAAACTTTACAGGTGATAACAGAGTGAAGTTCCCGACAAATCCACAACTTGGTCTTGACAATAGTCCAGTATCAGTTTCTTGAATGATTCCCCTTCCAAATAGAGCGAAGTTTTAGAGAACTTCCTCCAACAGTTCCACAACTTGGTTGCCACAGTATCCCAACTTCAATAGTTTAAGCATCATTATAGTTCCAAAAAGCTCCTAGACGATTTCATACTTAGGCCATAACAGTACCCATGCATCAGATTGGAACAGTACTACAGTTGTGTGCAGATAGTGCATAGGTGAGTTACCGCCTGTTGATTCAACTGTTAGGCCTTAGACATTAAGGAGCTTAGTTGACCTGAACTCCTATAGACGATTTCATACTTAGGTCTTGACAGTAACCTTGTAGTTTCAATCATGAGCACTACAGTTGAGTCTAGATAGCGCATAGGTTACCGCCTTACGATTTCACTTTTAGGCCTACTCACCATCTGTGTATTAACCCTCCAGTTTGAGATAGAGTGGGGTTCAGTTGAGCTGAACTCCCAATATCCCCAACAACAAAAAGTCTTCATGAAAGATTTTACCCCTGACCTTATTCCAGCTACGACGTTGTTACATTTTGGTAATGACTGTTTGTTCTTGAACAAACTCTGCATCCGTTTAGTATTGTCCAGTGCCCAAATATTGCAAGTAACAAACGTTGCTTCTAAGAATGCTTTTTCTTTTAAAGATAAGTTGTATATTTTGGTCTAACTGTTGTTTATGAGTTGACAAACATAACAGTAATTATCGGTGAAGAAAAAATCTTTTGTCGAATAACTACAATGGACGTAAAGTTTAGCTACTGCGTAATGTAACTAACTTGGCCTAATGGAAATCTTATACAATCAGTCACCCCACATGTTAGATCGGCTAACTTTTTTAACCTTTTTAACTCGTGAAGCAATCAAACCCCTTTTAATTATATTTTATATGTTCCCTTAGCTGCTTTCAATCACTAGCTTCAAAACTGCTCTATAAAAAAGTTTATAGCGTCTAAGTAAACATTCGACGAGTCTGCTTCAAGTTTCTTTGTCGTATTTGTAATCTGTTTTTCAGATCACTAGCGGACTCCTGACATGTTTTTTTTTAATGTGTATTTTTAGTTTCTGTGAGTTTTTAATTTTTAAACAATGCGCTGAAGAGCTCTTGAAATAATCTATAGATGGGGGCAAACTATTACTTTCACCAGAAAGTGTGTATATCCCCCCTCCCCCCATTACCGTCCGATCCATAGAGCTATCTGAAAGCGGCGTTTTCCATAGTCCGTTTAAAAGGTCATAGTATCGTTTCTTGCGGGAAAAATCCAATAATCTGCACTTATTTAAAATCTTGTTCTGTTAGCAATCGTTAGAGTTCGTCTCTTAAGATTGAGAGTTATATATATTTACGAAGAGATTTTTTCTGCACAAAAAAGCTACATAATACGATTTCATTTTTAAGATTGTTGTTGTTCAACTGATGTCTCCGCCGTCTGTTTGTATACGTAATATATTTGTATACCCTAAAACTTAAGACATGAAACATGATAGTTAGGTAGGAATATTTGTTGAATTGCAGATTTTAAGCCTATACCAAACACCACAAGATGTTATTTTGATTATATTTGAATATTGGTGTTAAAGAAACTCCCTGCCCCCCACCAATAGGCATATGTATGTTGGAGTCTTTTACACATACCACGCCATACAAGGTTATGGAATAAAATTATATCGTATGTGTCCTGGTATACCACGGAAGTAAACACAATTAGCATTTAAGATTGACCACTTAGAGTAAGATGTCACATTTAGAGTAGAAAATTGCATGTTTTTTTAGATGTTTTTATGTGAGAATTCAACTCACGACCCGAAGTGCTGAATTACCATTGATGACGTCAGTTCCTAGGTATTGTGCATTACGAGAACAGTCCCCGTTTACGTCTCTTAGGTGCTACGAGAACGCATCCTGCTGCGATCAATTGATTTCGTCCTTTTTCTACTTCATCATTGATCAAAGAACAATCCTTTGTAGCCTTAATAGTGATAATAGTAATAGTAATAATAACAACAGCAAGAGGTCTTGTTTTGTCTTTTGTTTAGAGAATATATCCAAAAGTATGAAAATTTTAGAAGCCGTTGACCATAAAGATTCACTCCGTCCAAAGCTGTTCCAACGGAAACCGTTTCTAATAATATTAAGGATTATTTTGTTCTCTAATTAATGTAATAATTCAATTTTGAAGGCGACAGCAAAGACTGAATGCTGATCTTAGGCTAATATTTTAAATTAGGCGACCGTACCGATATCATGAAATACTACTGGCGATGTTAGGCAATTTACATAGGCCTTTGTGTAAGTAGACTTGCGTATGATCAAGAAAAGTACTTACGCAGATAAACTGATGTTTTAACGAATCCAAAGTAGATACGATTTTTTTTTTTATTGAATTTTTGAATATTTAATAGCTGATCGGTATGTAATGTTTAGCAAATGCTCTTGATGTGTATTAGAATGGAAATGATCTAGTCTGATAGTAATCATACTGTAGAACTATCGTAGTTTCAGATTTTTTTTTCGTGATTGCACGAACTATCGGTTGTCGATTGAATAGGCCTATGGGTAGTAGAAATGAGAGAGAGAGTCCAGATTTCTCACCTAACTTGTAGTAATCCTGACGCTCTCTCTCTCTCTCTCTCTCTCTCTCTCTCTCTCTCTCTCTCTCTCTCTCTCTCTCTCTCTCTCTCTCTCGTAGGCATGTGCTAGCGTAAAGCCCCTTTTAATCTAACAGTCTATGCCCAAGATGTGCGTGGCATATAGCCCTCTAAAGACTATTGTATATTTTGATTTTGAGCAGATACTCGATCGTAATCATTTGAAATCGTAAGATAAGTGTGTGCTTGATTTATTAAAGAAATAACATTGATAATTTAAGGTTATATATGTGTTATATCATTTAAGTACCTGGTAGGTGTTTAGGTTACCTGTTTTAGTACATGTGATTTTTTTTATCAATACATTCCCTCTTTCTCTTGTTTGCAATCTCTCTTTGTTTTGTTTGTGTGTCTTATTTTTATCTCGAAATTGTTTTCCCCTTGTTCGTATTTTCTCTTATATTCTTTCTATCGATATTATCGTCTCTTATTGTCTTGTATTTTTTCTCTGTCTTTCTCTAATTATTCACCTGTGTCGTTTCTCGTGTTATCAACTCTTATTATTTTCTTCTTTTCGTTCTCTTTATATCATTCTATTCTAGTCTTCTTGCTCCTCTATCATTTTTCATCGTTTGTCATTGTTACTAGAATTCTGCAATGCAGTACAGTGTAAGATTGACTGGAATGAAAGACAATGTTATATATGTCAAACATACGTACATGCACATATATACATCTAATGTATGAATATACATACATACATATTTATGATGCATGTTTGTAGATAAAGGTATTCTAGTATGTATACTCGTATGTAAAGTTCATATTTGTATACTTGTCTCAGCTAGGCTATAACCGTATGCATGCAAACATATTATGACGCGAACAGTTCATATATAGTTATCGTAAAGGCTATATATATTTGATTTTATATTGTTGAATTCCTTTTGTGCCTCACAATGAATAAATGTAAGCAATTTTGGTGTGTCTCATTGTCCTGAATTTTGGAGATTTGTATGTTGAACGGTGAATTAAACAGTTTGAAACATGGTACTACTGTTTGCTGTTTCACTTTTTTCACCCTGGATTCCCACTCCATATTCATATACACAGATGATACAGTAAATATGTGAAATTAGGGATTTTACGAAATCCCCATGCAGGGAATGTGTGGAATGACCAATTCTCCTCCAGGGGGCTAGTACTTAACACTGAAACACTTTTGACCGCCTTAGTACGAAACACTTTTAACCCCCCCCCGCCCAAAAGGGTTAGTACTAAACACGCCGAAACAGTGTAGATGAATCACTGTTTCGCCGTGTTTAGGACTAGTCCTTGGGGAATCAAATGTTCCTAAGAGAATTGGTAATTTCACATTTTCCCTGGGGATTCCGTGAAATCCATGGATTACTGTAACACACACACACAGGGCATATTCCATAGCAAGCGTCAAACCATGCTGTCACAACGCTAAAAGACTAAGAATCATAAATTTTTTTTTTATTGAAAAACTTATTGCACAGAAAATGCATCTGTTTCCATGCAAAACTTTTTATAGCCGCATACCTATACTACACTTTTAACCTAATCCTTATTTCAATTTTGCTATTTGTGTTCCGTTATTATTATGATTTGATAAAAAAAATTACAATTTGAAAGAATAATGAAAGGAAAACTAAGATATACAAAACCTTTATATATATATATATATATATATATGATATATATATATATATATATATATATAATACACACACATATATATATATATATATATATATATATATATAATATATATATATATATATCATACCTTCCTAAATATAATCTTGTTAGCCCGTTACCTTATTCATCTGTTAGGAGGAAGATGAAACTATGATAAAACAAAAAACCTGAAAGTAGGAAAATGAAACTAAAATAAACAAACTTTGGCCTTGTTTTTATCGCACAATTGATGTATTTATATATATATCTCAAACCTTCCTAAATATCATTCTGTTAGACCATTACTTTGTCCATCTAACAGAAGTGGCAACCTCAAAGAAGGAGAGATAAAAGAAAGATAAACACAAAGATAAAACAAAACTTTTGGCAATCCAAGGACAAACCCAATGTCTCTGTTGCCGAGTGATAGAAGAAGAAGCGCTGGGCTCCAGGACCTTCTTGTTGTTTTGCTCGAAAATCTTCAAAGTTTTCCATAAATCTTTCGTTATTTCACTATGACTGATGCGGCGTCGTTGGGAGACGCCCTTGGGAAAGCATCGCAGGACCTGGATGACCTTTTATTAAGGGCGCGGCAGAGATTTCAAGGTGAGATAAGAGGAGAAAAAGAGTGATTTTGAGTCACCCTGAGGATGGGTGATAGGAGACGGTAACTTCTAGCTATTTGCTACTAGTGGGCGGGCCGACATCTACCCCCAACGAACGTAAATTGGCATAAATTAACCTTAAACGACAATAAACTACATTTTATGTATTTTACGGCTAAAACCAACCTTTCTAAAGCGAGTCCATCGTAGCCTGATGACACCGAAATTGCTTACCTAACCCACACACCCTATAGCTAGGGTAGAACACCACGGCAGGCCAACCCTCATCACGGTGGACGGGTCTTATTCACTCGATATTTAATTGGTGAAACAATACAATTGCAACTCTAAGCATACCATTTAAAAGACTGAAGTTTCGTCAACATAATGTGATAGGTAGGTATATGAAAGCCCCATACGAACTAAAATAAGCATGTGAGCTCTTCGTAAAATATGTTTTCAAGGCAGTTTTGAAATCCAATATGGCGGCTACGTTTTGCATGGAAGGTTCTCATCAGTGACGGCCACCATCTTTCCCCAGCCCTTCCCAGCACTCATTCCTTTTGAACAATGTTAGCGTATATATGTAACGTTTATTGATCTTACTCAAGATTGCAGTTGTAATCAGCACAATAAAACAACATTTTGTTGCCTATAGTATTAGTGACAGTATGAAACTTGTTATTCCCGGGGTTATGGTTGGAACTGAATTCATTCTTACCTTGTAATCGGTGGTTTTTATCCTTACTGCCATCACAACTGAAACTCCACAGTGCTTATTTGATTGTAATTATACACATTTTGGTCTTAATTCACTCCACAGTGCACTTGAACCACGCTGTGGTTCCTGGTTCCTAAGCACTCACTCCGCAAACACAGTTACGAGCAGCAGACGACAACACTGATTATGAGATGCAAAGCTTTATTCCCTTAATTGTTTATTTGTTCATGAAACTTACCTGGCAGATATATATATAGCTGTATTCTCCGAAGTCCGACAGAATTTCAAAACTCGCGGCACACGCAGTGGGCGGCCAGGTGGCTAGTACCCATTCACGCCGCTGGGAGGCGGATATCAGGAACCATTCCCATTTTCTATTCATATTTTTTCTGTCGCCGGTCGGTAAACACCTGTTTACAGACCTCCGCCCAGGATTTTGGATTTGACTCCGTTCTTATAAGTATCTGGATTGACTTTTGGTTTTGACTCTGGATTGTTGGATTGGCATACGCGATAGTGGACTGTTTTTGGATTTTGGATTGGCTTTTCTATGAACGTGATGTCGGGATCAAGTTCAGTGAGCTTCAGAGTGTGTGTGAGAAGTGATTGCAAGGTGAGGCTACCGAAATCATCGGTAGACCCCCACACAGTATGTATGGGGTGTAGGGGGCATGTTTGTTTGCTGGTTGATCGTTGCATTGAATGCAAAAGTTTGACTAAGGATGAATGGAAGGTGTATGAATCCTATTGGCGTAAGTTGGAGCGCGATAGGATCAAGGAGGTCTTATTTCTCCAAGAGCGGTTCTACGAAAGGTAAGGGAAGTAACATTTCTCCTATTTTAACACCAGTAGAATTTGCTTCACCTAATCCTGTGTTGTTGCCTGAGGGCCCTAGTTCTGTGTCTGGAGAAGGTAATGCCCTTTCTCTGATTCTAGAGTCATTACGCACTCTAGAGTCCAAAGTGTTGGCCCTTGAAAACGGCTCGAGTAAAGTGTGTGATCGTGCCCCTAGTGTTGTGGAGGGGGCGTCAGATCGGCCCCATAATGCCTCTAGGTCTAGACCTCTGTCGGACTCCCAGAACTCAGGGAGTGGCATGTCGAAAGCCGCAAGAGGGTTACGGGGGCTCCCCACCGATCTGGCGTCCCTTCGCAGGACCTGTTGCTACTTCCCAGGCTGCCAAGGAGCGTGCTCAGGCTCGCATCCTTAAGGACTGTTTTTCGTCCTCCGAGGCGCCCTCCCCGCGCAAGGGGTGGAGCGCTCGGAGAGACTCGCGTCCGTTGAAAAGGACTTTTCCTAGGGAGGACGCTTTACGTCCCCTCTCTCCGCTCTCGTTGCGGTCTTCGCCTGCGTCGTATGACGCGTTTCCTCCACAGAAGAGAGGTAGGACGTCGTCCGAGGACGACGCTGAGAAGCGCTTCTCTCGCGCCTCGGAGAGGCAGGTTGCTGTACCTGTGAGAAGGAAGGAGGCGTCCCCCCGCCCCTCGTCTTCTCGCAGGCGCAGCCCTTCACCTCCTCTCGGTTCTTCACCAACGAGGAGTATTCTTGCGTCGCTTCAAGACCAATTGTCGGCCTTAATGGCTCGGAAGACTCGCCCAGCAGCAGTTGAGCCTAAACGAAGGAAGGACGCTAGACTGCCTGTCAAGAGGACGAGGCAGTCTCCTTCTCCGTCTCCTCGTTCGTCTCTGTCTCCGCCCGCACGTCAGGACGCCTTTGAGGACGCTCGACAGGACGCTTTTGAGGACGCTCGGCAGGACGCTTTTGAAGACGCTCGTCGGGATGTTTTGCTTGACGCTTTGCCTGTGGAAGGCTTTCGAGAGCGCTCAGAAGGACGCTTTGAAAGTCGAAAGCTGGACGCTTGAGCGTGAAACGTAAGGACGCTCCTCGAGGGAGACTAAGAGTAACCTCTCTTGACGTGACAGCGCGGTCAGGACGCTCTTCGTGGTTCGAGCTCTAAAGATCGACAGAAGGTAGGGGTCGCTTTCAAGAGGCTGATATTAGTCATCCTCGAAAGCCTTTGTTGAAGGCTAGACCCGTTGGGCGCACGCCCTCTCCAGAGGTTCAATCTCCTTTGCCTCTTCGGGAGGAAGGAGAGCTTAGTAGTCCGGCGGACTCAGTGGAGGAAGAACAGCCGTCAGTTTCGTCGGTTTCCGACTACAAGGTGCTGGTTCGTCTTTTACGTTCTTCGTTTGGTGAGAAGTTCCAGCCTGCAGCTCCTAAGTCTCCACCCTCTCAGTTTTCGTCTTCGAAGTCGTGCAAGGTTTCGGAAGTGGTGGAGATGAAGACTTCCTTGTCCACTAAGAGAGCCTTCAAGAAGTTGCAGGATTGGATGGAACGTCGGAAGGATCAGGGCAAGTCGACTTTCGCCCTTCCCTCCTTCAAGACTCAGTGGGAAAGGCGGCATTTGGTATGAGACCAAAGCTGAAGTAGGAGTTAAGATCCCGTCCGTCTTCCCAAGGGGACTTTGCTAGTCTGGTAGACGCCCAGAAGAGATCCCTTTTATCGTCCGCTTAGATTTCATGGACACCAACGGAGATTGACCATCACATGAAAGGTCTGTTAAAGACTCTGGAAGTCTTTAACTTCCTAGACTGGTGCCTAGGAGTCCTGGATCTTCAATCTAGGAGTCCTGATTCTTTGAGTCTGGGGGAGCTGTTCAATGTGTTGTCATGCATGGGGACAAGGCCGTCAGGGATGGTTCGGAAGAGTTAGTGTCTCATTTCGGCACTGCTTTCCTCAAGAAGAGAACGCTTTTCTGCAATTTTACAGCGAGGTCTGTTTCTGCATCGCAGAAAGCAGAGCTTCTCTTTGCACCTCTTTCGAGCCATCTCTTACCCCCAGGCTATGGTAAGGGACCTGGCAGTGAGCCTACAAGAGAAGGCTACCCAGGACTCTTGGCCCAGTCTTCAAGACGTCCCGCAGTCCCTACCACGTCGTCGTTCTGGAGACCTCCTAGGAAGGTTAAACCCTTTCGTAGCGCTCCTCCCTCGAGAGCGGGGTGCTCCTCGAGGGAGAGGACTTGCAAGAGGAAGAGGTTCCTTCAAACCTAAATCCTCTAAGTGAGAAGAAAGTCCTTCAGATGCCGGTCGGAGCCAGGCTAAAGTTCTTTGCGGGGGCGTGGAGAGAGAGATACAGATGCGTGGTCCCTCAAGATAGTGGAACAGGGTACAAGATCCCCTTTGTGGACCCATCCTCCTCTTTTCTACGACTCCCAGAGATCTTTCCCCGTCGTATCAAGGGGAGAAACATCAGGTTCTTTTAGATCTTTTGGATCAAATGATCATGAAAAGAGTGGTGGAGCAGGTCTTAGACCTGGGGTCACCAGGATATTACAACAGACTTTTCCTGGTACCAAAGCAGTCGTCGGGGGTGGCGTCCAGTCTTGGACGTAAGCAGCCTGAATCTTTTCGTAGAAAAGAAAAAATTCAAGATGGAAACACCTCAGTCGGTTTCTAGGAGCCTTAAGGACAGGGCGACTGGATTGGTGTCCTTGGACCTACAGGACGCATACTTTCACGTGCCTATAACCACCCTCTTTTCAAGAAAGTTTTGAGGTTTATGCTAAGGGACAAAGTTTGGCAATTCCGAGCTCTTTGTTTCGGTTTAAGCACGGCTCCGATGGTATTTACCATGCTCATGAAAAACGTAGCGAGATGGTTACATTCTGCAGGAATAAGAGTGTCCCTGTATCTCGACGATTGGCTGATCAGAGCATCGTCAGAAGAAAGGTGTCTGAAGGACCTTCACTTCACGTTGGGGGGGGGGGGGGCCTTGGCGAAGTCGGGGTGCCCTGGGAGCTTCTGGGTCAACCTCGAAAAGTCGCATCTGACCCCAACACAGTCCATCGTGTATCTGGGGATTCAGATGGATTCAGTGGCTTTTCGAGCGTTTCCGTCCCAGGAACGACAGCTGCAAGGCTTAGAGAGTTTCGGCCTTCCTGGGGAAGGAAGCTTGCTCGGCGAGGGAGTGGGATGAGTCTGCTGAGGACCATTTCCTCGCTGGAAAAGTTTGTTTCCCTGGGAAGACTACACCTCAGACCTCCAGTTTTTTCTTTTTTTAGCAGACGAATGGAGAGTCAGAGAGAGGATCTGAATGCGACCCTTTTCTCATCACCAGATCGGTGAAGAACCATCTAAGATGGTGGTTAGATCCTCGGAAGTTTCGAGAGGGGTTGTCCCTAAAGCTTCTGAGCCCAGAACCTAGTGTTGTTTTCCGACGCCTCGGTGGGGTCGGGAATGGGGAGCAACACTGGGAGGGGAGGAAGTGTCAGGCACCTGGAGGGGGGAACAGGTGTCCTGGCACATCAGTGTAAAGGAACTAGCGGCGGTTTTTTCTGGCGCTACAGTTCTTCCAACAAAAGGTTGCAGGGAAAAGTAGTCCAAGTCAACTCGGACAACACCACAGCCCTTGCGTACCTAAAGAAGCAGGGAGGTACACACTCCCGTCCTCTTTTTTATTTAGCGAGGGAGATTCTGCTGTGGGCAGATGCGAGACGGATAAGGATCCTGACGAGATTTATCGCAGGAGTCCAGAAACGTCAGAGCAGACCCTTCTCAGCCGACAAGATCAGATTCCTGCCGACGGAATGGACGTTGCACCAGGGACGTCTGTCGAGAGCTCTGGAGACTGTGGGGGTGTCCGTTAGTCGACCTATTTGCGACGTCGAGAACAAAGAGGTTGCCTCTTTATTGCTCCCCTGTGCTGGATCCGGGGGAGCAGTCGCTATAGACGCTCTGGCTCTGGGACTGGACGAACCTGGACTTGTATGCCCTTCCCGCCATTCAAGATCATGGGGGAAGTAGTAAGGAAGTTCGCGGCATCGGAGGGGACGAGGTTGACCCTGATCGCCCCGATGTGGCCCGCGAAGGAATGGTTCACGGAGGTAATGTCCTTCATCATAGACTTTCCGAGGACGTTGCCCTGGAGGAAAGGTCTACTCAGACAGCCCCACTTCGCAAGATATCACCGAAACCTCTCCGCTCTGGGTCTGACTGCGTTCAGACTATCGAAAAGTTGGCCAGGGAGCGCGAGAGGTTTTTCTAAAGCAGCTGCAAAGGCGATCGCCAATGCTAGGAGAACGTCCTCGAGAGCTGTTTACCACGCAGTCCCGAATTGGGCTTCCTTCAGGGCATGGTGTAGAAAGGAGGGAATTTCCTCTTCCACTACCTCTGTGAGCCAGATAGCCGATTTCCTGCTATTTTTAAGAAATGTACAGAAGCTGGCTGTCCCGACCATCAAGGGATATAAGAGTATGCTGTCGGCAGTCTTCCGACACAGAGGACTAGACCTGTCTGATAACAGGGATCTTCCACGATCTCCTGAGATCTTTTGAGACATCCAAGATACCTCAGGCGAGGCCTCCTTCTTGGAAACTTGGATTTAGTCCTTAGACTGTTAATGTCGAGTCCTTTCGAACCTCTACATGAAGCGTCTCTTAGGAACTTGACGAAGAAGGCTCTTTTCCTTTTCTAACTGCTCTGGCGACGGCGAAGAGAGTTAGCGAAATTCAGGCCATTTGTAAGCGAGTGGGCTTCAAAGGGGACAATGCTGTCTGCTCTTTGAGTCCCACTTTCTTAGCAAAGAATGAAAACCCGTCGAACCCTTGGCCAAGGAGCTTTGAAATCAAGGGTATGACAAGCCTTGTGGGCCAAGAAACCTGAGAGAGTCCTGTGCCCTGTCAGGGCTCTAAAGTTTTATGTCCACAAGACTAAAGAAGTACGAGGTCCCTCAGATAATCTCTGGTGTTCGGTTAAATGACCCGATATACCATTATCCAAGAACGCCTTGGCGTTCCTTTCTTTTGAGGGACGTCATTAAAGAGGCTCATTCGTCTTCCACACAGATCGATTTGAGCCTCTTGCGAGTGAAAGCTCACGAGGTCAGAGCTGTCGCAACCTCGCTTGCCTTCCAAAGGAACATGTCGATCAAGGACATCCTTGACGCCACCTTTTTGGAGGAGCAATTCAGTATTCGCCTCACACTACTTGAGAGATGTGAGAACGATATACGAGACTGTGTTCTCTTGGGCCATACGTTTCTGCAGACACAGTCTTGGGGGCTGAAGGTAGCTCTCTCCCTATCCCTTAGTTAGGTTTAGGTTAGTTTTTAGTTGTTGTGTTTTTGGTTGAGGTGAGGCTTTGGTGAAGACCTCCCATCTCTTAGCTTAGTGTTCAGGGGGTCTTGGATAGTTGGTCAGGTGGTGGTCAGTTGCTTCGTTGCCCTCATTTGTATGGCTCTATGCTCTTGTCACATTGAGGTCACGTCCCGTTGACAGAGGCATCCAGAGCGCACCAGCACCTACAGGTCTCCACCTGGCTGGCAACTCTGATTAAGCACAAGCAGGCTGAAGTGACAGTAATCACAGAGTCTACTTTGCTAACAGGTGAGGAACCAAGGTGTATATCATCTACTTAATTTAAGTTTCCTACAAATCCTATTCTGTCTCTTCCCACCATCCGAAGGTGGGATTCAGCTATATATATATCTGCCAGGTAAGTTTTTCATGAACAAAAATGTTATTGTTATAATACAATTAAGTTGTTCATACTTACCTGGCAGTTATATATAATTAAGTGCCCACCCACCTCCCCTCAGGAGACAGTGGCACTGATAAAATATGAATAGAAAATGGGAATGGTTCCTGATATCCGCCTCCCAGCGGCGGGAATGGGTACTACCACCTGGCAGCCCACTGCGTGTGCCGCGAGTTTTGAAATTCTGTCGGACTTCGGAGAATACAGATATATATATATCTGCCAGGTAAGTATGAACAAACTTAATTGTATTATAACAATAACATTTTTACTCAATATTTAGTTTAACTTTACTTCAAAATGTTTATTTAATTCATGTCTATTATCCCTTTTTTGCAACCAAATTAACCCCCAAAAATTACAAATGTTTCGGATGTATACTTACAAGCAGACGACGTGAGGAAAAATGACTCATCGTTGCCAATCTAGTGGAGCGTCACACATACGCCGATGCATTTACAAACTGTTTCGATGAATTTTAGTTGTCATAGTAATGCAGTAATGATAAAATTGCTGTAATATGTACGTATTTATAATACAAATAGATACGCTAATTTCACTTATTTCCCCGGTTTTGTGTAAGTCTTATACCTAGTTTGGAGGGTAAACACATACCAATTGACAACACTGATAAACAATTGAAGAGCGCAAAACGCCACAAGAATGCCGTAGTCCCCTTGAATAAGTGCTGGTAAGAGGTTGGTTTACGATTGTTGTGATGAAAGTGCCCCAGCGTCTATGGGTACAAGTGGTGTGCAGATTTAGCACAGGAAATGGGAAGTTTGTTGACACAAGCGACTCCGTAAACATCAAGATGGCGTCAATCTTCGAAACATTTTTAGTTGTAAGTAAAAATTTCTAAAGCTTTTTGGTGAGATTTCCACTGCCGTAGCCACCCTTTTCACTACCCTCTGTTTAAATCTTAAAATTTGGCCTTAATTTCTAACTTTGGAGAAAATACTTACTTCTAAAGGAGAGTAGAGGTCTTTAGCTCCGTTTCTCACCAACAACAAGTCGCGACTGATGCCCATCTCCGGTGTCAGGACGCGTTATAATGTACTTTTTCGGAGGGTGACAAGCGTTGATTGTAGGTGGCCTGTTTGGCCTGCTGTGATGTTTTACCCTAAGTGATCGAGACACGGTGGGCATTTAGGTATTTGGAAATTGCACTTTCCTTTAGCGCTCTCAGTGCACCTCATGCGGTGTAATGTAGGCATTATTCAAAGTCTTTGCAGTCCTGTCGGCCCCTAGTAGCGACTGCTTCCATTTCTTTTACTGTTCTACCTCCATTCTCGTTCGCTTTCTCCCATCTTACTGTCCACCCTCTCCTAACAATTGATTCACAGTGTAATGTGTGAGGTTTTCCTCCCGTTACACCAGAACCTTTCCACTGTTGATTTCCGTCTCAGCGCTGAATGGCCTTAGTTACCCCAGTGCCGGGCATGTGTGCCTAAAATCTATAAATCAATCAGTTTAGTTGGCCACTGGTTTTGTCTGCTAGGGTTTCGTGGTTTTTCTTGTTCATTGTCATCGTTTGGTTAGCATAACACAACGGGGAACGGGATCTCCTACATTTTAGTTGGTACGGGATCTCCTACAGTTTATTTGCCCACGCGTTTCGTCTGCTAGGGTTTCGTGATTTTTCGTGTTCATTGTCGTCGTCTGTGTCTCCCCCCACCCATAAACCCCGGTTTCCCAATAGGTCCCCCCTTACCGTTTTCATTAACTTTTAACCAAAACTCGTGTGTTCTCCCCCCACCCAAAAACCCCGCTTCCCAAAAGGGTCCCCCATTACCGTTTTTATAGGTTTTAGGGTTTTCTGACAATACGCATGTTTTCAAACCTTGCGCCAAAACAAACCGTCCGCCATCTTGTTTGTATTGCTCCGCTGATTTCCTAGCAGACGAAACCCGTGGGCAACTAAACTGTAAGCGCTCCTAGGCTAGGTAAGTCGTGAGTATGGTATTTTAAGAATAATTGTCTAAGTGAAAGTGTAAGATAGTTTAGTTGAGGTTGTGTATAGGCTAGTACATCCTACTAATGTAACTTATCCTATGGCCCCATTGGTAACTTTATTAGTTAGGCATGTCTTGCTTTAGGGTCAGTGTTGGAACCCCTAACTAGAAATACCACACTGGAATCCTGTATCGTGTGTCATATAGCTACTATAGCTTATGTCTTTGTCCCATATGTATTATAACCATACTAGGCTAGTTTAACAATTTATGCATCTTGTGCAGTTGTATCAACAAGAATGAATAAAAACCTAGGGTCTCATGTCCTTTTTTCCTTTCTCTTTCAGGTTAGATAAGCTTCTGCAGTACTTGTGAGTCATCTTGTTATCACAAAGTTTTTGGGCATTGGGGACTGTTTTCCTAATGTTGCGGGCTGTGGCAGTAGGCATTCCCATTGGTGTCACATTTGTAGACTGTTTTGGGTATGTAGCCAAAGTGGAAGGCATTTCTATGCAACCAGCCTTGAACCCTGAAAATGGGAAAAGTGACTTTGTGTTTTTGAGTCGGTGGAGTTCTCGCTCATTCAGCTACAACCGTGGTGACATGGTGTCACTCATCTCGCCTAAAGACCCTGGTCAGAAAATTATAAAACGCGTCATTGCCTTGGAGGGAGATCTGATTCGTACGCTAGGTTACAAGAGTAGGTATGTGAGAGTGCCTGAAGGGCATTGCTGGGTAGAAGGGGACCACACAGGTCATTCACTTGATTCAAATTTCTTTGGCCCAGTTGCTGTGGGACTGATCACTGCAAAAGCATCGAGAATCGTCTGGCCACCGGAGCGCTGGAAAAGGCTCGAGAGTGAACTCCCCCATGAACGCATACCTCTCAATCTGCTGGGCGTGGCAGGTCGTGTCTCTGAGATAGACGAACAGGAATGCTTAGATTCTGAGGATTAACCTTTGGTTAGATTAGATATTTAAGAGTTTTGGAAATTTTAATAGTGTAGGTCGGCAAAATGAGGGTGGTGTCATTTGTTAATCACATGGAATTTGAATTTGAAGGTAATATCAGCAAGAATGCTATCTGTCTTGGTGACGTTGACAATGATGGCCAAAATGAACTCATTGTAGGCAGTGTGAAGGGGGTCTTAGCTATTTTCAAAGGTGAAAAGTCCAGGCCAGTCCACGTCTTCACAGATTTAGGGATGGTAACGGCTGTGGCAGTTGGGGACATCTTTAACTTTGGTTATAATGTGTTAATTGCAACCACTGGCTGTGGCATCTGTTACATTTATGATTTTGCCAATGTGCAGCTGGGTGATCCATTGCAGGATAAAGGAGAATTGCAGCCTGTGCATGTTCAGCACATTCCTGCTAATGTTAAAGAAATATTAGTTGGGGATGTTAATGGCGACGGGTTAGCAGAAGTAGTCGTTGGGTTAACTGACCGTGTTGTGCGCACATACCGTTGGATTAATATAGGAAATGTAGTTGGAGGAAAGTTAAATGGGAAACTAGTTGGTCAGAGTAAATGGGAGTTAGTGGACCAGATAGGAAATATTTCGTTGAGTGAATGCAGTGATGGCAGCCCTTCTGTTCTTGCAGCACAGCCGGGGGGTACCTATTTCACCCTTAAAGCACGAACTCACGAGGATAGTGATCAGGATCCCTTTGATGATAATGTGCCATGGGAAGTGCTAACAAAAATGTCTGTCTTTTATCATGGGTTAAGCTCGGCCCGACTTCGTAATCCCCAAATTGAGACCCAGATTGTAGGCAACATAAGACTAGATAGGTTTAGATATAATTCTGATGGGGAAGGGAGTGGAGGTGGGAAATTTGAAGCCATTGTGGAGGATGGAAATAACCTGGAATTCCCCAGTAGCTTTGGTTTTGTCAAGTCCCATTTGCATTCTGGGTATGTCCAGAGAAAGCACTCCACTGGTGCCGATGAGGAAGGGGGTGACGGTGCATCGTCATCCAACCATCAGGAACACTCTCCAAAGCCTTCGGTTGGGTTTGCCGTAGCTACTTTAGATGGCACCTTGATGCTGGTGCATGATGGCAAAATCAAGTGGAATCTGCAAGTGGATCATCAGTTATTTGCTGTCCATGCAATGGATGTCACTCAGAATGGGAAGGATGAGGTGATAGCTTGTGCATGGGACGGCAACACTTACATTGTGTACGACAATATGTACTGCGTGCGATTTACATTCCCACACCACGTCAACACTTTCAAAGCTGGCCTGTATGGGATCAAAGGAAAACAGGTATGTAGGCTACATTTTGTATCAGATTCATTTTGTAAGCAGTTTTGTTTTGCTTTCTGTATACATCACTCAGACTATCTGAAACAGAGACATGATAATGATTGGTCTCTCCTTCCCTTTGACTTTTAAACTTTTAAAACATTACGGACTTGCCACGTATTCAGTACTATCCAAAAACTTTTCCATGAGAGAGAGAAAGATGAGGCACTGATGATTTTTATGAAGTAACTTTATAGTTCTGTGATTCTTCCTAGTGTAGATGAGGATACTTCACTGTAGTGAATCAGTTCATGCCAATTTACTCATCACTCTAACCTCAGATTAGTGTAGAAAGATGAAAACTATGCTAGCACCTTAAAAACTATTTAACATGTGCCAACTTCTGTCCAGAATGTAACTTGTTTGTAAGTAGTACTAGGCTGGTGTTTGTATTTGCTAAATGGTTCCTTGCTACCATGTCATTTGCAAACATAATGGAGGATGGTGTTTTTTGTGTTTTTTTTTTTTTTTTTGCTATTTTTGACTAGCAGATGTTGCTCAATGAGTTTTTTCAATACATCAGACTCAGCTTAGGTGAAAGCAGGTTCTTCAACATAACACGTGCCACGACCAGATGTTATGAGGGCAACAGTAATGTTCAAGCATATGTTATTGTTGATATGTTTTCATATTGTTTAGTTTGTGTAATTAAAAAACCACGCACACATTTTTTAAAAGCTTGTAGTCATTGGTAGCTTGGTTTTCCATAAATCAAAACATTGATCAAACTTAAGATTTTTCGTTGTTTATTCTCTCTCTCTCTCTCTCTCTCTCTCTCTCTCTCTCTCTCTCTCTCTCTCTCTCTCTCTCTCTCTCTCTCTCTACACGTATGTGATCTGCTGATACTGGTCTTACTATTCTAAGCCTTGTTAGTTTTTCGTAAGTCTTCAAAGTTTATTCAATTTTCTTATTTGAAGGCCTGGCCTGGTAATCTTTTTAATGATGGAAAGTAAAAATTTTTCATTGTAACTCGAAGGCCTGCAAAATTTTTAAACCACTTCTATGACACATTTTTTCATCAAGTGGCATTCTGCTTCTTGCTGTTTCATTATTCTTCAAAGTCATTTCAGTGGTTAGGATAGGTTCCTCCTTAACACATAGCTTGTTGGAACTGGACCCTATTTTGTACATGCAACTTCCCCAGCAGATATATACTTAGCTTATGTCTCTGACGTCTCGACAGAATTCAAAACTCGCGGCACACGCTACAGGTAGGTCAGGTGATCACCCTCTCCCGCCGCTGCGGGTGGGCAGGGAATAGGAACCATTCCCGTTTTCAGAACAGATTTTCTCTGTCGCCGGTGCTAGCAACATCGTTGTTAGTTCCTCCTGCACGGAATTCTGCTTGCTTTGCTAAGGATTGTTTTTGGTGAAGTATTCTTTCTTTTTGGCTTTGGTATACGCTGATTTGGACCGTTATTTGGATTTGCTTAGGATTCTTCCATTATGGCTTGAGTTGTTGCCTGAAAAATAGTTTTAGAGTTGTGTTTGAATGCGGAAAGAAGGATGTAAGGCTGAGACTGCCAACCAAAAGCTTCGGTGGGACACCATCCACACTATTTGTGTTAAATTGTGGAGGGAAAAATGGGGAAAACAATTGCTCCAGTTAGTAAACACATGATGACGAACGTTTGAGTTTGACTGAAGTGCGATGGAAGACGGTTTGAACTGCGTATGTAAATAAAGTTGAGGAAGAAAGATTAAGAATTAGGAAAGCTGCTAAAAAGTTGCGAAGGTAGGTCGACCTGCTATTTGGATCAGGACAATCTTTCGATTTCCAATGTATGTTTTCTCCCTACTGCAACCGCAGGTTCAGCTCCTTCCCCCCCGCCCCCCCAGCGAAAAGTCGGTAGATTCGTTCTGATCGGGAAATGGAAAGAAAGCTGACAATGGAAAGCGTCGATGCCGTAATTTGCCAAACGGCAAATTTACGAGAAATGGCAAAGGTAAAAGAGTGAAGTGTGCAGTGAAGGTGCAGTCCCAACCCAGTGTCCCCAGTGTAGTGGAGGCGGGGGCGTCTGACCGACTCCGCATTGGCTCCCGTAGGCCCTAGACCTCTTCAGACTCCCATAGACCCAAGGCGGGAGGAGGAATGTCGAAAGCCGCAAAGGGGTGGGGGATGTAGAGTTATTCACCCAACGGTCCAGGCGGTCCCTTGCGGCAAGGAACCTGTAGGACTCGTCCCAGGATGCCTTGGACCAGCGATAGACAAAGCGTTCCCTTAGGAAAGTGTTTTTTCCGAACTCGGATTTCTTAACTTCTACGAGACGCGGTAATGGAGGTCCGTGTCTAAGTCGCGCCCTCTGAAGAGAGCCTTGTGGAAGGCGCCTGCAGGAGACGCAATATTAGACTCCAGCCCAGAGGCCTTTTTTTTTTTTTTTTCCAGGAGTATTTCGCCCGCTTCAGAAGAACTGGAGAGCGATTGAAGTCTCCCGTCCTCTTTTCTTCCGGAAGGAATTCGTTGTTTGTGCTCCTACAAAGAAGTTTTCTTGGTAGGACTGGAGGAAACCAGTTCTTATCCGGTTAGTAGGCTAGCTGTCTCAAGGAAGCCTTCTCGCAGGAAGGAACGTCTCTATTCCAGTTAAAGAAGCTCTCTTAAGAGACGGTCGTTCAAGTCGGCGTTCGGACTTCTGGTAGGCGTCTCTTCTCGTCCTGGGAAGGCGCTACTCCCCAACCCCAAAAAGATAGTTGTTAGAACGCCTCTCCCTTTAGAGAACGATCTTCTTTACTCCGACCCAGAAGAGCTTCTATTCTTTATGTAGGATCCCGCATTCGTCTAGACGCCCGAATAAGGGCGCAAGCCCCTCTTCCTGAAAGGAGCCAGGATAGGTCGATCTTTAGGTAGGAACGTAAAAGAATGTTCTCCTTGATAGGGAGTTCTTCTGAGAGATAGAAGCGCCTCTCCTTGCTATTCTTAAGGAAACAGGAGTAGTTCTCCGTTCATTTCATGGGGGACGCCAGCAGAGAGAGAACGAAGAAAATCTCGCCCCCCAGAGATGTTCTCGGAGAGATGTTGTTTTAGTGCCTCTCCATAGCAGGCGCCATCGTGATTGGATTTAAAACGGTATTCTTCAACCAGGCGGGTTTGTTCCAGACACGGCATACAAACCTTCGGTCCTTTTACAAAGGAGGAAGATACTAGCGGCAGCTGGATAGGTCGTAAAAGCTTTGCGAACAAGGGGGTTCGGTTAGTTAACTGCCTTGTCCAGACAGGCCGCGCTTAGAACAGCGCCTGCGAACTGGGGAGGTAAAACAAATCACTTTTGCTTTCGGCCTCAACAGAGGATGGAACGTGTGCGGTTCGCTCTCTCCTGCCCGCTGCTCGGTCGTTTGCTTTCTTGGTTTGTTTGTAATTGGTATTGAAAAGATTGTAAGTACAGTATTTCTCTCTTTTCATATTAATTACGCTGAAATTCATTAATGATGCGGAATCTTCCGCGCCTCCCCAGATACCCCAAGGAGACTTTGCCCAGAGGGTTACCAGAAGGGGCGCAAAATGTGCGGGAAAATTCAGATCTATTTCCCCGAGATAAGACCCATACATGTTTTGTTCAAGTGCTCGGTTGACCGGGGGGGGGCGCTGGAATGCACCCGGGCCGAGACCCTGTGATGTTTGGTATGAAAACTGGTCGGAGGCGCGAGTAGGGACAATTGTATGGAGGGGGACAGGAAGAAGCGAAGGCCTGCAAAGGAGTCGTCGGAAAAGCTTCTCCCCACGGACTCCTTGGTGATTTAGGTGACGGACAACTTCGTCTTCTTTCCTGACCGCCCGCATCAACTTCCAGTCGTCGCGCCCTTCCCCTTTCGGGGGCACGGTTTGTCTAGGTCCATTCTCCTCTCCCGATTGGTAGCGAGTGTGGGGAGGAGGGACGATTAGATACCCCGACGTAGAGTTGTTTTACTCTGTGGGTCCTCTATCCGATCGTCTTCGCTTCGGCGGAGCGGGGGTTTAGAGGATCCTTTCCTAATCACCCCCCCCACCACCCTTTTCCCGACTCTTAGCCTCCTCAGTGCGGTTGCCTGTGAAGGATGACCTCGCGACAGGTGGTGTGGGCGTCGTTTGGGACTGCAGGGGCGTGCCGACGTGGGTCCAGGGGCTGCTCTATCATCTCGCTGGCTCCGTGGCGGTTACGCACGCTACGCGGTCACAAAACAACCCCCACCACTGACCCCTGACAAACACCTGGCTACGGCGTCACCTCCTAACACCTGGCGTACACCCAGCACGCGGTCTCTGTGGACACCCACAACATCGGTTGCAGGGGCCAGTCGCCCGCTAACTCGGGGTAGTCTGGGTCAGTGTGATGCCGCCACCGGGGGTTTGCCGTGTTGCCCACGACCGGAACTTCATGTGCCCGAAGAGCTCGCACCCTGGACCTCCCAACCGGTGCCGAATGATGTTCTGTGCCGCTGGTTAGACCATCTGTTACCGTCCACCACAGCATCGCCGCTAACTGCCGTGAACCAACCGCTGCGGAGTTCCTGGTTCCTGACTCCTGCCGTCGCGACTGACCGTTCCTGTGATGCTCGCACCTGCTGATGTTGTCCTGTTTCTGGCGCCGCTGCTCACCCGATGCTGGTGCTGTTCGGGACAGACACGGTAAGGGTCCACCCTTGTTGCTTCTGGCAAACAGCAGCCCCGGCTCCGGCCTAGGATGACAGACCTGACGTCGGTCCTGAGGAGGTTGAACGAAGAAGAAGAAGGAGGAAGAGGAGGATAAGGTGGTCGTCGTTCGTCTTCATCGTCTTCCTTCGTCGTCGTCGGTCTGCCGCCTCCTTTACACCCCTTCTTCTTCTAAGGCTCCCCCAAGCCTAAGAAGAAGAAGGTCGACCTCCCCCCCCCCCATTAAGAAGTCTCCTTCGGTGGAGCTTCTAAGGGCGCCCCAGTCTCGGCTCTTGGTGAGACGGGGGGTTCTTACCCGATGGTCGCCCCTGCTCCTTCGGCCGGGGAGCAGGACCCCGTCTCTTCTCACCCGAACAAGGAAGAAGGACTACGTGGGGGCCAAGGGGAGGGGTGCCGGCTAACACCTGGCACTTCCTCACCTGCCTGTTAGTGGGTCGGACCACTGCGGGCAGCAGGAATCCCGTCTCCGGACCGATCGTTCGCGGAGAACGAGGTACCGAAGTTGGGTACGGGTCGGACCTACCAGCGGACCCCGTTGCAGCCCAGGAACCAGACCTCCCTGAGGTCCGCTCAGCGGTCCAGGTTCACGGCACGGAGCGGAAAAGACTGGTGACAGCCGCTCACGCAGACTCTCACCAGACCCAGCTCTCGCTTCTCACGGCGGGAGCGGCTGGCTCTACCCGGGCGGACGTGACGGTCCACGGAACCGGCCACGGGCTGAGGGCTGGGGAAGAGGTCCCCCCGTTCGCCGGCACCAGGCCACGGCTGGTATCCAGCGACAACTGACGCCACCGGTTGAGGATATTGCCACCGGGGTATCACCGTGACATTGTGGGAGCTCGCCGGTGCACCTGAACCGTCGCTCTCACACAGAGGGAGCGATCGGGTACGGCGACCAGCACCAGATCCTCTGACACACGGCATGGACCGGGGCCGGGTCCTGCTTTCTCGCGTACCAGCCGTTCTCCCACAGCGAGACGGCTCCGACTAGGTCTGCAGCTACGGATCGCCACCACCCCCCCCGTGTTGCGGGTTGGCGATTCGCCTGCAGTCCTCCAAGCCCGCTGGTTATGACCAGTGAGGCGAGGATCCGGGATGAGCGTCAGGTCCTGCCTCTCCCATTACCTTCCAACCTACCTGGGCGGGTTACACCGGGAGGGGCGCAGGTATATTGAGGACTTGTGATCGTGTAGGGAGAGGGGTGCGCCCCCTCAAGGTATCCCGCCACGTCGTCCCAGTACGTACCAGCTCGGTTCACGGACCACGCCAGGTCGTACGCACAGGTGGTTGGTAGAGGACCACCCTAGAGGGGGGCTGTGTCGGCTCGCGTCCTTCCCTTGAGGGGAAGGAGGGTCTCGGGAAGGTACCTCCTGGTTCGAGCGGGACTGGACTGGTACCGAACTCCACAGGATGCTATCACACCCGAGATCAAGGAGGGAAACTTTGCGAGGCTTATTGGCGCGATTCGTCAGCACAACGGGACCCGGGGAGGGGAAGGATCGCCAGCTCCCACCATCCGAGGCCCACGTCCCGGTCGAGAAGTCGTTCTGGGGTCCCGAAAGACGGGAAACCCACACGACTGGACGGTGGGTTGCCGCGTTACGAGCTTGACGGCCGGACCTCAGTGGCCTAAGTACCAGGTTTGAATCCGCTTGTCTCCGGGAAACCAAGGACTGGTTGCGCTGTCAAGTCTGGGCAGGCGGTCCGAGCAAGCCTGGGCTTTCCAACCTCCTCTGCTACGGACAGCTTTTGTGGCGGTTTTACGTGCCATCTGAAGAACACCCGATGCCGCCCCAAACCCAAAAGGTGAACCCGGAGTTAGCTAGGGCTGACTCCGGAGGGTGTGTCTCTGCAAAACAGCTCCTGATTCCGAGAAACCTGTGGTTCTCGCAGAGCAAAGAGGCACTCGTGGCCTGGAATCTACCGCAATGGGGGGTGGGGTGGGGCCATGGGGGGGGACAGCTTTCCAGGACCGTCTCCTGGCTAGATCTGTGGTCCCTCACAGTATCTAAGCGGTCCGCAAGCCAAACTCCCCCGGGGGAATTTCTCCCGAAGAAGGGACTCGGGCCTTCAGGAGACTTTGCAAAGTCTTTGGGGGGAAGGGAGGGGAAGAGCCATCTCCTTCCTTGCCCACCAGACGGTTGAAACCTGTGGGGCCAACCTGGTTATCCGACCGACAAGAAGGGACGCATTGTCCTTACTCGGGGTTTCCCAGGGCGGCCGGGTCGTGAGGCCGGCCTTGGGGCCTTCGAAAAACGGACCTCTACGGAGTTCCACGTCTCTCTTTCCCAGGAGAGATGTGGACGCTGCGGTGGACTAGACGGCGCACGCACTGAAGGACAGGTGATCCGTTCTGGTTCACCAGGGCAGTATCCGAAAGGATTCTGGGCAGCCTCGGACTGCGGGCCAAGCTCCTTTAAAGAGCTCGGCTAGCGATTCCTCGGCAGCTAAGACGGTTGCTGGTCGTCGAAGCCACCGAAGGCCAAGGAATGACGTCTGTCTTCTTTCAACGTTCTGGCAAGGGGGGGCCGTAACCAGCCCTCCTTCCCAGCCCCCTCCCATCCCATACCCGTCGGAGGATCCTGGGAACAAGATAAGTCGAAGAAAGGGGGGAAAGGGGGGAAAACGCTAGGGACGGACGTTCCCCATTCAACCTGCTGCCGGAAGTGGGGGGGTGGGGGGGGGCCTCGGCCAGCCACTTGGGTACAAACTTGGCAGCGCTACGGCGACGAGACCATGGGATTGTAGATGTCCTTAGGGAGGGATATCTATTAACCCTTTCGGAGAATCTCGGCCACCCCTCACCTCCAACCCGGTTTCTCCAACAGCAGTCGTTTACGTCCCGGGTCACCCGAAGGACGTATTCGCAACGCAGACAGGAGGGATTCCAAGACCAATGCTGAGCAAGAAAAGAGGAGCTTTGTAGAGATCCGTCACGGAATCAGACCAACCGGGCGTTTTACAGTTCGACTTCTTCCTGGTGGAAAAGTTATACGGGAGGCTGGCTCCGGTGCCACCCGGTGATAGATTTCTCTCTCCCCTGATGAACCGGTTTGTTCGCCAGACCCGGGGTTCAACGATGGAGAACGGCACCGCTTCAGTGACTAGACTCCATCAGGTGGGAGAACGATTTCATCGCCTTTCAGTGGGACTTGAAGGATGCGTATTCCAAAACCAATACCATTCATCCCAGTCCTCCAGAAGAAAGTACCTCCGCTTCATACCCTTCGACGGGGGACGGCTTTGTACCACCGGTTTCAGGGCACGTGGATTCGGTCTTCTTCAAAAGCCGACCCCACAGCGGTGTTCACGCCTGAGCGTTCACTATGGTGTCTGCTTGGGCCCATTCGCAACGGGATAAAGTATGGATGGAGGTAGCTCGAACGATTTTGGTTAGTCCTGGCGAGCTCCCGCTCCGCATGTTTGCTATCAGGACAGGGATCGGCTTGCTCGAGTTCTTGTCGCGATCATTGGGGATTCGTTGTGAACTCGAGAAGTACCGATACTGGAGCCCAAAGGCAGAGGATGAACGTACCGGGTGGGATGCTGATCGACCCACTTTATAGCCGAGGGCGAGGTCTTCCCCGCGGACCCGCGGATCAGGACAGATTCAGAGAGGCAGCCAAGCCAGGTTCCTGTCTCGGCAGGAACAAAAGGTAGATCAAGCGATGGCCAAGTACGGTATCGGACACCTTGTCGTCACTCGAGAAGTTAGTCCCTCACGGGCGTCTTCACCTGAGGTCTCTTCAATGGAGGGAACCTAAAGGAGAGGTTGGTCACAGGCGAACGGATCCCCCAAGCTTTCCAGTGTCAACTGACACAGGAGGATGAGGCAAGGGAACCTTAGCCTTGGTGGGCTCGACGACAGGAACCTCTTAAAGAGGAGTGCCTCCTGCGCACTCCCCCCCCGAGGACATGCAGCTCGTTTCTCAGACGCATCGAGCCGAGGGATGGGGGGCGCACAAACCTGGAAGGAGTTGCTGACTTCAGGAATGGGCGGTGGGACTGAGAAAAGGAACGAAAAGCACCTTCCACAATCAAGTACTGGAACTCAAGGCAGCGTTCCTCGACTCTCCAAGAGTTTCAGGACCCGATCTTGATGGGACACGCAGTGGTGTCTTGATGTGCGACAACACCCACTGGTGGTGGCTTACGTCAAACAAACAGGGGGGCCTAGTGTCTCTACCCGTTGCCTACCAGTTATTGACACGGGCAGGTGCACGGAGTGGGCTCAGGCACACTCAAATAGAGCTGTCGGGCGACGCTACATACAGGGAAGGGAAAGAGGAATGTAGTAGCAAGACACGCTTCAGCCGTCGAGGGATCAGGTGATAGGGACCGAATGGTCTCCTTACCACCAGGACGTGGAGGGGAAAGGCCTCTTCGACCATGTGGGGGCGACTCCAGTCGTGGATCTGTTAGCCACCCGGCACAACAGGGAAGCTTCCAGGCGTTCTTCTCGGCCGTGCCGGACCCCATGGGCCAGCTCTGCAGAGGACGACTCTTCAAACCCGGGGGACCCGTGGGAAAACCTCTTCGTCTATGCCTTTCCCCCTATTCAGCCTGATCGCAAGGGTGATTCAGTCGAGCGCTGGTCACCCCGAATCACAGGATGATTCCTGGTGGGGGCTCCCAAATAGGCCAACAGGCCATTTGGTATCCGGACCTGCTCGGCTCTTCTTCCGCAGTGGGAGAAACCGAGACAGAGATTACCCCCTTGGCACAACCTTCTCGCCCCCCTAGCCACAGTCGGCGAGCGGTACCACCGAGCAAGCAGTCCAGTCCCTACGTCTTCACGGCTGGCTGTTATCCCACCATCCTCTTGCGAACGACGAGAGGGGGGCCTTTTTTTTTTCTCGTTTAGCGCCAGCAAACAGAGATGGACTGGAGGAAACGTCCGTCAGGTCCTCTGCACGCTGTGTAACCAGGGGGAAGTGGGCCGTCTTCTGTGGTTGGTCCATTGTCGTTAAGATCGGGGGTCTATTCCTCTCAGAGCCACCTCTTCCAGCAAAAGGGTTAGCGGATTTCCCTCGTTTTTTTCGCCGCGAGGAGAAGCTCCTATTCAGTACCCACAGTGAAAGGGATACAAGAGCCGCCTTGGCGCTCGTCCTGAAAAACTGAGGGGGTTGGACAATCTCGAACTAGTTAGAGATCTCCTTGCTGATGAGGAGCTATTCGAGAGGGTCTTGCCCACCCAGGGGAACTCAGGCACCCCCTGCGTGGGACGTGACTCTCGGTCCTTAAGGAGTCTGACTTCGAACCACCGTTTCGAGCCACTCCGAGGAGTCGTCAGACAGGGATCTGACCCTCAAGTACCCTGCCTTCTTGCTGGCCTGGGCATCCGGCGAAGAGAGTAGGGGAACTTCATGGTCTTTCCTATGATGTACGACACTCCAGGGGATGGGGATCCGTGACGCTCGATTTCGTCCCGAACTTCGTTGCGAAGACTCAGAAACCGTCAGTCCTGATGACAGGTTCGAGTCATTCACGATTCCCTCCCTATTGGACTTCACCGATAATGATGCGGATGAGATGCTGCTTTGTCCTGTGAGGGCGCTACGGCGCTATCTGAAGAGAACTCGTCACCTCAGGCCTGAGTGTCGACGCCTCTTCGTTAGCACCGGGGTCACCAAGAAAGAAGTTATCCAAGAACACTCTTTCATTCTGGCTGCGTGAGGTCATCAGGAGGGCGTATGAGGCTGATGGTAGTGACGACATCCGTACGTCCCGTCCGAGAGCTCACGAAGTCAGAAGTATTGGCCCCTCGTTGGCGTTTCGCAAGAACTTCTCCGTGGCGCAGGTCCTGAAGGCAGGGGTCTGGTCTAACCAGACTACCTTTACGTCCTTCTACCTTCGGGATATTGCCACAGGTCCTTGGATACCTTTTCCTTGGGACCCGTGGTGGCTGATCACAAGTTGTGTAGCTAACCCAGACCCTCGCAGGCTGAACAGCATCGAGTCCTGGTGTGACTGTGTGGATGGATGTGTGAGTGAGTGAGTGACTGGCTCTCTCTTCCCATCTTTTCCTTACCCCTCTACCTGTGGGCAGAGGGCCATGGTCGTCACTACGCTGGATGAGGACGAGATGCAGGTGAGCTATATGACAGAGCCCCATCCTATCCCTTTCACTAGGGATAGGAGCAGAATATCCACCACTTCCTTCTACAAGGGGGGGAAGTGGATGCCTACAAGAGTCAAACCCATGACTTTTTATTTGCTCCTGTACAGGAACAAGTTCTTGCATTGCTGGTACTAAGAGATGCGCATGCCCCTCTCTTAGTACTCGGTCCAGAGGTCTGACCATTGATCCTGCTGGTGCACACCCCGATCATCGGACAGAGGCTTGGATCCCTCCCTCGCTCTACGACCAGGGAAGCTTCCAAGGTAGGGCGAACACCAGTCTGTTCACACAAAAGACTCAGATTCCACCCACCAAGAAGTGAGTCTTCCTATTGTAAAAGGACCGAAGTTTGTATGCCGTGTCGGAACAAATGACAATTTGTCTAAAATTGCATTTTTCCTAACTATACAAACCTGAGGTCCTTTTACACATAGCCCCACCTCATGCCACCCCTCACTCTGCAGTTTTTGCTTGGGCCAAAGCAAAAGTGATTTTGTTTACCTCCCAGTCGCGCGCAAGCGCGCGCCTGTCGGACCAAGCAGTTAACTACCGAACCCCTTGTTCGAAAGCTTACGACCTATCCAGCTGCCGCTAGTATCTTCCTATTGTAAAAGGACCTCAGGTTTGTATAGTTAGGAAAATGCAATTTTAGACAAATTGTCATTTTACTCCTTCCAGGCGCCCAGACGGGGACGCTAGCGCCTCTCCACGCAGACGCCAGGAGCCTGAAAAGAGCATGGTGGGTCTGTACTCCCTGCTCCTGTTAGGCTCTCCGTAGGAGTTCCGAGTTTACCTTCTCGCAAGAGTCTTCGGAAGGAAGTAAACCCCTCTCCTGGCAGGAGCCAGGATGAGAGCAGACGTTTTTCTACCCCAAGGCGCGTAGCGCCTGATAGACGCTACCGACGTGACGCTAGCGCCTCTCCTCACAGGCGCCAAGAGCCTGGAAAGAGCCTGTTACGGGATTCTCGCCCTACTCCTTATAGAGTTTCCTGTAAAGATGCGAGCTCTTCCCCTCTCAAGCAGCAAGAACTTTTGAGAAGAAGCAGGCATTCTTCTTCTGCGAGACACCCCTTCCAGTAGAAACTGTTTCTTCAGGCAATAGGATCTCTTTGGGGAGTGGTCTTCCTTCCTCTACCAAACTTCCTTCGAAGAAAAGAGCGCTTCTCCTTCTAGGACTCCTTCTCCGAAGAGGCATTCTTCTCCTAATGCTACCTTTGAAGAGGTATCTGAGGAGGAACTTCCTGTAGATGCGGGCGTCTCGATTTACAAGAGACTGGCAGCCCTGCTTCTTCAAGAGTTCGTGACTCTCTTCGTCCTGCAGATCCTCCTTCGCCGGGATCACTGCTTTCAAGCACTAAAGCTGTTTCCAAGTCCTCTTCGTTCGTGAAATGAAATCCGACCCTTTCTATGAAGAAAGCCATCAAGAGCTTGGAGAACTGGCTCCTCTCTAAGAAAGAAGCGGGCAAGACGGTTTTTTCCTGCCCTCCTTCGAAGTTGGCAGGTTAGCCAGGTGGTCTGGTATGACACGAAAGAGCCAATGGGATTGGGCCTCCCTTCTTCAGCGGATGCTGATTTTCAGCGTTAGTGGATTCGTCTAGAAGACGCTCTCTTCATTCGGCAAAGGCCTCATGGGGAATGTGCGAAATGGACCATTTACTTAAGGGTCTATTTCGCACACTTGAGGTCTTTAATTTTATGGATTGGGCCTTGGGAGCCTGGCCAAGAGAGCACAGGATCCAGACTTTGTTTCGATGAAAGTTTTTAACGAGTGTCCTTTCTTGTCTGGATAGGCCTTGATGATGGATCTACGGAGGTGGCTTCTCTCTTTGGATCGCAGTCCTGAAAAAGAGATCTGTCTACAGTTCTTTTTTGACGAAATCGGTGTCTCCTCTACAGAGATCCTCCCTGCTTTATTCGCCCCTGTCTAGTCACCTGTTTCCACAAGAGACAGTGAGAGATTATATCTTAAGTCTTTATCTGAAAAGGCGACTCAGGATCTGCTTGCGCAGTCGGCAAAAAGACTGAAACCGGCAGTCCTTTGGCTAAAAGAGAGAAGCCTGCTTTTCAGCAGCCTTTTCGAGGGAGAACGAACCGGCTAGACCCTCTCTTAGGAGTGGAGACGCCGAAGAGAGGAAGATCAGCACGCAAGCCCTTCCCTAAACAAACCGCAATGAGAAAGTAGTCCTCCAGACTACAGTAGGAGCCAGACTGCTGAAGTTTGCGAAAGTCTGGGCTCAGAGAGGGGCGGACAACTGGTCCTTCTCTATCCTCGAGAGAGGATACCTTATCCCCTTCAGGGAGAAGCCTCCCTTAACAACAACTCCAAGGGAGTTAACAGCAAGATACCGAGATTCTTTAAAGAACCAGGCCCTGCTACAACTAGTAGAAGAAAATGATATACAAGAGGCGATAGAAAGGGTTCAAGACCTGCAATCTCCAGGGTTTTACAACCGTCTTTTTTTTGTACCCAAAAGCCTCAGGAGAGTGGAGACCAGTCCTGGACGTAAGTGCACTGAATCGCTTCATTGTCAAGACGAAGTTCACGATGGAGACGACTTCCTCCGTTCTTGCAGCTCTTCGTCCAGGGGATTGGATGGTGTCCCTGGACCTTCAGGATGCCTATTTTCATGTACCTATCCATCCCTCGTCCAGGAGGTACCTAAGATTCATGGTACAGGGCAAAGTTTTTCAATTTCGAGCCCTATGCTTCGGTCTTGCCACGGCCCCTCAAGTGTTCACGGGTCTTATGAGGAATGTAGCTCATTGGCTACATATCGAAGGAGTAAGAATCTCGTTGTATCTCGACGATTGGCTGATCCGGGCCCAATCAAAAGATCGATGTCTGGAGGACTTGAAATTAACACTGGACCTAGTTCAGTCCCTAGGACTGTTATTAAACCTCGGGAAGTCCCAGATGAATCCCCAGCAAAGCATTGTCTATCTGGGGATTCTGATGGATTCTCGGGGTTTTTTCGTGTGTATCCATCAAAGGAACACAGGAGAGATGTTTACAGAAAGTGACGACCTTCCTAGAGAAAGAACAATGTTCCGTGAGGGAATGGATGAGTCTTCTGGGGACCCTTTCCTCGTTGGAACAGTTCGTTTCTCTAGGGAGGCTGCACTTAAGACCCCTACAATTCTTCCTCAGAGAGAAATGGGATCAGAAGCACCAAGAGCTTTCGGACTCCTTTCAGCTCTCAAAGAGCATAAAGGAGGACCTCAGTTGGTGGTTAGAGCCAAACAGATTAAATCAAGGGCTCTCCCTTTAGTTGTCGAGCCCTCGCCTAGTGTTATTTACAGACGCCTCGGAAAAAGGATGGGGAGCGACTCTAGGCTCGAGAGAAGTGTCAGGCACCTGGAGTGGGGAACAGGTGTCCTGGCATATCAACAAGAAGGAACTAGCAGCAGGCCATCTAGCTCTCGTTCACTTCGAACCTCAAGTCTTGGGTGCCGTGTTGCAAGTGAATTCGGACAACACGACAGCTCTAGCCTATATAAGGAAACAGGAGGGACTCACTCCTTCTCCCTGTTCGAGAAAGCAAAGGAGCTTCTTCTTTGGACCGAGGAACGGCGAATAACTCTTCTAACCAGGTTCATCCAGGGGGGGGGGAAAAGAACGTGAGAGCAGATCTTCTGAGCAGAAGAGATCAGGTTCCTTTCCACGGAATGGACTCTGCATTCAGAAGTGTGCAACGAGATTTGGGACCTCTGGGGAGACCCAATATAGACCTGTTTCGCAACGAATTGGAATGCGAGGTTGGAGAACTACTGCTCTCCGATTTCAGATCCAAAGGCAGTTGCAGTGGACGGTCTCCTTCTGGATTGGAAGGGGATCAACGGGTACGCTTTTCTCCTTTCGAAGATAAGGAGGAAGTGGTAAGGAAGTTCGTCTCGGCGGAGGGAGCCAAACTGACCCTCATCGCCCCATTCTGGCCAGCCCAAGATTGGTACACAGAGGTACTAGGAATGGATGATAGATTTCCCGAGGGCCCTTCCACTGCGGAAGGTCTTCTCAGACAGCCCCACTTCGACAGATACCACAAAAACCTCCCCGCTCTCAGTCTGACTGCTTCAGACTGTCGAAGGACTTGTCAGAGCGAGGGGGTTTTCACGCAAGGCTGCAAAGGCAATTGCTAGAGCCAGAAGAACCTTCAACTCTTCGCGTGTACCAGTCGAAGTGGGAGGTGTTCCGAAGATGGGCCAGGTCCCAGAAAGTATCCTCTTCCAGTACCTCTGTAACTGAAATAACTGATTTTCTCCTTTATTTGAGGGAGAAATGCAATCTGGCCGTTACCACAATAAGGGGATATAAAAGCATGCTCTCATCTTTTTTTAGACATAGAGGCCTTAATATCTCGGAGGACAAGGATCTGCATGACTTGTTTAAGGTCCTTTGAAACCTCGAAGTCCAAGACTACGTATAAGACCACCTAGTTGGAACCTGGATATGGTTCTTAGATATTTAATGTCTGAGAAATTCGAACCTCCTCAAAATTCCTCATTCAGAGACTTGACTAGAAAGTCTCTCTTTCTCTTTGCACTAGCCTCTGCTAAGAGAGTTAGTGAACTTCAGGCTTTAGAAGGAACTGTGGGCTTTAAGGAAGATTCTGCAGTATGCTCCTTTAATCCCCTGTTCTTAGCAAAGAACGAAAATCCTTCTCAAACCATGGCCAAGGACTTTTGAGATTAAGGGACTGTCCTCTTTGGTAGGGAGAGACCTAGAGAGGACATTGTGCCCAGTCAGGATCCTCAAGTTCTACCTAGAGAGGAAGAAGCTACTTGGTGGAAATGTGGATAGCCTTTGGTGTTCCGTAAGAAATCCTAAGAGGATGATTTCTAAAGAAGAATGCTCAAGCGTATTAAAGACGTTATCAAAGAAGCGCATGCTTCCTGTGAAGAGGAACATATAAGGCTTCTAAGAGTCAAAGCACATGAGGTCAGAGCTGTAGCTACCTCTTTAGCGTATCATAGGAATATGTCAATACAGACTCTTGTCGAATCCACCTATTGGAGGTGCAATTCGGTTTTTGCATCAAATTACTTAAAGAGACGTGCCAGTCACTTATGATAAGTGCTTCTCTCTCGGACCGTTTGTGTCTGCGGATTCGTTGCTGGGGCAAGGAGCTGAACCTAATCCTTTATAGTTAGTTAAGTTAGTAATTTTAAACGTTTTTTTTTTGGTGTTGTGTTTTTTATGGTTGATTGGAAGGGGTCTTGGGAATGCCCTTTTCAAATCGTAGTGTTAACAATTGTAGTGTGGTCAGGTGGTCGGGATTGGTTTTCGTGCTCCTTGTTAGTGATTTGGACCTAGGCTCTGTCATGTAAGAGGGTTAGTCCCCGTTGATATGACAAAGGTGAAAGCTCTACCATGTAAGTGGGTCAGCCCCCATTGGTATGATCCAAGACAAGGCTCTGTCAAGTAAGCGGGCTCGCCCCCACTGACACGATCCAGAAGAGCTATCAGTGTCAGGTCTCATCCCCACTGAAACTCTTGAGGCAAGCAGACTCATAGACAGTAATCATGAAGTCTTCTGCCCAATAAGGTAGGAATCAAGGTTTTAAATAAGTTTATATATATGACCTACAACAGATGTTGTTTCCCTGTTTTTATTGTTATTTATATTGAGTAACTATCTCTTACCCGCCACCAAGGGTGTCAATCAGCTAAGTATATATCTGCCGGGGAAGTTGCATGTACAAAAATGATATTGTTAGTATACAATAAAGTTTTGTACATACTTACCCGGCAGATATATACGATGAATGGCCCACCCATCCTCCCCTCAGGAGATAGGTGTAAGAGAAAATCTGTTCTGAAAACGGGAATGGTTCCTATTCCCACCACCCAGCGGCGGGAGAGGGTGATCACCTGACCTACCTGTAGCGTGTGCCGCGAGTTTTGAATTCTGTCGGGACGTCAGAGACATAAGCTAAGTATATATCTGCCGGGTAAGTATGTACAAAACTTTATTGTATACAAACAATATCATTTTGTTCATGAAACTTACCTGACAGATATATATATAGCTGTATTTTCTGAAGTCCGACAGAATTTAAAAATTCGCGGCACACGCAGTGGGCGGCCAGGTGGTAGTACCCATTCCCGCCGCTGGGAGGCGGATATCAGGAACTATTCCCATTTTCTATTCATATTTTTTTCTGTCGCCGGTCGGTAAACAACTGTTTACAGACCTCCGCCTAGGATTTTGAAACTTCATTAGCCACTTAAGTATCCTAATTATTCTTTCGATTATTAACTTGGATTTGTGGCTAGGCATACGCTATCGTAATTTTTTTTTCATTGCATTTGATGTCTGAAGCTAGTTAGCCTAGTTTCAGACTTTGTTGTCTGCATGGTAAGGTGAGGCTACCGTAACTTTCGGTGACACTCGCTTAGTTATATATGAACGTTTACATGTTTTCTTTGCATAAGGTTAATTAGTGTAATGTGTGACTGATTACGGAAGAAGGAGGATTCATTTACGCATTTTAGAGCGTGTTAGAATCAGGAGTTTTCCTCCACAGTAAACAGAAGTTAGAAATAATGAACCTTCTAACCTCCTGTAGATTTTATTTTGCCTAACCCTGTGGTATGGCTTACGAGCCTAGAATAAGTGTCTGCTAAAGGATTACATCAAGTAATCTTAGACTAAAGTGCTCGCTCTCCAATCAGAGTGTGAAGTGTAGTGCCCCTTGTGTTGTGGAGGGGGCGTCAGATCGGCCCCATAATGCCTCTAGGCCTGGACCTGCTGTCGGACTCCCAGGACTCAGGGAGAGGGCATGTCGAAAGCCGCAAGAGGGTTACGGGGGCTCCCCACCGATCTGGCGTCCCTTCGCAGAACCTGTTGACTCTTCCCAGGCTGCTAAAGATCGTGCACGTGCACGAATCTTGAAGGATTGCTTCTCGTCCTCCGAGGCGTCCTCCCCACACAGGGGTTGGAGTTCTCGGAAGGAACAACTCGCGCCCCCTAAAGAAGCTTTAGAGAGAGGACGCTTCACGTCCTCTCTCTCGTCACGAGAGGATGAAAGAGTAAAGAGACCACATTTTCCCTTTTAGAAGAATGCACTGGCTCTTTTCCTAAGGGACATTTAAGGAGGCTCATTCATCTTGCCAGAAGAGTGATTTGAGCCTCCTGCGAGAAGCTCATGTATATATCATTTATACATTATTAAGGAGGCTCATTCATCTTGCCAGAAAGAGTGATTTGAGCCTCCTGCGAGTGACCGCTCATGTATACATCCATGTATACATTATTAAGGAGGCTCATTCATCTTGCCAGAAGAGTGATTTGAGCCTCCTGCGAGTGAACGCTCATGTATATGAACGCTCATGTATATATCACTTATACATTATTAAGGAGGTTCATTCATCTTGCCAGAAGTGATTTGAGCCTCCTGCGAGTGAACGCTCATGAAGTTAGCGCTGTTTCAACCTCGCTAGCATTCCAAAAGAATTTGGTAATCAAGGACATTCTTGATTCCACCTTTTGGAGGAGCAACTCAGTATTCGTCTCCTCTCCTCATTGCGCTCCGTATACGTTATGTAACGTTCGCTTTACTTCGATAAAGCAAGCTGATAAGTTTGACGGCCGGCAAGCTGCTTTGCACAGTCAAACCACTTTTGTCTCTGGTCGGCATAAGAAGGGCAATTTTAGACGTGAGGAAGCTTTTGGAGGTGCTCGACGTCCTATAAGTAGAGACATTCTCCAGGACGCTCGGCAAGCACCTTGTTGCGGAAGACGAAAGCCATACGTCTTCCTTTAGTGTTCACACACTTCAGGAGCAGCGTGCGGCTCTCCATGGAGACTCGCATGAGGACGTACCTTAAAATATTCAATGTCATACGCAAAAACGCGGTTCGTCATAAAACATTGAGATGTTGGCAAGGTCGCTCGCCAGGACGCCTCTTGGCGGCCTTGCATGCATCAAGGCGCTCAACGAGTTCCTCTCTGAAACTCGTTAGAAGACTTGGTGTTCTCTGCTCAGACACGCTCGTAGCTAAGCAGGACGTTTTTTGAGGACGCTCAGCAGGACGCTTTCCAGGACGCTAAGCAGGACGCTTTTGAGGACGCTCAGCAGGACGCTTTTGAGGACGCTCAGCAGGACGCTTTTGTGGACATTCGCCAGGACGCTTCGGTGGAAGCTCGGCAGGACGCTTTGCGAGAGAAAAGACTTGTTGAAGGCGTCTTATTTGCTGTTGAGGACATTTCTTTACAGAAATTTTTAAAAGGTTCGGAGTTAGCGGAGAGACATACCCGAATTTTTTCTTCGATCCCTCTTTCCTCTTCATCGATTTCTTTGAGAATCGGGAAGATTATATACTCTCGGATTCCTGGGTGACTTTCGGTCATGTTAAAGGGTTTTCCCCTATTAGCAAAGTGCTAATAGTTTTGTCAAGTCAGGACGTTTTTTTTTTCCCCATTGTCATTTAAGTGGGGGACCCCTCATAAATGGGGTAGTTCTCATTGACATAGATTTTAACGTTTTTTATCGTTTAAGCGGATAAACTCATTAACAAATTTTTCGGAAGAGCTCTCATTCATTTTCAGAGGCTCATCCGGGGTTAAGAGAAAGACTTGTAGACTATCCAGGAAGTCTTTTGTCCAATATCATAAGAACATTGAACGGTCTTTTTCGATCCACGGTTCTCTCTTGAGGATCTCTATTCGAATGTTACTCCCTTTTCTTGGAAAAGAGTCTTGGCAAAGAGTCAAGGAGTTCTTTTAAAAGTCTCGTTCATTAGAACGTGGACAGTCGTTTTCCTTTCTTTCTCTCTTCCTCGTCCAGGAAAGATGTAGTAGAGAATTCGATGTTCAAATTACTACAATACTTACGTAGTTTATCTTTGCGTCATTTTGCTAACGCATGGGTCGAGTCATATCGCATATCGTATTTACCTCTGCGGATAGAAGCCGAAAGAACTGTTGTTCTAATGTATTTATTGGACACTCCCTTCAACCTTCCAAGAGTTTTCGAGTAAGAACAACTCTTCAGTATTGTTACGACAACAAACAACTCAGCTTCTGTATTTAGGCGAATTCGGTTTCGTTTAAATAGGCTGCTTGAGAGTTTCCTTTTGCTCGATAATATCATACTATTCCTTCTAAAGGGAGTAGCTGGCAACTCAGGCAGATAGTATTCTGTTCACCATTGAAGCTTTCCTTCGAGGAAGACTTCTCTTCACTCTTTTTGATAGAGATCGAAGGTGGTCGATCTCCAATCCTTATTTTCATTTTCTTGAAGGAGAATTTAGGATGGCGATCGTTGTTCAGATACTATAAATATACTACGTATATTAACCTCGCGACATGATTCTACTAAGCAGTTGAATTGTCCGAGGGTAGGCGCATATCCTAGTTATTCTACGGATTGCGACTTAGACGAGAAGTATTCTAATTGAACTGCAACATCAACTCAGCTTCTGTATTTAGGCGAATTTTGTTTTCGTTTAAATATGCCTGCTTGAGATTTCCTTTGGCTCATAATTTCATACCTATCCCTTCGTAAAAGGAGTAGCTGGCAACTCAGGCACATAGTGCGAGACGATGATCAAGGCTGCTGTTACTGTGATCTACGCAGTACCGCTAGCTCGGTGTCATGCGCGGTTGGTTACGTCTCTCTCCCTTCCGGGAATGGCTGAATAAACCGTCTCTCTGCCCTACAATCATGATTTTAGCCTCGGGTTGAGGAAATTTTCTAGTAATCTTGAATGATCATACCTGCCGTTTACTTAGAAAATTTCAACAAGAATTTATCTCTTATACTTGTTAGGTGCGGGTTTACCGCACGGTAACATTCTGTACGAATCTACCGCGGCATAGCACTATAATAATGCTCTCATGCTAATGCAAAGCGCAGCCTTATTTAGGGAAGGAAAGCAGGCTGAGTGAGGAATGGATTGAGTTTGCTGGGGACCATTTCCTCGCTGGAGAAGCTTGTTTTCCCTGAATAAACAGCAATTCAGACCTCTACAAATTTTCCTCACGAAGAAAATTGGAATAACATCAAGATCTTGTAATTCTAATTTTCTCTCAACGGCTTGAGGATCACCTCGGGTGATAGCGAGAGGGTGCCAGACATCCGAACAGAGAACAGATGTTCTGGCACATTGTCTGAAAGAATTGGAAGCCAAATGGTCGGCTCTCCAGTTCCTCGAAGGGTGAGTTTGGATCGAGTGGCCCAAATCATCTCGGATAATTTCTCAGCTCTCTCATAGCTCGAGAAGAGAGAATTGGTTATGGGCTTGGGCACGGAACGTAACGATCCTCAAGAGGTTCGTTAAACTAGTGCACGTCCGTGCGGGTCTTCTCGATCGAAGGCAACAACTACTGACGTCTGAATAATCCTCACTTAGAAGTATGTCGAAAGTGAGAGAGACTGAGGGCGTCCTTTCGTTAAGTTTTTCGTAATATTGAAGACGAAGGAGCTTCCTCTTAAGTTGTTCCCTTATTCATGATCCTAGAGGATTAGCTTTAGTCGCCACATGTTGGCCTCTAAGAGGTTTGATTCACAGAGGTCAGGTAATTCAGAGAATTGTCCAAAGACCCTTCCCGAGAGAATCTGTGTAATCTAACATCGTCACTTAGTGAAGTATCTAATATCTCTCCGCTCTACTCTGAAGCGTTCAGACTATCGAGAAGCGATAAGAGCTTCAAGATTAATGCAGTCTCTTGGCCAAGGCAAAGCAGTGCTTGCCTATTTTCAGTTTTCAATCGGAGGGGCCGTTTCTGGAGATAGTGAAGGGAAATGACTGTTCCTCCACCTCGCCTCTGTGAATTTCGTTATGGTTCTATCTTTCCGTATGAAGTATGAGATAAGATAGAAGTCCTAACTGTTGTAGATATGCAAATATGTTGTTGACGGCCTCTAGGCTCAGAGATTCGGTTCTGTCAAACAACAAAGCTTCACGATCTTTGAGGTCTGTGGAAATCTTGAAATTCTCTGGATCAAAGGTTCCGGCATGGAACTTAGACGTAGTCTGAGTTTCTGATGCCAAAAGCATTTCGAACCTATCCTTTCTGCGAACTTAATACACGTGACCAGAAAGGCTAATATTCTAACAAACCGCTCTAGCCACGGCAAGGAGGGTTAGTGAGGTTTTAGCCATCATCAGAGGTTTGGCTTTAAAGGACATAATGCGGTCTGTCCGCTAAGCCTTCCGTTCTTGATAAGAACGAAAACCTGTCTAACCATTGACCCGAAGGCTTGGAGACCAAGGGTATGGCACAAATTATTGGGCAAGGGCATTAGAGAGTCCTGTGCCCTGTAGGGTCTCTCAAGTTTTATCTTGATAAAACTATAGAAAGTCAAGGTCAACAGACAATCTGCGGTGTTCCGTAAAAAGACCAGACTAGTTCATGTCCAAGAACACCCTGGCATGATAGCCAAGGAGTTCTTTTAAGAGGTCTCATTCATTATGTTTGCATAAGATTTGAGATTTTTTCTTAATATCAATGCTCAAGAGGTGAGGGCGCGGCCTCGGAAGCATTTCAACAGAGCATGACACTCAGTAACATCCTGAGTGCCACACTTTTGCGAAGCAACTCTGGGTTCGCTTCACACTCCCGACAATCTGCGGTGTTCCGTAAAAAGACCAGACTGGTTCATGTTCCAGAACACCCTGGCATTATAGCCAAGGAGTTCTTTTAGAGGTCTCATTCATTATTTGCATAAGATTTGAGATTTTTTCTTAATATGAATGCTCAGAGGTGAGGGCGCGGCCCTCGGAAGCATTTCAACAGAGCATGACACTCAGTAACATCCTGAGTGCCACGCTTTAGCGAAGCAACTCTGTGTTCGCTTCACACTCCCGACGATGTGAAGACGACATTTCAGATCCGTAAGTCGCTAGGACCATACATATCCGTAGATATATTATTGGGTGCAAGAAGCAACACGAATCCTATCCTATAGAAAAGGGATAGGTGGTGCTTTTAACTTTGAAGGGGTTGGTCGCTTGAGGCGCGTTCCTTTTCTTTAGCCTAGAAGTTATGGAACTAACTTTGATAGGTTAGGTCAGGTGGTGGTTTTAGCTTTGGTGCCCTCAGAATATGGTCTATGGTCTAGTCACATTGTGGTCACGCCCCCGTTGACAGATCATCTAGAGCGCACCAGCATTACAAGTCTCTACCTCGCTGGCAACTCTAGTAACGCAGAAGCAGACTTTGGTGACAGTAATCACGAAGTCGCTATGCTAACAGGTCAGGAACCAAGATGTAATCATCTACTTAATTTAGTTTCCCAAAAATCCTATTTCTGTCTCTTCCCCACCATCCATCCGAAGGTGGGATTCAGCTATATATATATCTGTCAGGTAAGTTTCATGAACAAAATGTTATTGTTATAATACAATTAAGTTTGTTCTACTTACCTGGCAGATATATATAAATTAAAGTGCCCACCCACCTCCCCTCAGGAGACAGTGGCACTGATAAAATATGAAATAGAAAAATTGGGAATAGTTTCCTGATATCCGCCTCCCAGCGGCGGAATGGGTACTACCACCTGGCCGCCCACTGCGTGTGCCGCGAATTTTTAAATTCTGTCGGACTTCAGAAAATACAGCTATATATATATCTGCCAGGTAAGTATGAACAAACTTAATTGTATTATAACAATAACATTTTTAGTAGTTCAAACACCAATATACCTTAAACTGTCAACCTGCAACATTTAGTCATGAATATAATATGAAAATAAAAAATCCACGAATAGGCGAATTTTCCGCAAACAATGTTGATAAATGTTCCACACAGGAAAATCTGTGAGTGACTGAAGTCGCGAATAGTTAACCAATCTTTGATTGTTTTAACCACTTTCCAGCTGGTGCAAGAAGCTTTATTGTTAAGACCTCAGGTTTGTTAGTTATGTAAAAATACAATTGTTCATACGCGAACAAACCCTCGGTCTTAACAATAGGATAATTTCTAGCGCCTAGCTGGATCCGGTAAAAAAGTAGATGAAAGCAAGGAATCTTGTGGTATCTGGCAATGCATGCGTAGATCGGGTGAAGAGTGGTCAAACGCCAAACATCTACGCCAGTCTTTCTTTACCGCCTTGGGACGAGAGTTTGGGTTTTTTTCCTCCTCTGGCCTTTTTCCGGTTTTTTTTTGCCCGTTCCTTTAGTGTGTTTGTGTGTGTTTTTACCTATATTATGGCTTCTTCTGCTCCTTCTCGACGTCAGCATTGGTGCCCCAGAATTCCTGGATTCCCGTGTTCTCGTTTCTTGGCTTCGTCAGCGACAGACCCTCACATCACTTGCAATAGGTGTCGTTCTAATTTTTGTACAATTACGAATCCTTGTACGGAATGCCGGGCATGGCCTTTGGAGCAGTGGAGGAAGTTTTATGGTAAGCGGGAACGTCGGAGAGTCTCCACTCTTCCTTCTTGGGAGGGCTTTACGTACTCCTATTCCCGATGTTTCGTCTTCTGCAGTAGTCAACCCCCATATTAGCGTTGCCCCTGCTTCTCCTTCCTTTTCTTCCATTGATTCGTCGATGGAAGTATCGGGAGGTCGCCAGGGTATTTTTTGTTGTAGCCCCCTATTCTTCGGGAGTTTTTTCGGTTCCTGAGAAGGGTGAGGTTTTTTCATCATTCTCTTCTCTTCCAGAGTCGGAGGCGTCCAAAATGGCGGCGATTTGGAAGACGCTTGGGCTAGGGGTTACCCCGTCTTTGGGGGTTTGGGGGGTTGCTAGCGCAATTTGAGGAGGCTCGCACCCCCCGCCCCCTCCTAAGTCCAGCCAGACACAACCCCCCCCCCCCCCCCCCCCCCCCCCGGCCCCCCCCCCCCCACCCCCCCCCCCCCCCCCCCTCCCCCCAGGCCCCCCCCCCCCCCCCCCCCCCCGGGCCTCATCTCCACGGGAGGGAGCAGTCGGCCATCTTGTATTGCTCCGCTGGTGTCTGCCGCCACCTTGTCTCGGAGTGATGCTGTAGCGTCAGCCCCGTTGTTGTCGTCACGGGGCCCATCTTTGTGTATTCCTCTGCCAGTGGCGTCTCTTTCCCCCTCGCTCAGAGAGGAGGTCGTGCGGTGGTGACGTCACTCTCATCGATGACGTATCTTCCAGTCGCCTCTGAGGAGCCGCCTCTCTTAGCCGTGACGTCATCTCTGCCGCCCAGTTTGAAACATCTCCCTTCCTTGTCTTCGGAGCCTTCTCTGGCACATCAGTCCGAGCTCATATGCCAGGCGGTGCTTCAGAGGCTGGACTCTGTTTTAGATGTGAAGATGGCTGCCTTATTGGTTGGGAGGACTGGTAGGAAACGCGTTGCTTTGTCCCCACCTTCCGAGAAGAGTGCGCATAGGAAGCTGGTGCTGTCTCCCTCTCCCCCTTCCCCCTCTGCGCCTCGTGGGCGTATTAGGCATTGGAAGGCTAAGGACCTTGCCCTTCCTTCACCGCCAAGGGAGGAACAGTATGGACGTGTTCCCGAAAGTGCTGTGGTTTCGGGCAGTGTTAGTGATGTGTGTTCTGCAGGGGTTGCTTCGCTGCCAAACCTCATGCGTGCAACCACCCCAACCCCCCACCCCGTCCGTGCACGTGATGGTAGTGCTCCTTCTTCTCCTAGGCCTATTCGTCGCCGTAAAGACCTGAAGGCACCTGTCAAGAGGTCGAAGGTAGTGAGCATGGAGGTGGTGCAGCCGGAGTGTTTGCTTGCTTCCAGGTCTTCCACTATAAGGGATTCTCAGTCAATCTCGAGTGCTCGAGTTTTCCCCCCCATCTCACGTACGTACGGCCGCCACGCCCGTGTCTGTTCATGGCCGTCTGGAGTCATCTGTTGAGGTAAGTGATGTGCCTAATGTTTCAGTGGGTCCGTCTCGGAGGCTGACGCTTGGACCCAGCCCAGATAGGCTAGTAGAGATTTCAGACTGTTTGCCTACTAACCCTTTTGTGAATTTTGGTGAAGAAAACACATTAGAGGAGGTTACACATCCTTCTCGTCATCGGTCGCTGGTGCCAGAGCAGGAAGAAGGGGACATGCAGGAGTTTCTGTCTTCCTTTTTGGAGGTTGTTGATCTCATTCGTGGGTTCAACAATTTGGAGAGTAGGACTCAGGATCGGTCATCCTACACTCCTTGCTTGGAAGCCTTGGTGGGAGCTGCTCAGGACCCCAAGTCATCTCTCCAGCTGCCGTTGTCAGGGCACGTTCAGTCGGTCTTGCAGAAGGTTAATGCCTCTGTTTCTGACCGGGACGGTTCGCTTCGCTCTAGAGGCTCTACCAAACTCCTACCCCCACCTCTCACAAGACATAGGAAGTACTATACTACGAGCTCTGCATTTTTGTTGTCACGCCACCTTAACCCAGACGTCATTCGCCTGAAGCCTGGTTTGACTTTGGAACAGGTGAGGTCAGTGGCTCCATCCTTATCTCCGCAAGACGCCTTAGCCTTGGAATCTACGGCGGCCTCCATGTTGCAGACGGTTTCTTGGCTGGACCTCTGACAGGTCCCCTGATGGGTTGGTGAGTGCCGCCTCGCTTGCCAGTCTTTTGCAGTCCGGGGGCAAGGCGTTTTCTTATTTGGCTCACCTCAGTGCCAATTTATGGGCTAATCTTCTTCTGGTTAGAAGGGACGCGACTTTGTCTAGGATGGAGAGGTCGCTCGACACCGAGTCTTTGCTGGCCTTGAGGAACAGTGACCTGTTAGAATCGCAATTTTTGTTTCCTCGGACCGAACTCGACAATGCGATAGACCAACGTCGGGCTGACACCAAGGACCGTCTGGTGCACCAGGCCGTGTCTAAATCAGAGCCCTGCCCTTGGAGACGTTTTGGCCCCCCCTCCTCCCCCGGTCCAGCAGCAGTCGAGGAGATCGTCCCCTGGTAGGCCATCGAGGACCTTGAGTTTGGCAGGGCCTTCCCGTTCGTCACAGCCCAAGTCTCAGGATCAACGCCCCTTTTGCTCTCCTTCCTTTAAACCAAGAAGAGGCCTTAGGAGCAGAGGTCAAGGGGGCTGTCGGTAGGTTGGGCGCCTCTCCCTCTCCTGCGCCACGGGTGGGAGTTGCCTGGCTGGCCACTGGGCCAAGTGGCAGTGTTACGGGGCGGAGAAGTGGGTGGTAGATGTCCTTCGGGTGGGATACCTGTTGCCATTCGACTTCTCTCCTCCTCTGTCGGACAAGCCGCAGCTCAGGAAGACGTATCCCCCAGATTCTCGGAAGTTCTTGGCTCTTCAGGAGGAGGTGCAGAAAATGCTGGACAAGGGTGCAATAGCAGAAGTAGTGCGTCCGTCCCCGGGGTTTTACATTCACATCTTGGTGCCCAAGGCATTGGGAGGATGGAGGCTTGTGATCGACTTATCCACCTTGAATCTCTTCATCAGGAAGACACGGTTCAAGATGGAGACCCCGCGCTTGGTGTTGGCAGCCGTGAGGGAAGGCGACTTCATGCTGTCAATAGACTTGAAGGACGCATACTTCCAAATCCCTGTTCATCCCATGTCCAGGAAGTTCCTTCGCTTCTCTCTGGTGGACAAGATCTTCGAGTTCAAAGTCTTGTCCTTCGGGTTGACCACAGCCCCTCAAGTGTTCTCTCGTGTCAAGTTGGGCCCATGCTCAGGGGATCCGTTTGCTGAGGTACCTCGACGATTGGTTGGTGTTGGCAGTTTCCAGGGAAAAGCTGCTGCAAGTCAGGGATCATCTTCTTCGGTTCTGCCTGGACCTGGGCATATTAGTCAACCAGGAAGAGTCGAACCTCGTACCCATTCAAAGGATTCTCTACCTGGGCATGGTCATGGATACGACAGTGGCGAGAGTTTTCCCGTCGGATCAGAGATTGGAGAAGTTGCGGGCTGTGGCGCGCAACTTCCTCTCAAAGTCGCATCAGTCAGCTCATCAGTGGCAGGTTCTTCTAGGAGTGCTATCTTCCCTGGAGAAGCTGGTCCCTCATGGGCGTCTTCATCTTCGGTCTCTGCAATGGAAACTGGGGGAATTCTGGTTTCCAGCGGGGGACTCTCCCGTTTATGGTCCCACTGGCTTTGAGAGTGAGAGAGGACCTTCGTTGGTGGCTGGACGACCTGAATCTATTTAGGGCGTCCCTCTGCATTCTCTCCCTTGACAAATTGATTACAAATTTTTCATATTATGGTTTAGAGTATTGATCCTCAGAGTCTACCAGCTAATTTCTTAGCAAGACTATAGTACTCCATTGAGGTGATATGAACATTTTGCATCTCACATTTTATTCAAAGGTTCTCACAGTAAGGTTCACAGACACTTTCTGATGGGGCTAGTTGATATAGGTTGACAGATGGTCAATTAGTTATCTTCTTCTTTGGAAGTTCTTATCAAATCTCTAGTCTTGCACTGTCCAAACCCAACATAAATAGACCAGAAATTCTACTTATGACATATCAACAAGCATTAGGTGTGATATAATCCAAGTAGAGACAACTTGATTTTGCACTTACAGTTGGAAGAGTGAAGCTTGAAGATGTCCCAAGTAGATTGCCATCTTCGAAGTAATGTAGCTGATTCAGGTTTGAAATTTGAATGGATGTGTAGCTAATTTATTTACAAGAGATATATTTCACATGTGAATTAAACAAAAATTCAACAAGGCCTGCTTTTAATCACCTCTCCTAAGTTGGTAAATACTATCTATGGTCTTATTGCACTTCAAGAGAGTGCATTTGTTTGGTGAGAAGGAGGATGAGGGGGCAAAGACCCTTCTCTAGCTTGGAGGTCTTGCTTATCAATAGTAATTGTTTTGCAGATATAAACTCCTATTTAGCACTTTATCCTTCGTTAAACAAGTAATAATATGTACATAAAAATGAGTACATCAGAGTTATTTTGGAAGTTTGCTGTGAAATTGTCTTGTCTGTGGTCTCATTAAGTACAAGTTGATTACTCAGAAAAGCTTGAAAACTATTAATAGGGGTCAGTCTGTTTAGTTGAAGGAATTAGTTATATGCTTTGTTTGAAGAAATTAGTTATATGCTTTGTTTGATTCTGAAGTTGTAGCTCAGCTTTTAGATTTTGTTCATGTTGTAATTGCAAAGGCAGGACTCTTGTCTCAGAAATTGTTAGTAGCTAACTTCTGTCATACTTTTAGCACTGTGTATACGTATATTATTGCTTCTACCTCAGTAGTCTGGTTGAACTGTTTGATAATGATTATCCCAGTGCATTTATGAAACCGTTTGTAGATGATTATTCCATTTTCTTTATGAAACCGTTTGTGAAAATTGCTGCAGACAAATTCATAGGTTGACTTCTCCCCTGTAGGTGCCTTCCCTGGTCTACGTCACGTTCAACAATCGCATCTTTCTGTACCCTGACATCACAATGCCACACATCGTCACCACAACAGTTACGGAGGTTTTGAAGAATGAACCAAGATACAAGAAGTTCCTTGAAAAAATGGGCATTGATGCTGGTGATCAGTCAAAACTGAAAGCAGTTAATCATTACTTGTTATATGGGAAGTAAAGTAAATAGTTAGCTATACTTTTGTACCATTGTTGTCACTTGGAACCTTGTAGCAAAAGTCTCCAGCATTCTGTCAGTTTTACTGTTGCTGTTTAATAGTGTATACTAATGCTGAGATGAGTTAATGGTATTGAAACATGAATCTCTTGAGCTGTATCATAGGATCCATTAAAAAGTGTAAGCACTGAGAACCTTAGTACTATTGTCTTTTATTGCTTATGCTTTCATTAGATCTGTCTCAATGTTACAGGTTTAAGAGAGGTTGACCGAGTGTGTTAGCTTGCTTCTCCATCTGATATTTTTACAAGGTCTTTACTTGAAGTCAGGATACAGTTAGAAAGCAAAGTTGTGATTACAGAAGTGTTAGAAAGTATATTTCATTGTATACATATAACTCGCTAGAAATAATGTAAGATAGTATCATAGTGAAGAGGTCCTTGTGAGTGTCACAAAATTGCTGATGGTTGTATACAAGCATATGACTAACAGTATGTAATCTCTAATTAATTTCCAGCTTTCTACTTTTTCAGGAATTCAAATGCTGGTAATGTGAAGGCATTGGTTTTCAAAGCCAGTATGAAGTTTGAATAGTAAAATGAGATTCAGTAGATGCTAAATCCCACTTTACTACTTGGTCTTCACACTGAGTTTTAAATCAATGCTTTCAGTTATTAAACCATTCCATAAAATACCATAAACATTGGCTTTCCCTAGTACTATAATATTACTTCACATGACTTCTAACCCATTATATGTGTACACAGGAGTAATTTATAAAACTGTAGCCACCTTTTCATTTTCCAAGAGTATCCCGAACCAGAAAGTAACTGTTTCTCGGAAAGATTTAACTTTTTCATATGAAGTGATTTAAGGGACAGCTGAAAAAACTGGAACTTTAGAACAGTTGGCAACTTCCAGGAGACCTCCCGTTTATCCAAATTTAAGGTTGTATGGAACTTGATATGATTATTTGTTTGGACACCACATATTTTGTTCAAGAAATAAGAAAAGATGTTTTTCAGTTTAAGAAACACAATTAACAACAAATAAAGTACTGCATATCTAATTACTGTAGTGTATACACTGCCAATTTTTTTTTTATATCAAATGGTGCCAGACAGATCTTTTGTTAGTGCAAAGTTCTTATGTTTTAGTAGAAAGTAGCTCAACTTTTTTAATGTTCTCGTGGAAATTTTGTGTATAATTAATTATAACATCATACACGTATTCCTATAGCGCGCTCTGTTACAAATTTACCACCACAATTTTTTCCTCAAGGCCAAAACCGTATTTTTTTGTCTGAAGTTTTATAATTGTTGCTCTTGGCTGAAGCAACTGTTGGTAGTTATGTAAATAATGTAGGTCTTTTACTTGTTATTTTCTGATTTATTAATAAAGATTGTATACAATGAAATGCTGTAGTTTCATTTTGAAATTGTCCATGCGAACGGTTCTGTAAATGCAAAATACGGTAACCTTTTGGGAAACCACTTGGTGACTATCACTTTATGTTCTTTAGTGAGGACAGTCTAGAAAACATAAGTAAATCACAGCAATTCTTGCTATTTTTAAGTCGGTTTTCCTTGCTTTGATATCCTAGGCAGTTAAAGCTTTCGTAAACCACTGAACTGAAGCAGTGCAGGTACTTCTCATTGCTAATGGTGATTATAGATTATGTATTGTAATATACAGGTAAATAAAAAAGGTAATATTTGAAATAAATAATTCTACAGTAAACCTCAAAAGACCTGCAGTCTTCATCTTTCATATATGGTAAGTTTTCACAAATCCAGGAATGAATTAAGGTAACCTTGATACATAATGAGACCAACACTAAAATATAAAGTACAGTATGTACGTGTATTACAGAGATATCTAGCCCCAATTCGTCAGGTTACATTAGGCATTTGAATGAAACTTAATGGAGACAATACCATTCAAAGGCAAGTATTGTATTCTAGAGATTTAAGCTCAAAATAGATACAAGTATATTACTGAAAGACATTGAAGCAGATGATGAATGGAGACCAAGAAATTAAGGGATATCTTTCTTATATGATACTCCAATACTCCAATTGTAGTGAATCAAATAGAATCCTAAAAAGCAGCCTATTATAACGAATGATACTGAAATTAACTAATGACACTGAAATTAGAGGAACAAAATGGGATGCCAAATAGGTATGGTAAGGCAACAGATCTAAAGCAGGGATGTTATTTTCAGATAATTCATTGAGGAGTATGATTACAGATCATTGACTGAAATATATGGTTTTGTTGTGCAGTTTTTATGGGCATGGAACCTTAAAGAATGCTTAGTAATAGACTTTCTTGCTACGTATTTTAATGTGTTGGTTATGAAAACTTTAAAGTGACAGAGGACAGAAACTGGACATTGGATTAATGAAAGTTAATGACATTTCACCATCATTTGCAATGTTTATAGTTACAGTATATATCTCATATATTTGTCTGTTTTGTTACCAAGCAGTACATATCACCTTGGGTAGTCAGTAGTTTTGTTATTTGATAATTATGTATAGAATAATGAATATACGTAATGCATAAGCTATTATTCAGCTAGATAACATTGCTCTCATGAGGTCCTCGGTTAAAATGGGAGACTTCAGGCTTTCAATATAAGGAAAATTATTTGTCCAGATTTGATATTACTCTGCTTGATTGGGATAGACTAGAATTCTAACCATCCAGCCGACTGGGGGAAATATTAGTAAGAAAAATGTTCTATCCAATATTGACATGCATATAATTTTTGTGTTTATCATCATTATTGTTTTTATTGCAGAAAATGAGGGCCAGTTTGCAAGTGAAGGCATTGGCATCTTGTGTGGTGGACTAGAAATCTACGGAGCACTGTTTAAGCAGTATGTATTTTTTCTCCAGTTTTTCCTTAGTAATGTAGGTATCAAGATTACTGTGCATATATATTCATGCCTTGGTGTTTTGGTAAAAATGTTAGTGCTATAAATGAAAAAAGGAATCATTATTTTGAGGTAGTTTGATGATGTGATAAAAGTGGAGGATTTTGGTTTGGTGACATGAATACAAATATAGTAGTATGTTATGGTTTTGGAAGAGGTGTATAACTGAGCTTTCATGGAAGACATGAGAGAAAGGAGACATGGAAATCTCTGGCTTGACAGAGAGTGCACGCAAGAGAAGGGAAGTTACAATAGAAGTAAAGGGTGTTGATAATGATGCGGACCAGATCTTAAGGCAAATTGATCCTTGTAAAAACATGAAGAAAGACTGCCATTTGATGGTGGCTATGCATAGTTGCTTTTTATTTTGTTGATAGACTTGTTTTATGAAGCAGTACAGTAATTGCATACACATTACATACCTTCAGGCAGTCCCCAGCTTACGACATTCCGAGGTTACGACACTTTACAATTATATTCATTACGACGCTGATTTGACGGAAAAAATATGACTCCAAAAATGCAAAATAATCAATATTTGAAAGTTTTTTATGAAAAATGCAATAAAAATGCAGTTTACATAGTTTTTAATATACACCCAAAGCATTAAAAGTAAGGTTTTCTTAGGATTTTTACGATTTTCCGGCGTACAACGATTTTTGGCCTACGACGCATCTCAAGAACGGAACCCCCTTCGTAAGCTGGGGACTGCCTGTATACTATATTTTTTTTATTATTACTGCATGAATGAAATCCCACAGCTAATGTAATGGCTTTATATAGAACATTACATTTTGTTATTACAAGCCCTTCATGGTAATTAGCCTTACTGTGTTTGAACGGTTCCAGTTCCCAGTTACACAAACCTGCCTCTTGATTAGGAAGGTGAGACTCCATTTCTCTGCTTGACTTTGCCAAGTCAGTTGTGGTGCTGTCCTTCCCACGATTATTACTGCCTACCCCCATTACATATTGTGTCAGGGTCTTCATTTGCAGTCATTCAGATTTGTTCTCATGTATTTTTTTCACTTTAATGTGATTTACTTATTTTTTAGTGAATGTATTGCCAAGTTGGCATTCTTTTACCCTTCCGTAGGTGGTATGCTTTTCACCTCTCTGTTCCTGTGAATGCTAGCTGGTTTCAGTGTTTCAGTATTTTGTTCATGAGACTTACTTGGCAGATATATATATAGCTGTATTCTCCGAAGTCCGACAGAATTTCAAAACTCGCGGCACACGCAGTGGGCGGCCAAGTGGTTAGTACCCATTCCCGCCGCTGGAGGCGGATATCAGGAACCATTCCCATTTTCTATTCATATTTTTTTCTGTCGCCGGTCGGTAAACACCTGTTTACAGACCTCCGCCCAGGATTTTTGGATTTAACTCGTTATAAGTATCTGGATTGTCTTTTGGTTTTGACTCTGGATTGTTGGATTGGCATACGCGATAGTGGACTGTTTTTTGGATTTTGGATTGGCTTTTATATGAACGTGATGTTCGGGATCAAGTTCAGTGAGCTTCAGAGTGTGTGTGAGGAGTGATTGCAAGGTGAGGCTACCGAAAGCATCGGTAGACCCCCACACAGTATGTATGGGGTGTAGGGGGCATGTCTGTTTGCTGGTTGATCGTTGCATTGAATGCAAAAGTTTGACTGAGGATGAATGGAAGGTGTATGAATCCTATCGACGTAAGTTGGAGCGCGATAGGATCAGGAGGTCTTCCTCTAAAAGCGGTTCTACGAAAGGTAAGGGAAGTAACATTTCTCCTATATTAACACCAGTAGAATTTGCTACACCTAATCCTGTGTTGTTGCCTGAGGGCCCTAGTTCTGTGTCTGGAGAAGGTAATGCCCTTTCTCTGATTCTAGAGTCATTGCGCACTCTAGAGTCCAAAGTGTTGGCCCTTGAAAACGGCTCGATTAAAGTGTGTGATCGTGCCCCTATGTTGTGGAGGGGGCGTCAGATCGGCCCCACCCCCATAATGCCTCTAGGTCTAGACCTCTGTCGGACTCCCAGACCTCATGGAGTGGGCATGTCGAAAGCCGCAAGAGGGTTACGGGTGGGGGCTCCCCACCGATCTGGCGTCCCTTCGGCAGGACCTGTTGCTACTTCCCAGGCTGCCAAGGAGCGTGCTCAGGCTCGCATCCTAAAGGACTGTTTTTTCGTCCTCCGAGGCGCCCTCCCCGCGCAAGGGGGGTGGAGCTCTCGAGTGACTCGCGTCCGTTGAAATGGACTTTTCCTAGGGAGGACGCTTTGCGTCCCCTCTCTCCGCTCTCGTTGCGGTCTTCGCCTGCGTCGTATGACGCGTTTCCTCCACAGAAGAGAGGTAGGACGTCGTCCGAGGACGACGCTGAGAAGCGCTTCTCTCGCGCCTCGGAGAGGCAGGTTGCTGTTCCCGTGAGAAGGAAGGAGGCGTCCCCCCGCCCCTCGTCTTCTCGCAAGCGCAGCCCTTCACCTCCTCTCGGTTCTTCACCTACGAAGAGTATTCTTGCGTCGCTTCAAGACCAATTGTCGACCTTAATGGCTCGGAAGACTCGCCCAGCAGCAGTTGAGCCTAAGCGAAGGAAGGACGCTAGACTGCCTGTCAAGAGGACGAGGCAGTCTCCTTCTCTGTCTCCTCGTTCGTCGCTGTCTCCGCCAGCACGTCGGGACGCTTTTGAGGACGCTCGACAGGACGCCTTGGAGGACGCGTTTGAGGACGCTCGGCAGGACGCTTTTTGAAGACGGCTCGTCGGGTTGCTTTGATTTTTGAACGCTTTTGGCCTATGGAGAAGGCTTTTGAGAGCGCATCAGAAAGGAACGCTTTGAAAGCGAAAGCTGGACGCTTGAGCGCCAAACGTAAGGACGGCTCCTCGAGAGAGACTTGGAGTTTCCTCTCTTGACGCGCAGCGAGGTCAGGACGCTCTTCGTGGTTCGAGCTCTAAAGATCGACGGAAGGTCGGTCGCCTTGAAGAGGCGGATGTTAGTCTTCCTCGAAAGCCTTTGTTGAAGGCTAGACCCGTGGGGCGCACGCCCTCTCCAGAGGTTCGATCTCCTTTGCCTCTTCGGGAGGAAGGAGAACATAGTAGTCCGGCTGACTCAGTGGACGAAGATCAGCCGTCAGTTTCGTCGGTTTCCGACTACAAGGTGCTGGTACGACTTTTACGTTCCTTGTTTGGGGAGAAGTTCCAGCCTGCAGCATCCTAAGTCTCCGCCCTCTCAGTTTTCGTCTTCGAAGTCGGCAAGGTTTCGAAGTAGTGGAGATGAAGACTTCCTTGTCCACTAAGAGAGCATTCAAGAAATTGCAGGACTGGATGGAACGTCGGAAGGATCAGGGCAAGTCGACTTTCGCCCATGCCTCCCTTCCTCTAGACTTAGTGGGAGAGGCGGCATTTGGTATGAGACCAAATCGGAAGTAGGAATTAAGATACCCGTCTTCTTCCCAAGGGGACTTTGCTAGTCTGGTAGACGCCCAGAAAAGATCCCTTTTGTCGTCGCGAAGATTTCTTGGACACCAACGGAGATCGACCATCACATGAAAGGTCTGTTAAAGACTCTGGAAGTCTTTAACTTCCTAGACTGGTGCCTAGGAGTCCTGGATCTTCAATCTAGGAGTCCTGATTCTTTGAGTCTGGGGGAGCTGTCCAATGTGTTGTCATGCATGGACAAGGCCGTCAGGGATGGTTCGGAAGAGTTAGTGTCTCATTTCGGCACTGCTTTCCTCAAGAAGAGAGCGCTCTTATGCAATTTCACAGCGAAGTCTGTTTCTGCATCGCAGAAAGCAGAGCTTCTCTTTGCACCTCTTTCGAGCCATTCTATTCCCCAGGCTATGGTAAGGGACCTGGCAGTGAGCCTACAGAGAAGGCTACCAGAAAACTCTTGGCCCAGTCTTCTAGAACTCCTGCAGTCCCGATCACGTCGTCGTCTGGACGACCTCCTAGGAAGGTTAAACCCTTTCGTAGCGCTCCTCCCTCGAGAGCTGCTCCTCGAGGGAGAGGACTTGCAAGAGGAAGAGGTTCCTTCAAACCTAAATCCTCTAAATGAGACGAAAGTCCTTCAGATGCCTGTCGGAGCCAGGCTAAAGTTCTTTGCGGGGGCGTGGAGAGAGAGAGATACAGATGCGTGGTCCCTCAAGATAGTAGAACAGGGGTACAAGATCCCCTTTGTAGACCCTCCTCCTCTTTCAACGACTCCCAGAGATCTTTCCCCGTCGTATCAAGGGGAGAAACAGCAGGTTCTTTTAGATCTTTTGGAACAAATGATCACGAAAAGAGCGGTGGAGCAGGTCTTAGACCTGGGGTCACCAGGATACTACAACAGACTTTTCCTGGTACCAAAACAGTCGTCGGGGTGGCGTCCAGTCTTGGACGTAAGCAGCCTGAATCTTTTCGTAGAAAAGAAAAAATTCAAGATGGAAACACCTCAGTCGGTTTCTAGAGCCCTAAGACCGGGCGACTGGATGGTGTCCTTGGACCTACAGGACGCATACTTTCACGTGCCTATCCACCCTCTTTCAAGAAAGTTTCTGAGGTTTATGCTAAGGGACAAAGTTTGGCAATTCCGAGCCCTTTGTTTCGGTTTAAGCACGGCTCCGATGGTATTTACCATGCTCATGAAGAACGTAGCGAGATGGTTACATTCTGCAGGAATAAGAATGTCCCTGTATCTCGACGATTGGCTTATCAGAGCATCGTCAGAAGAAAGGTGTCTGAAGGACCTTCACTTCACGTTGGCCTTGGCGAAGTCCCTGGGACTTCTAGTCAACCTCGAAAAGTCGCATCTGACCCCAAACACAGTCCATCGTGTATCTGGGGATTCAGATGGATTCAGTGGCTTTTCGAGCGTTTCCGTCCCAGGAACGACAGCTGCAAGGCTTAGAGAAAGTCTCGGCATTCCTGGGGAAGGAAGCTTGCTCGGCGAGGGAGTGGATGAGTCTGCTGGGAACCATTTCCTCGCTGGAAAAGTTTGTTTCCCTGGGAAGACTACACCTCAGACCTCTCCAGTTTTTCTTAGCAGACGATTGGAGAGTCAGAGAGGATCTGGATGCGACCCTTTTCATCACCAAATCGGTGAAGAACCATCTAAGATGGTGGTTAGATCCTCGGAAGTTTCAGAGGGGTTGTCCCTAAAGCTTCTGAGCCCAGACCTAGTGTTGTTTTCCGACGCTTCGGTGTCGGGATGGGAGCAACACTAGGAGGGGAGGAAGTGTCAGGCACCTGGAGGGGGGAACAGGTGTCCTGGCACATCAATGTAAAGGAACTAGCGGCGGTTTTTCTGGCGCTACAGTTCTTCCAACAAAAGGTTGCAGAGCAAAGTAGTCCAAGTCAACTCGGACAACACCACAGCCCTGGCGTACCTAAAGAAGCAGGGAGGTACACACTCACGTCCTCTGTTTTATTTAGCGAGGAGATTCTGCTGTGGGCAGTATGCGAGACGGATAAGGATCCTGACGAGGTTTATCGCAGGAGTCCAGAACGTCAGAGCAGACCTTCTCAGCCGACAAAGATCAGATCCTGCCGACGGAATGGACGTTGCACCAGGACGTCTGTCGAGAGCTCTGGAGACTGTGGGGGTGTCCGTCAGTCGACCTATTTGCGACTTCGAGAACAAAGAGGTTGCCTCTTTATTGCTCTCCTGTGCTGGATCCGGGAGCAGTCGCGATAGACGCTCTGCTCTGGGACTGGACGAACCTGGACTTATATGCCTTCCCGCCATTCAAGATCATGGGGGAAGTAGTAAGGAAGTTCGCGGCATCGGAGGGGACGAGGTTGACCCTGATCGCCCCGATGTGGCCCGCGAAAGAATGGTTCACAGAGGTAATGTCATTCATCATAGACTTTCCGAGGACATTGCCCTGGAGGAAAGATCTACTCAGACAGCCCCACTTCGCAAGATATCACCGAAACCTCTCCGCTCTGGGTCTGACTGCGTTCAGACTATCGAAAAACTGGCCAGAGCGAGAGGTTTTTCTAAAGCAGCTGCAAAGGCGATCGCCAACGCTAGGAGAACGTCCTCGAGAGCTGTTTACCAGTCGAAGTGGGCTTCCTTCAGGGCATGGTGTAGAAAGGAGGGAGGGAATTTCCTCTCCTCTACCTCTGTGAGCCAGATAGCCGATTTCCTGCTATTTTTAAGAAATGTGCAGAAGCTGGCGGTCCCACCGACCATCAAGGGATATAAGAGCATGCTGTCGGCAGTCTTCCGACACAGAGGACTAGACCTGTCTGATAACAGGGATCTTCACGATCTCCTGAGATCCTTTGAGACATCCAAGATACCTCAGGCGAGGCCTCCTTCTTGGAACCTGGATTTAGTCCTTAGACTGTTAATGTCGAGTCCTTTCGAACCGCTACATGAAGCGTCTCTTAGGAACTTGACTAAGAAGGCTCTTTTCCTAACTGCTCTGGCGACGGCGAAGAGAGTTAGCGAAATTCAAGCCATTTGTAAGAGAGTGGGCTTCAAAGGGGACAATGCTGTCTGCTCTTTGAGTCCCACTTTCTTAGCAAAGAATGAAAACCCTTCGAACCCTTGGCCAAGGAGCTTCGAAATCAAGGGTATGACAAGTCTTGTGGGCCAAGAACCTGAGAGAGTCCTGTGCCCTGTCAGGGCTCTAAAGTTTTATGTCCACAAGACTAAAGAAGTACGAGGTCCCTCAGATAATCTCTGGTGTTCGGTTAAACGACCCGATATACCGTTATCCAAGAACGCTCTGGCGTTCTTTCTGAGGGACGTCATTAAAGAGGCTCATTCGTCTTACACACAGATCGATTTGAGCCTCTTGCGAGTGAAAGCTCACGAGGTCAGAGCTGTTGCAACCTCGCTTGCCTTCCAAAGGAACATGTCGATCAAGGACATCCTTGACGCCACTTTTTGGAGGAGCAATTCAGTATTCGCCTCACACTACTTGAGAGATGTGAGAACGATATACGAGGACTGTTGTTCTCTTGGGCCATACGTTTCTGCAGACACAGTCTTGGGGTCTGAAGGTAGCTCTCTCCCTATCCCTTAGTTAGGTTTAGGTTAGTTTTAGTGATGTGTTTTTTGGTTGTGGTGAGGCTTTGGTGAAGACCTCCCATCTTTTAGCTTAGTGTTCAGGGGGTCTTTGTTAGTTGGTCAGGTGGTGGTCAGTTGCTTCGTTGCCCTCATTTGTATGGCTCTATGCTCTTGTCACATTGAGGTCACGTCCCGTTGACAGAGCATTCAGAGCGCACCAGCACTACAGGTCTCCACCTGGCTGGCAACTCTGATTAAGCACAAGCAGGCTGTAGTGACAGTAATCACAGAAGTCTACTTTGCTAACAGGTGAGGAACCAAGGTGTATATCATCTACTTAAGTTAAGTTTCCTACAAATCCTATTCTGTCTCTTCCCACCATCCGAAGGTGGGATTCAGCTATATATATATCTGCCAAGTAAGTCTCATGAACAAAATGTTATTGTTATAATACAATTAAGTTTGTTCATACTTACCTGCAGATAAAAAAAAAACAAAAAAAAAAAATTTTTAGATATATAATTAAGTGCCCACCCACCTCCCCTCAGGAGACAGTGGCACTGATAAATATGAATAGAAAATGGGAATGGTTCCTGATATCCGCCTCCCAGCGGCGGGAATGGGTACTACCACCTGGCCGCCCCCCACCCCTGCGTGTGCCGCGAGTTTTGAAATTCTGTCGGACTTCGGAGAATACAGCTATATATATCTGCCAGGTAAGTATGAACAAACTTAATTGTATTATAACAATAACATTTTCATACTTAACAATACAGTATTTTTGTTATTTCAGTGTGTGATTTTTACTTGGTTTTGAGTTTTTGCCTTCATTTAGCTTGGGAGCTTTGTGGAGTAAGTTACCTTTTCCTTTAGTCTCGGTTACCTTTTTCTTTTTTCTTTAGTCTCTATCAGAGGGGTTTGTAAATATTTTGCTATATTTCCAATACAGACGGTAATGGTTACCTTTGGTTCTTCATATCTGTATTAGCTGTTCTTTATCTGGTATATTAGCTTTAATTGCTTTCAGATATTCTTTATTTTCCTATTGTGATTTGTATCCTCCAATATTTGCTCTAGTTTATGGAAAACTTGAACTTTCTTTCACACTTCATCATTATGTGGGCAAGGATGGTAAGTTAGGCAGCGCCATTATGTTATCTTTATATAAGGATACACTTTAGTGTTCTTCATTTAGGGGCAAGCAGTGATTCTCTGAGAAGACTTGGCCAGGGTGTATGGGGTTGACAGTAAATAAATGGTCTCTCCGCACTCAGCGACTGGTTTATAAATGTTGTGCATTCAGCACCTCAATGATTCTTCTGACTTCCTCATCTCATCGTGACACTTCCACAACTGTCAAGACTAGTCTTATCTCACGAAGTTTCCTCTACAATGCCATCTCGTCATGTCAATATTGTCCAACTTAAGACTGCCTAAGTTCTTGACCCTTCCAGTTTTTTCACATGAGATAAAATTCATGTCACTCCTGGGGGTTATATTGGCCTTTAGTATCATGGCCTTATGATTCCACTGACTCTTTCCCCATTGTTGTAGGTCCTTCATTCAGCTGAAGCCTCTTCGTTGCTAGCCTTGAGATGAAGGTTAATTCTGCATTCCAGGACTTGCTTTTTTCTGTTGTCTATTTGTCCATGAATGAGTTACATAATATTTTTATGATTACAAACCAGTGCACTATGTAGCATTACATGTCATTTTATAAGTTTCAGTGGCCCACTTTGCACTAAAGATGATGATTTACTGATTTCTTTAATATATGTTTTTTAGAGTTATTGCTAAAGCACAGTTTCATTACTTTATTTGCTTATTATCAATTACTGTACACAGCACAGTACACTATTTACTTATTTATGTAATTAACCATTTTATTAATAAGTTCAAAATGTTCTTATTTTCAGGAGTGGTTATGAAGATCGAGAGTCCTTGGAGAACGCTATTGGTCAGCAGTGTTTAGAAGTCACAAAAGCAGCTGAAAAACTTTTGGATGTAGAGGTATCTTTATATTACAGGGTCTTATTTATTGAGGGATTCCCATTTTGTCATACAGAGTAAGAGAGTACTAGTTTCTAAAAGCTTTTTTTCTGAAAATAAATGTGAACATTGATTTGTAAATACTATAAGGTAACCATTTGCGAATATCCTGCTTTTATACGATGCATAATCAAGTTATGGTCAGGAAATATAATAAATTAAGAGTACAAACTTAGTTTCAGTTATTTTGGAGTTTCAATTATTTTGGTGTAAGTTTTCATAATGAAGTCCAGTATTTCAGACAAATGTTGAATGTATTAGAAAAGTCATATAGCCACCCATGTGACATCACCCTTTGCTTTGTAGTCTGGTAATGCTCATACTGTATTTTATAATTAAACACAAAAAATTTCATCTTATATCTATTATAGGAACTTGTTTTCATAGATACGTATTGATAAACAATTCTTTACAGGCTGATTGGAGTGACTTCTTAAGATCAGTAGAGGCAAAGGAGTTCACAGAAAGAGATTATGTTATGCCAAACACAGGAGATATCATAAACAAGGAGATCTCCTTTACTTGTGTCCCAGCAGGAGGAGAAAGCAGTGGGAACTGTACCTCTTTGTCTGTCGCTCAAGATGATGAGAAGGCCAGAACTTCAAATTATAAAGTGATTAATTTGAAGGATATCTTGTCTTCCTTTGGTCAGACCTCAACATTGCTGGTGCTAAACAGGCACTTTGCTTGACTACCCTGACGTAACCATGTCCGCGAGCTGGCAGGAAAGCAGGTAATGTCAAAGATTAAACAGGATGCAAGAGAATGAGTGCAGGTTTAGTGAAGTATACATGTATAATAATACTGTTAAGCTAGTTTAGCTGTTTGCAAGTCTTTTGGTATCAGGTAAGATCTGACTATTACGGAACTCATGAGAAATACTGAAGATAAAATTCTGAAATGTTTATATTTTTTCCTGAGTACAGATTACTTATTGTCGTAACAAAGTCTCCCATAAGTTGGGAGTTAGAAGATGCTTGGAATTCCAGAGTACCTCAAAGTGGCACTATTTTGACATTATTCGATGAGTGAGCGCAAAAGCCTATTTGTAGAGGTAATTTTTTCTCACACTTGCATTGTGCTCTGATCCTTTTACTATTTGGTTGTTACCTGCAAAGCAAAATGGAATCGAGTAGAATAAAAGAGTTTAACCAGACCTGTAAGCCTAAATGCAAGATGGTATAGCAGTACTGTAGTAAGTTGTCAGAAAGGGAGAAAGGGAGGAGGAGTGGAACTCCTTTAAATACATTGATTCATGCAAATGGAATGTATAAAAAGTTTTTTAATACTTTATGTAGTTTTCATGCAGAGTAATTGGTTTTGTTCATAGGAGCTACCAACCTTATTCTTTGTTTACTGAATGAGCTGCTGAAGTTGGAACACTGACACTAAATGAATTCATCATCAGGAAGGCAGGCTGTTAATCCTAGATCACATGGGAGACGTCACGCCCTCTCTGTTCTTTGGTTTTAGGAATAGGGGAGTACTCATGATGATCTACCTGCTGTTCTCACAGCCTCCCAGCATGATTATTAGAGATGTGATTGTGATTTAGGATAGTATTGTGAATTGCTTGCTCTCAGTTTTATATACTATTACAAGCAAGTGGTCTGAAATATATATATACATTGCACATTAGGTAGGCTCTGTATATAATCATAACTGTTTTGTGACGGGGAAACTTTAGTATAATACACATGCACATGTGGAAGGCATAGTATGATTATAAAATGATTACAATATATTATTGTTTTGAAATAATAAATGTCATAGACATACATCTGCCCACGGTTTAATTTCTGAGTGTGTTGTTATAATACTACCTTTGGTCAAAAATTGATGAGGTGATTAAAAGCAAAAGCAAGTTTCCTGAGGATCTGAAATGTACTAAAGCAAACTAAACAAAACATGAGCTATGTACAAAGTCAGGATGAGAAAAAGAACTTCTCTCTGTGACTAGTTAGCCACCACTATGAGGTATGGGAATTTTCCAAAATTCTAATCTTTGGTTATGTGGGCAATGTTATTTTTAGTGCAGTGGTTTTTACTCACCATTAATACCAGTTAACAGTTAAAACTGGTTATTTGTAATATTTTTTGGCCACCCATGGATTCTACAAGCATATAGATATTAATAATTGTATGACTTGTATAATGCAAAGCCTGTACAAGCTTATACTATTATACAGGACATATTATACTGTATTTTTGAAGACTTCTGATTTTATCCAGCTGTAACATTACTAAGTGTGTCCAAAAGCATATTCATTCCATTTTTGTAAGTGCTTTATATGTCACATTCCCAGATTCCCTTAAGTAATGGCTGTTATTTGCTCTCATATATGAAAAAACTTAGAAAAAAATACAAATTCAGACGCTTACGACGATGTAACTTGATGCAGCATAAAGTTACAGTGCCATTAGAGTGCTGATAACAGCAAAACACAGACTTACGGCACGGCGCTCGAATGGATCCCCGACAATAAGTCTGTGTTTTGCTATTATCAGCACTAATGACACTGTAAGTTGATGTTTGGCACTGTAACTTTATATTGCATCAAGTTACATTGTCATAAGCGCCGTTAACTTGATGCCTATTCTTGCCACTAGCACCAGAACTTGATGCAACATCAAGTTACAGTGCTGTAAAATGCTGTTAATGCCGGTGACGCACTGTACTATATTTGTAATTTTGAAAGCCCTCCTTTTGTCTTCCTGTAGTAGTTCTCCTTTGCAGTTCCTCTAAGTATTTATTGGCAATAATAATGATGATAATCCCGTAACTAGGCTATGATAATGAAATAGGACAGGACGTGAACTTCAAAGGAACAAAGTTTGGGTATTTCTTGGCATTTTCATGAATAACTTTCACAGTACATTATACATGCAGCCCCCAGGTTATGGCGGGGGTTCCATTCCCAGTAAGGCACTGTAAGCTGCCAAGAATCGCCTTAACTCAAATCATCATAATTATAAAGGGAATAAATAGCACTTACAGTGCTGTTACAGCATGGTATGCGGCATAAGTCCAGGTTAAAGCGTCATAAAGCAGGTAACGACGCTGTAAATCCATGAGGCAACACCGTAGGTCCGGAATGACATAACCCGAACCTGACGTAATCCTGGGACTGCCTGTATGTGTATTTTTTTCTAAGTTTTTTCATATAATAGTTTTTGTGAAACTGTTTAGGGTAATAAAATGAAATATTGGAAGGTTATAATTTTTGCATCATAAGAGCTTTGCCCATGGGTTTCTTTAATTCTCGTGATTACTCTGCTGTGTGCAGTGAATTAGAGTGTGTGCTTTGATCAGTTGTAACATAGATGGAATTTATAACATGATTTGACAAGACTTTCATACCTGTTAGTACACAAATGGTCCTGCATTCCTGCTTCTCATTAAGGGGGGCCGGCCGGCTAATGCCATTTTTTAGGGACAGGACTTTGATATTCATACCACTTAATAAGGTGACTTGGGACATCTCCAAACCGCATATGATTTTCGCCTCTGACCTTCGGTTTTGTGACGCCAGGGCGATTTATCCCGAAAATAACCATTTTTCAAATTCTATCTCCTTCCTTGATATTTAATATTAAGACCTGGGATTACTACCATACATAGACCTGATGTAGACCTCCAATCGAATGAGGAGTTTTTTTTCTAAAAGTCATTTTTTGGCTAGATATGAATTTTTCAATATGGTAAAAAAAATAAACCCTATAAATCAGGAGAAAAAAATTTATAAAAAAAAAAAGACGAAACAAAAATTGGAAAAAAGGGCTCTATTTTATTGTTCTATAATGTCTTTCTGAGTTATATACCAAATTCCAATGTTATAGCTTTAAAACTAAGTGAGAAGATAGATTTTGAAAGTCAATAAGTATAGTTTTGAGATACGGGCGTTCAAAGTCTTCCTTCGTATTTCTATAAAGACAGTGTTAATAAATAATGATTATTATGAATGTATATATTTCTTTTTTGTGTATTAATAAACCAAAACTATTTTATTTATCATAATTTAATCATAAATGATGATCCCTTTGCTCATATATTGCAGCCTGGGGCACTGCTTGAGGCAAAATGGGGCACTCCTTCCTACGCAACTCTCTCTCTCTTCCCTTCACTAACTCGGCTTATTACAGCTAATTTTCTTCTTCTGTATGTTAGCGAGATGTTTTCCTTGTATTTTCCTCTTTGGCATGATGAAATTCTTGCCGAAACAAAGATAAACAAACGTAAATGCAAGAGAATGTCAGAGGTGAAACTCGAAGGTGTACTCTCGTTTTACAAAGACAATTTAATAAATCATGATTATTATGAATTTCATATTCCATTTTGGGTATTAAAAAACCAAAACTTTGTTATTTATCATAAATGAAGATCTCTTTGTTCAAAGATCGTAGCCTTGGGCACAGTGTGATGTGTGCTGTCAGGTAAGATGGAGGCGTTACTACGCAACCCTTACTACCAACCCTCCCCTCTCTCTTCACTAACTACGCGTATATTATGATATTCTGTAATAATACTTGAGTGATTTTTCTTCGTCTGTATGTTAGCGTGATGTTTTCCTTGTCTTTTCCTCATTGGCATGATGAAATTCTTGCCGAAACATACATAAACATACGTAAAAGCAAGCGAATGTCAGAGGTGAAATCGAACATGTAGAGTACTTGAAGTTTGTGCTCGCACTGATGGTTGGACTTGGTAGCTGACTGAAGTGAAGTCTCCCTTCTCGACTCTGGGAATGTCTGCAGATGCCATTTCTCCCAATTTCTTTGACAATAATTATCAAAATTTACGGTAATAGAAGAAATATTGCATTTTCTTGTACGGATCAATGTTTTAGGCTTATTGAGTTACGTTAACTAATTACCCTGTAACTACGAAAGTAAGAGGAATTTTGACGAAATATTTCGTATACATATTCTTAATTGCCAAATGAAGCTCCATGAATTTTTTCATGACTGCATTTTTCACCCAATACCATCATGTATAGGGGTTCCGGCCGGCCCCCTTAAAGAGTAAAGTTAATGATATTTTATTAACATGCAATCTCAGTTCTCCAGTTGCTTGTTATGAGAGGCAAGTAATAGTTTTATGGCAGTGTAACTGATTGTTCTGTATTTTCATATTAATGTGACATTGCATCAGCAAATTAATCTGTTAGTATTTGCTTTGGTGATGTTGATTTGAACTTTTTTTTTTTCCATTTAGGAGGAACTTTCTGCAGCTGGCTGTCAGGTAGTTGTTGTAACTTTTGGAGATGTTGTCGGTGCCGAAAGATGGTTGTTAGAGACTAACTGTCCTTTCCCTTACTTCACTAATCCATCTCGTGCTTTATACAAGGCTCTGGGTCTCAGAAGGTATGTTGTGTTCAAGCCTTTTTGTGATATGAAGAGTATTTTGAGTCACTATTATTGATATGAGAATACAAAGTGGTAACTTTCAGATAGTATTGCTTTTTTATTTTAGTTTATGGAAATTACCAAGAGCCTTGGTATATACCTCTTGAAGAATTCAATGTACTGATATGCTAGGACTGCTTTGTTTTCTATATTGTTTGAAATACTAGTAAAATGAAGGCTTCAGTTGACATATCATTATGGTGTGATGTATATAGTTTGTAGTGGGCAGCTGTGTACTTTTTTTTATTCTGTCAGTCCCTTTCTGAATTTTATTGTATGCAGTATTAATTTTTTATTATATTTCAGTTACCTTTAGTATTTGACCAATGATTACTGTATACTTGCACTGTTGCTTGAATTTGAATATTAGACTGTTTGGGAAGAGAAATGCTAAAATATTCGGAGCATTACATAGTCTAAAATGATTGCTAAATGTTGGGTTTTAGGGTATTTTATTCCTCATTCCTGCTTTTGGATTTTCATCATTCGCTTAGTCTTGTCTGAAATTGAAGTAGTATAGCTTTGTCACTGATCATCCTTCTAGTCATAGTGAGAAGTTAGCACAAACTGAAAGCCAGCCCAGTGAACAATGAAGGTTTTGGCTGAAAGAAGTCCAACAAAAATATAACAAAATCTCAAAACCAAAAGTATACCTGTGGGATATAAAGATACCACTGTACCAGCAGATGGCAAAACTACCTTATAATAATGTGCCCGTGGATATCTACTATATTTGAAAGAAGGCTCTTGTAGCTTTATCAGTGTTGTCTTTTTATTCTTTAGGTAGTTGATTGATTAGGATGAGCATCAAAGGTCACAGGAAGTGCGATACGTGTATTCACGGATTTAAGGCAGTGATATTTTCCATGCTCTCCAAAGTAGATCCATATTGCAATTTTGATTGCATGTTATTGTTGGCCCTTAGTTTCCCAAGTCCTATATCACCACCAATTAATCATGAACAGGTACATTGCCTCTGTCTAACACTGGCAAAAGATCATTAGTATGAAGACTGTGGAACTGTAAGTGGTAGAAGCAGTGTATGGGAAATATATTTCTGTATGTAAGATCTTGGAGTCTTGTGAAGAGAGTTGAGATATGATCACTGAGAAGGCAGTCCCAAGTAAATGGTATTGGTTGTACAGTGGAACTCCCGTATTTGCAGGGGATGTGTACCGGCAGGCCTCTCCCCCCCCCCCCCCCCCCCCCCCCCCCGCCCCCGCAAAAGCTAGAATCCGTTAATACTTAAAACCACTTTAAAAATGCTTATAACTGCCAATTTTATTAGTTCAAACTAGAAAAAAAAAAATGCTTGCACCTGGTTTTTTTACTTGTTTTATCTCAAAAAATACATTTAATCATGAAATTGATATGAAAATTCAGTAATTTGTGGATATTTCTCAGAAAAATACAGTGAATACGTGAATTTCCCGCGAATAATGGGTATATAAGGTCCACAGAGAAATCCACGACTACGTGAGTCTGCGAATCTATAGTTCGCGAATAGTGGAGGTCGACTGTTGTACGTAGTAGTAGTAGTAGCAATGATAATGTAGAAGTAGTAGTAATAATAATTAGAATAATTTTGAGAGGATAGCTTATAGAAAGAAACTAGTATATGTACACTGTCACACTAAATGCATGCACATGTACACCTGCATGGAGCATAGATTCCTAAAAAGCTTTCCAAGCTTTGGTAAATCTTATGTTGTTTTTCAGGAGCAGTATGTTTATTAAGTTGACAGATTTTGTCTTTTTGTAAATTTTTTTGTAAAGTGTCTCTGCTGGTATTAGTGGGGAAGGAACAGGAATATTAGCAAAGAGAAAATGTATACCGAGATAAGGTCTTAGTATTTTCACTACACAAAGTGGGTTTATATTCAGATGTAACAAGCCTCACAGACCATTAATTATGTAAGCAAACTTCCACATAATGCTCATATTTATAAAAAGAAAATAATGAAATGAAGGACTTTCAAAAGCAGATGATGGTGGTATGTAAGTAAAGAAACACACAAAAACAAAGATTAACAGTGGTTGCGAAATAAGTTAGACTATTAAGACAGAAAAGCTTGGCTTTTTCAAGAAGCATTACACCCTTATGTAAATATCAGACTAGATCTGGTCTACCATTAGTTATGTGCGGTATTCATTGGTCTTCTCTTCTGTCACTTCCCATGAGGCTTGAGGGCAAAAGGTCAGCAAGAATGTCAAAGACAATTTTCTTCACCACCATAACTGGTAAGGGAAGTCTCTAATGCTGCACTCTAGAATTTGTGTTCCTTTTTTTCCAGATCAATTGATCTTGTTTGGAATGCAGCCTCCTTAAGCTACTACGGGGGAAAACTGGCAAAGAACGAGCCTCTTCCCCAGGCGTATGCTGATATAAAAGATGATCCTCATCAGATGGGTGGAGATTTCATCTTGGATAAAGAGGGCAGGTTGCTTTTTGCTTACAGAAGTAAAACGCCAAGTGACAGGCCATCTGTTGACTTAATTATCAAAGCTCTTATTGGCACTAAGGTTAATAATTGATGGGGAAGGAAGTTTAGTATTGAATATTGTAAAGCCATTATTCACGGACTTAAGAACAACATTAAATATTTAGAAGCCTTTACTTTTGGGCATTGGAGACATTGCTAAACATTTGCTAGTCAAAATTTAATAATGTTCACTGCAGCTAGACAGTTATTAAGATTGTAAGAAAGAATCAATTTGTATATGGACAGTTAAAACTAATGTACTGGATTTTATACCTGAATATAACAATATAAACATGAAGGTATATATGTAAACTTACATAGGTGATATATGCTGGAACACTTCTTTGTTAAATTTGGGTATATAAATTGTAAGCATTGGTTGTTTCTGGGATTAACTTTCATATATACTGTTGCAAAGTAGTTTCTAAGGAAGCTGTGATATATGTATTCTGATATTCATTAACATTCCTTTCTAGTATACTTTCTTACCAGGGTTTGTATATACTTGGGAAATAAATAGTTTTTAAATATCTTACTTTATTATGACCACAATTCTTGTTTACTTGGGTATGGGGATTAGAACCTCATCCCAAAATCAATCCTATTGCATTTAGAAATGAGCAACAGATTCTGGAGGTCTGTGTAGATGGCATTGGGTCACAATGAGGCTTGACAGTTTTAAAGTCTGAGTGCCTTTTTTCCTTTAGTATGGTGATGTTATTATAAGAGAAAATATGGTACTTTATGGATACATTGACATACCAACCTGTAGAGTGTATTTTATTCAGTTTTTTGTTGTTGTTGTTGTTCACAGGGTATCAAAAGTTTTGACAGTTCTTGTCTGTTTTATTCAATAACTTTTGGTTTCAGTGAACATCTATACTCTGTTTTTTCCATCTGTCCATCCGCCTTGGTGTTCGCGCATGGTAACACTGCGTCCCGGGCTTTAAATAGTTACGCTACATGTAAGTTTTAGGTAAATAAAAGGATATCTGGGAGTACATTTGCAACTGAAAAGTGTTTTAATAATTTACTGTATGCGAATTACACCGTTAATATTTGAAATAGGATATTGTTGAATGTAAGCTGAATGTGACTATCTAAAGCCCCGGACGCAGTGTTACCATACACAAACACCACAGACGGCTGGACAGATGGAAAAAAACAGAGTATAGTTTATTGTTGCTACTCATAGAAATGAGGTAAAGTTAAGAGCTGATACATATTATTCAACATCATACTGCAGCAGGTTAGCTTTTTGGTAGGAAATGGCATTAACTTATTTTTATCCTCTGCAAATCTAGATAAGAATACCACATTTTGACTCTCCCTCCCAATAAAGAAAGATAAATGACTGGTGATGACATCATAAAAACAGGAAAAAGATGTGTATTACATCAGTCCCTGGTTGATTTGATATATATTTTGAAAAGTGGGTTTAGGTAACCACTTGTAAATACCTTGAGGAACTAGGGAATAGTTCCCTAGCATTTTCATTAAATAATTGTGGAGCTCTGGCATTCTCAAACTTGAGCTTCAAGATGAAATCCTCTTGGCTCGCCTTGTGAAAGTCTAGAATTGACTCAGTGCTCTCGTTAAACTAATTCAGAATAATAGTTTTGACGGCTCCCTTAACAAATCATTCTTCCCCTGTGATAGTACAAGCTGTAAACATTTAAGCTATATATTATAGTTGCTAGATGTTGCACAGCAAACAGCAATTCCACAACGTTCTTACCTTGAACTAATCTGTAGTTTACACTTAAAATTCATATAAAGAAATTTATTTAGAAATATATTGCATCTAGTATGATAGCATAGAGAAAAATAATCTTAATACATACTATAATGTAGCTGAAAAGTACATGAGTAAAACTTTCTGCTAAGTTCAGCAGATCTGTCTCACAAGTTTGACTATGCTGTCAAAAAATGAGGACAATTCCAGGAGGGATTGATGACATCAGGTCCTGACCCTAAGGATGTTATAAAGCTCGTACTAAAGTACCTACTTTTGTAAGTTCTGGGGTAATAGAAGTTGGCTCTGGGCTGAATGATGGGAAATATAAATGACTTAGAAATCATGAAAATAGGGTAGCACTGTTACCCACAGGAAAGACACATACACAGAAACATGTGGCAGTGTATTATATAGATATGATTTGTTGTGGTAGCAGTACATGGTTGTGTTAGTGTTGTTATTGATTTTGTGGTAGTTTTGATACTAGGAGTAGTAGAAGTAGGAGAGGCAGTTTTGGATAAGTATATGGCCATGAAAAAGTAGCCATTTGATATTATTAAATCTTATAATTCACAGTTATTTCACAGTCTCCAGAACCCTTCTTTCATATCAAGCATAGCTCCTGTTTTTCTTCTTAATATTACTTTCTCAGACAATATTTCTGTCCCAGTAACTTAGCGCATGTTGAGGTCACATATCCTGAAATTATTATTGAACTTATTATGCTATTGTAGTTATAGATACTTAGTTTGGCAGAACCTATTTCCAGCAACGTTTGTAGTTGTTTTCATACTTTCCTTTTCACATTGTTGGATAACAACTTATCTTAAGTATTTGAATTTAATTGTTCAATACTTTTATAGTTTCACTTTATATTTTGTTGCATTTGGTGCCGTTTGTGTCTTGGCACATGTACTTTTCAGTTATTTACTGGCTGTGGATTTGATGTGATGTAGTATATGTAATGAAGAGTCAGTGATATCAACGTATATGTTTTGATAGCTGGATGGGTATGGTCACTGTTAACCTACTTCCAACCCCAACAGGCGTAGGTTGGAATCCAAGTCTTATCAGATTTATAATTTCTTTTGGGTGAAGTTGTTTTCTTGGTACATATAATGAATTAGACATCAGTTGGTTGTTTGTGGCTTCAAGGAGCCCATAAAAACTCCAAAATATAGAAAGTAAGTACTATATTTCAGAGACTGCTCTGAAATATAGTACTTTGTATATTCTGGCGTTTTTATAGGCTCCTTTTATTAAATGGAATTCTGTTGTTACTTTTTTACCAGCATATATATATATATATATATATATATATATATATATATATATATAATATATATATATATTACACATTATAATTTATACAGTCACGTAGGAGAGTATAAAAATGTTTAAACTTAAAATGAAAATGCATAAGTACGCATACTTGAAAGAATGTTACTGCTTGTTGACAGTATAAGCACTTTTATAGACTTGTATATACAAGTTTAAATGTGTAGTACACAATGTATTCTAAAGTGGGTTAACATTGCCTGTACTGTTGTGCCAACAGAGAGAGCTTATGATTAATTATTATGAAAAAGACGAGCAAAAAGTTGTGTTTCGTTATCTAAAGCTCGGCCGTGTTTATGGTGTCAACAGGGCTGTTCTCGTATTATGTCATAAACGTATTCCTACGCTTAGACACTAAAAGTGCACGTAATAGGAGGAATTAATGAAAACCTGTAGCATCTCAAAGCGATATTAAAAAGCCAAAAAGAAACTATACGTAAGTAAGAGGTGTCCTCTTTCAATATGGCGGTCTGCTGGAGACGAACCTTGACTTCGTCTGCTGTTTTCTAGTAGTTTAAAAGAAAAAAAATCTCGCGTGGCAAGGTGATCTTTCAGTGGGCCATGGATCAGATTACCGAAACTTAATGCGTAATTGGCGTCTGCGTCACGTATGGCAGCTCGACGATGCTAAATAATAATAATAAAAAATGATCATTATACGCTTCAGAATGTCCTGATGATGATGACTGCGCACATCCCGGCCCCAGAAATGAGTCAATATTTACTAGGTAGCAACTTTACGTCGTGATTGTAACCCCCTTCAGGTGTTTGTTATTTGACTTATTTCTCCGTAAATAATACCCGCTAGGGCGCCATGGGACACCCTGGGGATCGATTGACGATCTAACACGTCGGAATATGACGAGAAGGAAGAGAGTTATCGCTCTCGTCGAACGAGAACCAACATTTTTTTTTTCCCGTGCGGCGGAAATCTCCGAGTTGGCCGCTCACCCGAACTGTTGCCAAATTCTTCATTTCAAGTCGAGAATGCAACGATGTCTTTTATATATTTTTTTTATATAAAATAGCCATTATTGTCGCCAATTTCGCCGTCGATGCATTAACGCCCTCTTCCCTTGTAGCTTTTAACAGGACGACGCTGTTTAAAAAAATATTAAAATATGCAATGACCGAGCGGTTTATTGTTAAAGGACGCGACGGGCTGCCAGACGCTCTTGCCTGCCTGCCTGCCGTCTTTTTGTTTTGGGGGTGGGGGGGATGTGTGGGTGGGTGGCCGATATGAGATCATCATCATCATCATCACCAACATATTCGTGTGTGTGTTTGTACGTATGTGGTGCCGCCGGCGAATGTGTGCATTGTATGTTGTGCAGCGAATATGTGGAGGGCGTTCTGCGTGTTGCAGTAACGAATAGTGTTGGTGTGAGAGAGAGAGAGAGAGTGAGAAAGGTAGAGAGAGAGAGAGACAAGGGGGTTATTTTTACTCCCGGGGACCGACTTGGTAAATTTGGCAGTGTCGGGTGGGCCAAGACCGCCAAGTGCTGCTGCTAGCTAGCGAGCAGCAAGTACGAGAACCCCAGTCTGGGTTGTGGGTACCGCACGGGTCGTGTGTGTGTGTGTGTGTGTGTGTATTTTAACGTGCTAAAGGGATTTTAAAAAATACACTCGCAGGAACACCCCTTTTTTTATAAACCATTCGGTGCGGCTCGGGCGTGGGCGTGAGCCTCACGCAGAAGGCGCCGCCGGCGAGGAGAGAGACAGACAGACTGGCCGACTCTGTTCCTCTGCAAAGTGCTGAAATACAAGTGAGGTAAAAAAAGAGAGAGAGAGAGAGAGTGAGAGTGAGGAAGAGAGGGAGAGGAGGAGGAGGAGGAGTAGTAGTAGGAGGAGGAGAAGAAGAAGGAGGAGGAGGAGGGTCGGTTATTTAAGTTTCCCCTTCGTCGTCGTCGCCGTGTGGATGGAGCTGTGTTTATATTAAGCTTATAACTGAAGCACCGGTTTCAATTCGCCCCCCCCCCTCCCCACATATCTCTCTCTCCCCCCTTTCCTTCCCTCCCCCCTCCCCCCTCCCGCCCATCCTCGCACTCGTCTCTCTCTCGGCCTTCTGACGAAGGCTCCGAAGGGGGGCGGCGTCTATATTGATTTGCCTTCGTAGCACCGCCGCCACCGCCACCACCACCCGATGAGCGGCGCCCTCGACGACAACGAATGATGCTTCGTGCCTGGCCAACTCCTCCGCCCGCGCGCCCACGAAATGGTGGTGGCCTGTGCGGGCGTTGGCCCATGGGCGTGAAGTGTAGGGACACTTAGCACGGGCGCGCGTGGAAACCCCGAAGAAGCTCTTTAAATATACACACTTCGCCTTTTCGGTTTTTGAGTCTACGAAGGAAGTCCTACCACTGAAGTGAGTATATTATTTTTATTTATTCTAGTTTTATTTTTTGTGTATATTGGGAAATGGTTTGACGTGTATCCTTCTTTTTTATTTGATAATAAACAATAAATTGTGAATTAGTTTTAAACTGTTAAACTGTAGGAGGTCTATTACAGGGATTTGTTTAAATAAATAATCATAATCATCGTATGTCAAGTAATCCGTAATATCATAATATATATATATCTATATTAATTAATATATATATATATATATAGATATATTATATTATATCTATATATATATATATATATATATGCGTGTGTGTATGTATGAATGTATGTATGTATACACACTCACACACGAGTTTCAATTGACCGTACGTTCGTACACCCACACAGGTGCTGTATAATGATACCCTCACTTTGGGCTCAACGTCTAAATCGCCCCCCCCCCCCCCCCTCTCTGTACCCCGAGGAAAAAAATGACCTTATAGCCGGTAAAAAAAATATTGTAGAATAAATGTACTACAGTTGGATTTATTAACAAAATCACTTTCTTAATCATTCATTAGGCCTACCTATTAAACTCTCGAGTATTTGAAAGCTAATATTACAATGTATTTACTCAAAAATCTCCTTTTTTTTAAATATAAATTAAATGTTTATTCAGGTATTAGGTTTCACATTACAATATATTCACCCTAAAACCTGTTTTTTTCTTTCTTTTTTAGTATTGAATTAAGTATTTATTCAGACATTAGGCTTCGTGAGGTTTGGTGATGAACCAGGCTAGTTGAAACCAATAGCCATTGACAGTTTCGTTTAAACCTTAAACAACCTTTGATAATATATTATTTTTCATTAATATGTAATTTTTCAGTATTTCATAATGGCTGTTCTTGAATAACATTCACAGATTAAAATAGTCTGCATGATTTTAATAGTACATAGGCATAATAACATTGCCATGACGGTGATTTTTGGTATATAGGCCTAACATATATTCCCCACTATATAAATATTCCCGTAGTTAATAATATATTGCTGCCATTATTATTATTATTATTATTATTATTTATTATTATTATTATTATTGGTCTGTTTGTTAGGGGGGAGAGAGAGAGAGAGAGAGAGTTGGGTGTAGCCTTCTTCTCGAGTCCCCGTGACATTCAATATCAGTTACGGACATTTAAAAAAAAACATTTAAAAGTAAAAGCATTTTACTAAATGTCAGGGAGGCATCTCGTATATTATAAATATGCTCATGACAAAATGTGACGTCAATACTTTTTTATATCTTTATATATTTGTTATTGTTGCGTGTAACTAAAATATTAAACTAGTTGTATATATTTTATATTAGTTTAAGCTCCGGCCGCAGATTTATTTTAATATTTTAAAAAAAATATTTAGCCTTTTATCAGTATGCACTAGGCAGAGTCTACTGGGGTCAGCCTAATGATAATTAATACGGGTTATGTTATGACTGTTATTAACCTTTACGTGTTCAGTTAATTGTTATATTGTTGTTTATTCCTTCAGTGTTGTTTTTACACTTTTAACATTGTCTTAATGGAGAGTGACGAAATTTTATACCTGTTCAAGGTAAAAGTGAAGTGTGACCTTGCCACGCGGTAAAGCAATTCGCTTATGTAAGTTCTCTCTCTCTCTCTCTCTCTCTCTCTCTCTCTCTCTCTCTCTCTCTCCATTATGGCGAACAATCGGTAGAATCCGCAGTAGCAGCCTCTAATAGGCCTAATCGACGGAATCTTTACGAGCTTGTAGGCTAATCGGATTCTAATTTGTATTAAATCCTCATTTCGCTTTTTCCTGATCGATCCTTCCACGTTCTTATGATAATTATTTAGGCTTATGTTGTGAACTTCTATCACCAGAAATACACATCTCTCACTCCTCAATGGAATGGCCGAGAATCGAACCCGCGATCACCGAGGTGGGACGCAAACACCATACCAATCACGCCATCGAGGCGCTTAGTCAGGGTTTTGACACTGGACTCTCTCTCTCTCTCTCTCTCTCTCTCTCTCTCTCTCTCTCTCTCTCTCTCTCTCTCTCTCTGCTGTAGACGAAGGGGGCTACATCTCAAAACCTCCAAAAATGGTATGCAGGCTGACGCCCTTCTGCGAGCGGTTTTATTCTCCCCATATGGAACTCCGCCTTCGGGTTGTAGCGTCCTACGAAGGCTCAGAGAGAGAGAGAGAGAGAGAGAGAGAGAGAGGAGAATTTGTCGTAAGAATTATCCTCGTAGGCCCTTTAAAAATCCCCCTGGGCCATACAGACCCCAAATATAGACTGGTCTATCTCTCTCACGCCTAGAGAAGTCTGGTACGTTATGGATTGGTGGTCCCTAGAGGGAGGGTGTTTGTGTGTGTGTGTGTGTGTGTGTGTGTGTGTTGGGGGTGGGGTTGGGGAGGGTAGGGGGGGGGGTTTCTTTTGATGGTGGCCCTTCACACCCTTCCCTTATTTTTTAGGATGACGCTTATCATTGCTATCTTTTAACTTCAAATTATTACAGTCCTACGAGATATTAGTGCTTCTTTGTTTGTAGTAAGCCTACGCAAAAAATCTCTCTCTCTCTCTCTCTCTCTCTCTCTCTCTCTCTCTCTCTCTCTCTCTCTAAGCAGAAATATGGAATTAACATGGCATGTTAAGTAGGCTGTATACGAAAGCTATTAAAAAAAGAAAATAGTTTATTATACGCTAGGCCTATTGCTATCAGCAATGGCGTGTTTGTGGAGCCGATGAAATCTACGTGAATATTTAAACTTTTTTTTTTTATATAAACAGGACTAAATCAAATGTGAAGATCTACATGGTTACAGTTTGACCTTTTTATGGGGTAGGACTATGGGATTTATTTATGTTTTTTTGTGATTATGGGGGAAATGAGACTCATGGTTTTTTTTTTTTCAACCAGAGTTAGGCCTAATGCTTATCTGTCTTTTTAACTTTCTGTAAAGAAATAGAAGCAATATTAAGCATTTCTGTGTAAATTATGTATTTCAGGATAGATGTAAACCTGCCAACTTCAGTGTTTATAGAACTTGCATAAATCGAGCGTGAAAAAGGCCTGGATGCAGTTTTAGACGAATTTTGTCGGAGAATAATTAGTATTCAAGTTGGAGAATAAATCTCAATCCTTGATCGATATGAAGTTTGTCCAGATAGTTACAATTAACACCTTTACATGTTAATTTGAAAAAAATATTACTTTTAATGTAGAGAAAGGGGACATTTTAGCCTGTGTGGTACGAGTAAGTATACATGAAACACCAACAAACTGCCTAGACTGTTGTAATAGAGCAGGAACCGTGACTTAGTCTCTCTTCTCTCTCTCTCTCTCTCTCTCTCTCTCTCCTCTCTCTCTCTCTCTCTCTCAGCACCCTGTAGGTTGCAATTATTGTCGTCTGTTATTTTCGGTTATCTTCACAGCTCGGGATTTCTTGGCTTTTTTTTTTTTTTTTTTTTTTTGTCGTTACTGATGTTTCGTAAGTCGTAATTCCCGTAAACTACTATGGAATTACTTAGTGTTGTGTGGTTTTGATATATATATATATATATATATATATATATATATATATATATACTATATATATATATATATATATAAGATGTGTGTGAGTAGAATGCTGATAGATTTTAAAAAAATATATTGAAAAAAAACAGAAAACAGATAAGACGAGCAGAAGGACTTTGCAAATTATATACATGATACAGTTATTATTATTATTATTATTATTATTATTATTATTATTATTATTATTATTATTATTCAGGAGATTAAACCTATTTATATGGGACAATCCCTCTAAAGTTTATTAAAAAAAAAAAAAAAAAAAAAACAAGCAAAGCAATTCATTTGTTTCTACAGTATTCCTTACCCGTCTGGCTGTATATATCCGGCAAGGTTCTTGCTTCTTTGTGACAGACAAAGGCGCTAATTACGCCATTAATTATTGTCGGTAATTACACGGCCATTGTTATGCTCCGTCTCCTTCGATGACGTCACAGGTTAACTAGGGGACGACATTACACCTGACGGAGTTGGTGTCGTATCTTAAAAGAGGGTTCGGGTAGGCCTATATAGTTTTTTTTCTCTCTCATTTTGAAGGTTGCTTTTATTTTATAGGACTGTAGACTTGCCTATTAAAATGTTCAAGTATTTATTACAATTTATAAAATCTCTCTCTCTCTCTCTCTCTCTCTCTCTCTCTCTCTCTCTCTCTCTCTCTCTCTCTCAAAGTATGTCTATAGGCCTAGATCAGAAAAATCTAAATAATTGGTGGTTTATCTGATCCTAGATTGGGTTACTTGGTTTCCAGAACGTGTGTTTTTTTGAGAAGTTGGACAGCTTTAGGTAATAAGAGACATGAAGCACTCTGTTTACGGTGGGCCGGCCGCTCAAGACACTACGCTGTATAAATTGGTGTAACCTTCGAAGAATACATCTTCGAAATATTAATTAGCTGTTTATAGAAAGGATGCAAACAAAAGTAGTCCCAGGCCTTAGGCCTATTTAGCCGGGGTATGCGAACATGCATCTCTCTCTCTCTCTCTCTCTCTCTCTCTCTCTCTCTCTCTCTCTCTCAGCCTTTAACGTATTGTTATGTATCTGCACAAGATAGGCGAATCACCTACAAGCTACCGTCTGTTACCAAGCAAACATAGGCATTGCATGCATATTCCTAGGAGAGAGAGAGAGAGAGAGAGAGAGAGAGAGAGAGAGAGAGGTGCTTTATTTCTGGTCCTCCACGTAGGAGGCAAAGCTCGTTGTGGAAAACCTGTTTTGGTCACAGGCAACTCTTTCTTACGTGTTGTACCAATCTCTCTAGCTTCTGCTGTTCAGCTAAGCTCTGGACCTTCACTTTGGCCTGTGCAAGATGGAACAACAGATTTAAAACGCAGTTTTGGAATGTTGTAATATTTTGGAATGATAATAATACTGATAGTAATAATGGATTTCACTTCGTTGATCGTGATAGTACTAATTCTGCCGTTAGACCTTTGGATATGACCCTGACAGTTGGTCAGTATTGCTATAAGTTCATTACGATTGTATTTAAAAATAAAATTATTTCTCTCTCTCTCTCTCTCTCTCTCTCTCTCTCTCTCTCTCTCTCTCTCTCTCTCTCTCTCTCTCAGCTGGATGCTCTTGAAATAGGCCTATAGAATGGATCAATTAGTGCATGAATTATTTCTTAAATTTCATCATAAAAACCAAATGATTATCAGTTATATTCAATAGTTTTTTTAAAATGAGTTACAATGGGTATATATATATATATATATATATATATATATATATATATATGTGTGTGTGTGTGTGTGTGTGTGTGTGTGTGTGTGTGTGTGTGTATCAAATTATTTAATCATTTCTAATCATTGGTTTAATCATTACAACTCATTGTAGCTATCGCCATTGTAACCGTAAAATATTAATTGTAGCTTTTGGTATCATTGTGATCATATTTCTCATTGTAGTTTTATAATTATCATAATCAGGGTCACTGGCCATCATTGTATCGGTTATATCGTAACATATTTCACCATTCTCACGAGTATGTACGTACAGTTTATCATTGTAATGAATATAATTTTCAGGCAGTCATTATGATATTAAACCCGTCATTATTCTCAGCAAAGCTATAAATATATTGCTTTCGCCAAGATGATTGGGACATCATTATAAGCATCATATGGTCATTGTAATTGAAGCCACTTTTCAAAGGGTCATGACCCACGCACCTGGCAAGCAAGTTTCTCTCTCTCTCTCTCTCTCTCTCTCTCTCTCTCTCTCTCTCTCTCTCTCTCTCTCTCATGTTTTAATTAAAGTCTTGAATTATATGTATATTTATACGAACACTTTCCCCCCGTCCATCGCGAATGTAGAACAGCCATTTTAGCGAAATATATTGCCGTGTTTAATCCATGGCGAGAGCCATGTTACCGCCCTCGGTAGGACATTGTAGCCGCCCACGTAGGCTAATCTCTCTCTCCCCTCTCTCTCTCTCTCTCAATCTCTCTCTCTCTCTCTCTCTCTCTCTCTCTCTCCTTTTAAATGTCAGTGCCCACCTAAGTGGGCAGGAAATTTAAGGTTAACTATAAAGCCTAACTATAAAGCCTAACGTAACGTTTATTCTGTGCATCTGTAAAATAATTTGAATTCTAACGGCTCCTTTGCAGGTGTAAGAACCTCTCTCTCTCTCTCTCTCTTCTCTCTCTCTCTCTCTCTCTCTCCTCTCTCTCTCTCTCTCTCTCTCTCTTGTGTGTTACGGACAAGTCCTTAGAAAAAAAAATGAACCAATTACAACTCGGTTGTCGGTTCGTGGTTGTTCGCACTGTTGTTGTATAATAAAAAAAAGGCCTAAGTTACAACCTCCGTCTCTCATCTCTACTCGCATCTCTCTCTCTCCTCCTCTCTCTACTCTCTCGGAAAAGCCCCCCTTATTTTAGATATGCTACTAGAATACAACATTCAACAAATAAATCACCTGCCAACAAGAAAGGAAAATACTTTAGACCTAGTATTTGTGGAACGAGATGAATTATGTTAAAGAAATAATAGTTTATAATGCGAGTATTTCAGACCATAATGTCATAGAATTAACAGTCCATTCCAAAGCAAGTTGAAAACAGAGATAAGCAAGAAATGAAAAAGTGGGAAGGATATGGAAAATACACTTCTACAGTAAAAATATAAAATGGGTCAGAAAAACAAAATGAAGAATTAAACAAAGATTGGGATAATATTTTCGTAAGTGATGACATAAAGGTAAATACGGAGATATTATATAAAATATTAGAGAAAATAGTGGATAAATATATACCGAAGAAGAAAAGTAAACATCAGTCATGCATAACCAAGAGAACAGAAGGATCTTGTTCCAGAAAATCAGAAAGTTGGAAAAAAACGGTCTAGCAAAAAAAAAAAAAAAAAATGCATGGAAAGTTATAGAACTAAAAAGTAGATAGAAAATGAAAACAGACAAAAGATTATACAATCAAAAGAAAATAAAGAAAAACGGGACTTGGAAGAAAAAACCCTATTAAATATCAAGCAAAATCCCAAACTATTATACTCATATGCGAAGAAGATGAATAAAAAAAGAAGAATAGAAATAGGCCCTCTAAGAATTGAAGGGAGATTAACGAATGAAAAAAAGGAAATTTGCAACATACTGGCAGAACGATATAAGAGAGAATTCACCCCTAGAATAGAATAATGAAGTATAATGATATAGAAGTAAGGGATGAAAAAAATAGTGAATAATATTTAGCTGACATAGATATTAATGAAGCTGATATTGTGCAGGCTATTAATGAAATTAAAAATGGGAGCTGCTGCAGGGCCTGATGGAATTCCTGCTAGTTTTGTTAAAGAAAGTAGTTCATTCTATCGCAAAGCCACTTGCAATATTATTAAGACAAAGTGTAGATACAGGCAAGATTTATGATGAGCACAAATTAGCATATATTACCCCTACTTTCAAAAGTGGATCAAGACTAGAGAGGCAAGTAATATTATAGGCCTGTGAGTCTAAACATCACATATTATGAAAGTGTATGAAAGGGTAATGAAGAAAAATATTATGAATCATTTAATAAAAAAAGAACAAAAATTTGTTAATAAAGGACACATGGTTGTCGTACCCTACCCGGAAAAAGTACACAAACCCAACTGTTAGTCCCCACCGTGAGAACATATTCAAAAATGATGAAAAGCGGAAATGAAACAGATGTGGTTTATTTAGACTTTGCAAAAGCTTTTGATAAAGTAGACCATAATATATTAGCGAAGAAAAAATTAGAAAACACAATATCGTGGATAAGTAGGAGATGGTTAAAAGAATTTTTACACAAGAAAAACAGATAGTTATTGCAAACGACGAGAAATCGGATGAAGCCAAGGTAATATCCGGTGTGCCGCAAGGTACGGTGTTAGCTGCAATACTGTTTTGTTATTATGATTGAAGACATAGACAATAATGTTAAGGATTCGGTAGTGAGTAGTTTCGCAGATGACACAAGAATAGTAGAGAAATTACTTGTGATGAAGATAGGAACGCTCTACAAAGAGACCTTAACAAAGTATATGATTGGGCAGAGGTAAATAGGATGGTATTTAACTCTGATAAATTTGAATCAATAAATTATGGAGACAGAGAAAGAAAGCTATATGCATATAAGGGACCTAATAATGAGACAATCACAAATAAGGAAGCAGTTAAAGACCTTGGTGTGATGATGAATAGGAACATGTTATGCAATGATCAAATAGCAACTCTGTTGGCAAAATGTAAAGCAAAAATGGGAATGTTGTTACGGCACTTCAAAACAAGAAAAGCTGAACACATGATTATGCTTTATAAAACATATGTTCGTAGTCCACTTGAATATTGCAATATGATATGGTACCCACACTATCAAAAGGATATTGCACAAATAGAGAGTGTACAAAGGTCCTTTACAGCTAGAATAGAAGAAGTTAAGGACCTAGACTACTGGGAAAGACTAACAATTCTTAAAATTATATAGTCTAGAAAGAAGAAGAGAACGCTACATGATAATTCAGGCATGGAAACAGATAGAAGGGAATAGCAGAAAATATCATGGAACTAAAAATATCAGAAAGAGCAAGCAGAGGTAGATTAATAGTGCCCAAAACTATACCAGGAAAAATAAGGAAAGCACACAGGACATTAATCCACTACGCACCAGCATCGATAATGCAGCGTCTATTCAATGCGTTGCCAGCTCATCTGAGGAATATATCAGGAGTGAGCGTAGATGTGTTTAAGAATAAGCTCGACAAATATTCTAAAACTGCATCCCAGACCATCCAAGATTGCGAAGATGCAAAATATACCGGAAGATGTACTAGCAACTCTCTGGTAGACATTAGAGGTGCCTCACACTGAGGGACCTGGGGCAACCCGAACAAGATGTAAGGTCTGTAAGGTAAGGTCTCATCATTAACTGGTTCCGCTAAGGGCAATATTTTATTATTCTAGGAAGTTCGCCACTAATATTGCCATTACTTTGAGACTAGTATATACTGTCGCTAGTAGCGGTAGCTATTTTTACTACCTATAGTATCACTTCATTTGAGACTACTTATATAGTTAGTCGAAGTAGTAGCGTATAATGACAAATTTGGACAGTCCTCGACTGTATTTTAGGGAACCCACTCTACTATTATAGGTGCTGTTTGTAGTATGATCTATTTTTGTAGAAATGGTAACGGGAAGTATTTTCCGTGATTTCTGACGGTTTAGGCCTATAACAGTTATAACTGGAATATAACTTAGTTTTATTTTTAAACTGGAGAGAGCTTGATTGTGGGATTAATATGCAATACTTTATAGTTGTCGGTAAAGACTGGTTAAATATAACGCGCAATATGTCACAATATAAATTGTTTTCTTTTGCCGCGTCCAACTTTTGGTTTGGGGGATCCCTAGGGTTGCTGACCTAATAGTCATATTAGTATGCTAAACTCTCCCCCGTGGCCATGTTAGGACTGGAATTTGTTAGTTCTGGGAATTTCTGGCCGCCAGTGATTCCGTTTAATACACAGAAACTAATTGTATAAAGAGTTTCCGTCACTGGTGTGGCGGAAAGCCTTAACATTAGACCAATGGCGTGGTTCAAATGAACGCGCTCTGTTATAAATGGCGTAGTTTTTGTGTTATACCAGAACGTCCTTTTCCTATTTCATGAACAGCGCTTTGTTCTTGTAGGATTTGGCAGTATTTTAAGTTTTGAAATTATTATTAGGTACTATTTTTTGCTATTCACTTCAACTCGGAATAGCCTACGTAACCTTAGCTATAGGCTAACCTGGTATGCATTTGTTATCAGTACTATTTTTTTTATAAAGCAATCTCGCGCTATGAATAGTAAACCTTGGTTTATCTGTTATACATTACGTCATTTATTTATTGATTAGTTTATTTTTTCGAAGCTGGCGTTACTGTAGGTAGGCACTCGTTTCTTTCCTAGAATTCACCTAATTGTAGCTGGGACATCTTGAAATAATCCAGTTTGTTTTAGCTGGAAAAACCTTTACGAGAATTCACACCATATTTCATCTTGGGAATCTCTATAGAATTCATCAGTTTTGACTCGGCCAGGAATACCTTAGGCCTATATATGAGAATTCACCCTTGCAAGAATAATTAAGTTCGTTCTGTCGCGAATAATGAAAAGTATTTCCGTTTTCCTGTTAGATAAGTGATAGACTGAACTATGATAAAAAGCCTTTTGGTGTTTTATCAGCCATGGTGGATGCTCGCATCCGCGGAGTTCCTGCCCGGTTGGGTATGGTACTGATGACTGGAATCCGTCATCCGTCACATCCGCTGTGGATGGATGAGTTCGATATTGGATGAACAATGGGTGGAAGAATTGTATCGTTTGTTGAGGTTTTGTGAATTGTGTGTGTGTGTGTGTGTGTGTGTGAGAGAGAGAGAGAGAGAGAGAGAGAGAGAGAGATTTTACGATGTTTCCTGGGAAATAATTGCTGAAATTCTCTTCTCTCTCTCTCTCTCTCTCTCTCTCTCTCTCTCTCTCTCTCTCTCTCTCAAAGCGTCTTGTGTTGTACATCTCTCTCTCTCTCTCTCTCTCTCTCTCTTCTCTCATCTCAAAGCGTCTTCGGGTGTACTCTCTCTCTCTCTCTCTCTCTCTCTCTCTCTCTCTCTCTCTCTCCGAGGGAGGAACCCTGCAATCTTCCTCATTAATCCAGCCATATATGAGGAACCCATATATTTGCATTAATGGAAGTCCACTGGGACTATAGTTGCTTCGTTTCGCACCCGCAAGCACGCTTGCAAGTCAATGCGTATTCATGCGCACGTATACGATTTTTGGCTATTTTTGTATGTTTTTATTTTATTTTTTTTTTTTACCTTATTCAGAATATTTTGATATTATTTGATTTTTAGATACGAAAGAATCTGTATAGAACGTATTAGTGTATTTGGTAATCTTAACAGAATATCCAGGTTATTATGATGATGATGATGATTATTATTATTTTTTTATTTTTTTTTCTCTCTCTATCACAGTCCTCCAATTCGACTGGGTGGTATTTATAGTGGGGGGGGGGGGGGGGGGGGGGGTGGTCCGGGTTGCGTTATCCTGCCTCTTTAGGAGTCCATCACTTTTCTTACTATGTGCGCCGTTTCTAGGATCACACACTTCTGCATGAGTCCTGGAGCTACTTCAGCCTCTAGTTTTTCCAGATTCTTTTTCAGGGATCTTGGGATCGTGCCTAGTGTTCCTATGATTATGGGTACGATTTCCACTGGCATATCCCATATCCTTCTTATTTCTATTTTCAGATCTTGATACTTATCCATTTTTTCCCTCTCTTTCTCTTCAACTCTGGTGTCCCATGGTATTGCGACATCAATGAGTGATACTTTCTCTTGACTTTGTCAATCAACCGTCACGTCTGGTCTATTTGCACGTATCACCTTATCTGTTCTGATACCATAGTCCCAGAGGATCTTTGCCTGATCGTTTTCTATCAGTCCCTCAGGATGTGCTCGTACCACTTATTACTGGCAAGGTAGCTGATGTTTCTTGCACAGGCTCCAGTGGAGGGCTTTTTGCCACTGAATCATGCCTCTTTTTGTACTGGCTGTGCAAGTGCCGGGCATTCGCTTTGCTATGTGGTTTATGGTTTCATTTTTCGTATTGCACCTTACTATATGGGAGAGATGTTATTTCCGTCTATCGTTCTTTGAACATATTATCTGGTTCATAGGGCCTGATCTTGTGGCCGCTTGTTATCATTCCTTCAGTTTCCTTCTTTAGCTCTCCCCTCTGTAGCCATTGCCATGTGTCATCGCTGGCTAGTCTTTAGTCTGTCTCATATTTGTCCGTGCATTTGGTTTGTTGTGCCAGGTCCTCTGTTCTGTTTGTCATTCTCCTGTCTCTATATATTTCCGGGTCTTCGTCTACTTTTATTAGTCCTTCTTCCCATGCACTCTTGAGCCCTCGTCTTCAACTGGTTTTCAGATATTATTATTATTATTATTATTATTATTATTATTATTATTATTATTATTATTATTATGTAATAACCTCCCCACAAATTATCGAAGTATAAATCGTATTAATATGCATATTAGTACAATTATATAATGGTTGATTTTTAGTGCATAAGTTTATCACTATAGTGTAGCTTTCTAAGCATAATTATTATTATTATTATTATTATTATTATTATTATTATTATTATTATTATTTTATTATTATTATTGAAGCCTTTCAAAAATACATATGAACACAGTTCCGCAGCTCTGCTGTTTTAACAATTACGTTAATAACTCTATGCTAGTGGGCACTGTGATATCGTGGCTCCTAATTATCTTATTATATACTATATATATATATATATAATATATATATATATTATATAATATATATATATATATATATATATGTATATATATATATATATATATATATATATATATATATATATATATATGTGTGTGTGTGTGTGTGTGTGTGTGTGTGCATAGATATAATGTGTGCATTGTATGTAGTATGTAACATGTAAACATATATACATGATACATACACGTTTCGTTTCCTCGGGGAGTAAGCCTACAAACTATTTTGTTGTTGATGTTGTTGTTGCTGTTCTTGCTATTGTTGTTCTTGTAGTGGGGGGGAGTTGGAAAGGTCTATGTAAAAGCCTAAAAAGGTCTGAAAAACGTGTTTCGCGTTGAGTTAAATACACAGGAATTGTAGGATGGGATATTTATGATTTATTTATTAGAAAGAAAATGTAAAAAAAAAAAAACAATTAATAATGTGTATGTTAAACAGTACAGAACAATTGTTTGTAATGAAATACACCTTATTTATTTTGATTTCCGTTGGTGAAACAATGCGCTATTGGGCCGTGGATTTTATCGCGCACCTCGAGTAAGCTGGAGGTCGCACTAGGTGTTGTTAGTTCTATAAAACAGTTAGACTATGAACACCAAACAGAGTGATACACTGGTAATGCTATAGTTGGGCGTTGTTTTGAATATATTTGCATAATTCCATGTGAACCTCCTTCCAGAGAGAGAGAGAGGGAGAGAGAGAGAGAGAGGAGAGAGAGAGAGAGAGTAGTTTTATGATCTTTTCAAATTGGTGTACTTTAGTTAATTAATAAATTTGTCAGAGAGAGAGAGAGAGAGAGAGAGAGAGAGAGAGAGAGAGAGAGAGAGAGAGAGAGAGTTTTATGATACTTTTCAAATTGCTGTACTTTTGTTAATAAATTTGTCAAGAGAGAGAGAGAGAGAGGAGAGAGAGAGAGAGACTGTTCAATAATACAATTCAAATTTATTTGTGTTAGCAATCTTCAAAAATAGAGAAAAAAGATGGAAAGCTCTCTCGCTCTCTCTCTCTCTCTCTCTATATATATATATATATATATATATATATATATATATATATATATATATATATATAATGCTCAGTATACATGCTCTGTTTACTTGAGCAAGAGCCTGTGCTGGCATAAGGTCAATTTAATTCAACGCACGAACTCGTGTCTACGCCATAGGACTGACCGTCGTGATGACGTCATCTGAAAGGCCAGCTACTATATGAAGGAATCCAGGTCGCTCGTCGGTATGGGGGAGGCGTTACATATCGCCTCCCTCGCTATTACTACTACTAATACTGTTTACATTATGTGACGTGCTGTGTTAGCGTCGACATTTTGAGTATATAACTTAAATATTGATCGGTTTAATTCGCGTATCTTTGTATATGTATGAATATATTTAACTTTCCCTGGTAGATGTATGCACATTCGTAGATAATACTTTTGATTCGTATAATGACGAGAGAGAGAGAGAGAGAGAGAGAGAGAGAGAGAGAGAGAGAGAGAGAGAGAGACGTTGTCCTGACCACTGTCTGTAGTTCTTTGGGTTATATTTAACATTTTCGAAGGCCAAAGTTAAATCTTATTTAACTTCACAGACGAAGCAAATGAAACCTAAATGAAAACTTCTGAGGAGGCTATAGTGCGTTTAATTTTCTAAGATCGCTGTGGTGTGGCTTGTACAGAAATCATACGTTGCCAATTTTCATGTTATGGTAATCATATTAGCTTCATGGAGTCTACTGAAATAGTTTTTATTTCTTGAAATGTGATTCTTCATTTGCATCAGATATTTGATATATCTCATTTCGTATATTCTTGGTTAAAACCTCAGTTTCATTAATGAAAATGAAGATATAGCACATTTTTTCCCCGGCGATGCCAGATCTGAGTTCAGGGGACCTATGGATTTAAAAGGTTATGGTCAACATCATTAAAGGATACACGCACTCGATCACCCACTGTGAAAAGTATGGACAGCCCATGCAAAGTGACTCCCGTAAACGTCTTCACCCACCACCTGAGACCAAATACTTCATTTTTTAAAAACATCTTGAAGGTCCTGTAACTGATGTTTCGAAGGCTATCCAGAGAACATCTGAAGCAACAAAAGTGTTAGAAATGACTATTCGTAGACTTAAGAAGCAAGAGAGGCGGGAAATATAATGGAATCTCCAGTGTTTCAAAAAAGAAAAAGAGAAAGTGAGTCCTGTGACTGACTTGGATGATTTTGATAAAAATGTTATGCAGAGAAGGAATGAGTGGTTGTCTTTTCCAAGGGCATAATAGATCGATTGACTTATGAATTTATGTTTCAAGTACAAACATCGGAGCCAACACGCCACTCAGCGCATCTATAATTATAGAAAGAGAAAGAATGGAATAGCTAAGTAGAATCGGGAATGGAAAAAAAAAAAGTTAACAGGGAAGAAGCAAACCCTTTCCCTCGACTCCCAAGGTCTAAAGCGAATCCTCCCAAGAAGGATTATATCTGCGGGAAGCATTTAATGGGACTTACATATCCGTAGATATGACAACTCTGCCTTTTCTACCTGGCCCCACCCTAGCGATCTTAGAAAAGTAAACGTACTATAGAGGGTTGCAATTTTGTATGTTTGATGATTGGAGGGTGGATGATCAACATGGCAATTTGCAGCCCTCTAGCCCCAGCAGTTTTCAAGATCGGAGGCAGAAGACGTATGTAGTTGCCATGGAAACCATCTCACCCGGTATTTTTTATTTCAGGTTATTTCACTATTTCACTGGAATAATTTAAACTTCAGATTTGGATAGAATAGAAGCAGTGGTTCTTATACCTCGGTATTAGTTATGTTTTTTTAATACAAATTATGGTCTTCATTTGTTTTTTAAGGGAAGTAAATTGATAAGGTTTCTCCATAATAGTTGATGACAGAACCTCTGATTCTTGGAAACACGGAAGGCAGGGGAGAGTTCTAGTTATAATTATTAAAAAAAAGAAGAGAGAGAGAGAGAGAGAGAGAGAGAGAGAGAGAGAGAGAGAGAGAGAGAGAGAGAGAGTATAAAACTATGAGGAAGCGATATTATATACCTCTACTAGGGTATACTGGTACTCAGAGGATGGAGACGACGAGAAGTTGGTGGAACTAAAGTTGGCTAGATTCAGACTATAAATAAAACGGAAGGCGTTCAGCTCTCTCTCTCTCTCTCTCTCTCTCTCTCTCTCTCTCTCTCTCTCTCTCTGTAAAAACCTTCGTATAAAGTCATTCGTCATTCATCGTCAAATAATGTTTTCATCTGAATAATATTAACCATTATATGAATAGACTGAAAACTCTCCCTCTCTCTCTCTCTCTCTCTCTCTCTCTCTCTCTCTCTGTTACGTATTTTAAAAAAAGACTTAAGATTGTTTTTTTTTAATTCTGCGCCAGTCTTTATAGTTGGAGGTGAGGGGCTAACTAACGACAAATAGGCCTATTTTATCCTTATTTATTTTGCCGATACCTCGCGTTTTAGGCCTAGGTATTTTCCATGGTGTTTAATTGGGGTCTGATGCCTCTGCAAGTGATACGTACTTTGCAAAATCATTATATAGTGAGGTGGGATACAAATTCACGCAGCCTATAGAGAACCAGGAAATTATCGTTCGTCTGGCACCGCGGCGTGCAATCACCCACTCGACAAAGTTGTTGTCGTACCTTATCGCCTTGGCATTTCCGGTTGGGTATTTCCAAGTACTACTCAATGCAACAAGAAAGAACCCTCCCCCCCCCTCTCCCCCCTGCGTTTATATAGGGGTTGGGGTGGGAAAAGTTGAAGGGGGTTAAATCTCCCCCTCCCCCCTTTGTACTTTCTGGCGCCACCCCTTCCGTTAATGGAGATTATATATATATATATATATATATATATATATATATATATATATATATATATATATATATATTATGTTTATTTATGTAATGTATATATACATATATACACACACACACATATATATATAATATATATATATATATATATATATATATATATATATATATATATATATATATATATGTGTGTGTGTGTGTGTGTGTGTGTGTGTACTATGTATACATACATCCTAATGATTTGGAATCACCATGTATTAGAAGATTGGTTTAATTGAGGCAGCTATTATTATTATTATTATTATTATTATTATTATTATTATTATTATTATTATTAGATTATATTATTATTATTATTATGATTCACAAATTAATTCCAAGTTTTCTTTTCATCTTGTTATGTGTTTATGTGTAATATATGAAAGGGGCTTTTTCAGTATAAATGAAATACCATTGTACGTATATTGCAATAACCAATATATATATATATATATATATATATATATATATATATATATATATATATATATATATATATGACCTGATCTCGGTCATTTGTGGGTTCGGGATATGAAGGAATAAACAGGAGAGAGAGAAGTTTACGTGCATGCGATGTAGGACATGCAAAAATGATAATCGAGGGAACGCTTAACACAGGTGTATTCTTCTTAGCTACACAGTTGGCCTGTAATTATTACGTTAACTATACTAGTGCACAAACGGACGGCAGGTTAGACTTATTGACACTCATGGTGACGCACGGTCTTTGTGTGGCGGTCTACGGGAATGCGGGGCACTGGGCACTCGTCTCGACCCAGTGTCTGTGCTGTATGGCACCCGCTACCGAACTGATTTGACCGGTAGTGCGGACTGTTTCAAATGCCCCTTTTCAGATGGCATCATGATGCAAGAAGCTGATTGGTTATTCTGGCTCCTTAGACACAAGGGCCAATCACGAAGGGATATAGAGATACGTGGCACTCTTTTTGAACTGCCCAAGCCACGCTAACTTGTAACGTCTTTGGCGGTTGACTTGTTTTGATACACATACACACAGAATCACTTATAACGGTTTCACGGGACTTCAGACTATCACGGAGAAGGCATATTCAAAACTGTATCGAATCAGCTCATATATACATACATACAGGGTGTCCATAAAGTCCCAGTACCATGACAAGTGTTTATTTTTGGTAATGGTACTGGGACTTTATGGACACCCTGTAAATATACATATATATATATATATATATATATATATATATATATATATATATATATATATATGTATGTATGTATAGAAATAGTATATATAAATATATACAGGTTTAAGTTTCGTGATACAAATGACACATACCTACACGTATGTGTGAGTATGTATGGTGTTTGTACGCACGATGGGATATTAGTACCTAGTCTCATTTTTCTAAAATAATTGTCCGTCATAATTCGTGTTAACGGTTCCCCTCTAGAGGGGTTGGGGGGGGGGGGTGGGGGGGGGGGGCGTGTGTAGTTCTTAATTGCGATGACCAATTAGCGACAAAGGATGATTGTGTGTTTTATTTTTCTGTCTTTTTTTTGAATTATGCCGTTGTGTCGTCTCTCGTGGGACTTAAAGAGTTAGTTTAAAGGAAACTCTTATGATGTTTGCAATTCAGAGGAAAAATAGGGATTGGTTTTGTGATTCTCTCTCTCTCTCTCTCTCTCTCTCTCTCTCTCTCTCTCTCTAAACAAACATCTGTGACCAAACGGTGAGGAAACGAGAGAGAGAGAGAGACCTTACCTTACAGACCTTACAGTTCGTTCGGGTTGCCCCAGGTCCCTCAGTGTGAGGGCACCCCCTCTAATGTCTACCAGAGAGTTGCTTGCTAGTACATCTTCCGGTATATTTTGAATCTTCCAATCTTGGATGGTCTGGGATGCAGTTTAGATATTTGTCGAGCTTATTCTTAAACACATCTACGCTCACTCCTGATATATTCCTCAGATGAGCTGGCAACGCATTGAATAGACACGCGCATTATCGAATTGCTGGTGCGTAGTGGATTAATGTTCTGTGTGCTTTCCTTATTTTTCCTGGTATAGTTTTGGGCACTATTAATCTACCTCTGCTTGCTCTTTCTGATATTTTTAGTTCCATGATATTTTCTGTTATTCCTTCTATCCTGTTTTCCATGCCTGAATTATCATGTAGCGTTCTCTTCTCCTTTCTAGACTAATATAATTTTAAGGATTGTAGTCTTTCCCAGTAGTCAAGGTCCTTAACTTCTTCTATTCTAGCTGTAAAGGACCTTTGTACACTCTCTATTTGTGCAATATCCTTTTGATAGTGTGGGTACCATATCATATTGCAATATTCAAGTGGACTACGAACATATGTTTTATAAAGCATAATCATGTGTTCAGCTTTTCTTGTTTTGAAGTGCCGTAACAACATTCCCATTTTTGCTTTACATTTTGCCAACAGAATGGCTATTTGATCATTGCATACATGTTCCTATTCATCATCACACCAAGGTCTTTAACTGCTTCCTTATTTGTGATTGTCTCATTATTAGGTCCCCTATATGCATATAGCTTTCCTTCTCTGTCTCCATAATTTCATTGATTCAAATTTATCAGAGTTAAATACCATCCTATTTACCTCTGCCCAATCATATACTTTGTTAAGGTCTCTTTGTAGAGCGTTCCTATCTTCATCACAAGTAATTTCTCTACTTATTCTTGTGTCAGTCATCAGCGAAACTACTCACTACCGAATCCTTAACATTACTGTCTATGTCTTCAATCATAATAACAAACAATATTGCAGCTAGCACCGTACCTTGTGGCACACCGGATATTACCTTGGTTTCATCCGATTTTCTCATCGTTTGCAATAACTATCTGTTTTCTGTTGTGTAAAAATTCTTTTAACCATCTTCCTACTTTATCTACGATATTGTGTTTTCTAATTTTCTTTGCTAATATATTATGGTCTACTTTATCAAAAAGCTTTTTGCAAAGTCTAGATAAACCACATCGTTTTCATTTCCGCTTTTCATATTTTTGAATATGTTCTCACGGTGGACTAACAGTTGGGTTTGTGTACTTTTTCCGGGTACGAAACCGTGTTGTCCTATATTAAACAAATTATTTTTTATTAAATGTTTCATAATATTTTTCTTCATTACCCTTTCATACACTTTCATAATATGTGATGTTAGACTCACAGGCCTATAATTACTTGCCTCTAGTCTTGATCCACTTTTGAAAGTAGGGGTGATATATGCTAATTTGTGCTCATCATAAATCTTGCCTGTATCTACACTTTGTCTTAATAATATTTGCAAGTGGCTTTGCGATAGAATGAACTACTTTCTTTAACAAAATAGCAGGGACTCCATCCGGCCCTGTAGCAGCTCCATTTTTAATTTCATTAATTGCCTGCACAATATCAGCTTCATTAATTTCTATGTCAGCTAAATATTCACTATTTTCGTCCCTTACTTCTATATCATTATCTTCATTATCTATTCTAGGGGTGAATTCTCTCTTATATCGTTCTGCCATTTTATTGTTGCAAATTTCCTTTTTTTCATTCGTTAATCTCCCTTCAATTCTCAGAGGGCCTATTTTCTATTCTTCTTTATTCATCTTCTTCGCATATGAGTATAATAGTTTGGTGTTTTACTGATATTTAATAGAGTTTTTTCTTCCAAGTCCCGTTTTTCATTTTCTTTTGATTGTATAATCTTTTGTTCTGCATTTTCTATCTTACTTTTTAGTTCTATAACTTTCATGCATTTTTTTCTTTTGCAAGACCTTTTTTCCACTTTCTGATTTTCTGGAACAAGATCCTTCTGTCTCTTGGTATGCATGAATGATGTTTACTTTTCTTCTTCGGTATATATTTATCCACTATTTTCTCCAATATTTTATATAATATCTCCGTATTTACCCTTATGTCATCACTTACGAAAATGTTATTCCAATCTTTGTTTAATTCTTCATTAATTTCTGACCATTTTTATATTTTTACTGTAGAAGTTTGTATTTTCCATATCCTTCCCACTTTTTCATTTCTTGCTTATCTCGATTTTCACTTGCTTTGGAATGAACTGTTAATTCTATGACATTATGATCTGAAATACTCGTATTATAAAACTATTATTTCTTTAACATAATTCATCTCGTTCACAAACAACTAACTAGGTCTAAAGTATTTCCTTTCTTGTTTGGCAGGTGATTTATTTGTTGAATGTTGTATTCTAGTAGCATATCTAATAGCTTTTCAAATTGCCTCTTATCTTCTGCAGCTACTATTACTCTCTTTTTTTATATGTATAAGTACAACCACAGTCTCCTATTCGTTTCTTTCCATTCTACGAAAGGAAAGTTGAAGTCACCAGATAGGAGAATAGTCCAGTCCTTGTGATTTCTACATATATCATCCAATTTTTCAATTATTAAGTCAAACTCTTTAGTATTAGGAGGTCTATATATTACTATGTTCATCAATTTTTCAGATTCAAATTCTACCGCTATTAGTTCACATTCTGAGTTACTATATTTCTCATATATTTTTCCTTGTTTTTTGTCTTTCCCATATATTGCGGTTCCCCCTTGATTCCTATTTTTTCTATCTGATCTATAAGTTTGGAACCCTTTTATTTGATCATCATTTCCCAGTCTCTTGGGAATACCAGGTTTCACTTATATTCATTATATCTATTTTTTCTTTTCTTTTCATTTTGGGTTAGTTCTTCTAAGTACTCTATTTTTCTTTTTGAGTTACTCGTAACTAAACCCTGCGCATTCATCACTATGATGGTTTTGCGTGTTTTCTCCTTCATTTTAATATTGGTAGTAATAAGGATTTTCCCATGTCTCTTTCCTGTTCTGGTATGTTGTTCTTTTTTTCATTTCCAGAAATTCTGACATTAAAAAATCAAACTTTTCCATAATATTTGATCTTCCTTCATCATAATTATTCATTTTGTGTCTGAATCTGCAATTTTCTCCGTTTCTGCAATATCCTCTTGCATAATAAATACAGTTATTATCTCTTGAGTAGAATTTCGGAGCTGATGCTTTTGAAATTTTTTGCTGACACCTCTGCATATCTCATTGGTGGTTTGCTTTTCTCTTTTACCTGATATTCTTGATTTCTCTCTTTATTTGTTTCTTTCTTATTTTGGATTTTATTACTTGGTTGGTTATTTATTTGATTATGATTCATGGCTACAGGGTGCATATATTTGCATTTTTTGTCGAACTTACATCCTTTTCCTTCTTTTAGGTTTTTACATATTTTTGGATGCAGATCTCTGCAATCATCCCCATAGCCATCTAAGTATGCACATTTACCATATATTTCATAGTTTTGACATACCTTAGGATGTTTGTAGTAACATCTTTCTCCAAATCTGCAATTCCCTCTTTTCAAAAGGTTGCAGATTTTGTCTTTCTTGTCTATTTTTTTTTTCCTCTTTCCCGTCATTGTGTAGATCTGGGTAGAGCCTCTTCGGGATTTGCTTTTCTGTTGTCATATCGTAATTTATTTCTTCGTAGGTATGCTGCTTTATTGCCTCATATGTAGTATCAATGAGTATCTCTGCATCCATACTTTTATCTTGTTCTTTGTTTTCCTTATTTTTTTCTGTCATTTCATTTTTGTTTACTTCTCTTCCGTTTTCCTCTTCTTCTTTTTCTTCTTCTTCTTCTCTTCTTCTTTATCCTCAACTATTTGTACATTCAATCTTGATTTAATAACATTGTCTATCCATGATAGACATGTTGAACAAAAAATTCTTGTATCTTTTCTCAAATCTTGCATTACCTCAGCACACTGTGGATGGGTCGGAATGTTGCATGCAGCACATTTTCTGATTAGGTTTTGTGGATTGACTATGCTATACCAAACCTTACACAGTTTGCATGCTTTTGGCATTCTTTTTCCTAATGCATCAATTAGGATATTCACAAGATTCACCTTATTCATTTTCTTTGTCGGAATATGTTGGTTTATGTATATTTTCTTTAATGAGTCTCTTGACCACTTGGATTTTATTTGGAACTTCTTCAAT